>NC_083316.1:129650644-130024864 GCF_963455315.2 Globicephala melas
GATGCTGCGAGTAAACTGAGAGGACATATTTACTGTTGCTTATAGTACCCAGTGAGGCTGCCTCTCTTTAAAGCTCGCTAGAGAGAAGCCATTGTAGCAACATGTGTTTGTAATTCATTCCATCAGCTAATTAGGACAAAATGGGGAGGAAGGCTTCACCAGCTCCACATGGAACCGATAAAGTGGAGCGTGTTCAAGAGGAAAGCCCTGGGGACACCAGGGAGTGAGGAAGGACTAAAGAAACTGGATGTTCAGGTTTTCATAGAAGAACCAGAGGCTGTAAATGCCTGAAGTGCTGGGATGGCAGGGAGAGGGCATGAAAGGCAAGGGAGAACCTGGACCTGAGGGTGGGAAAGGCCTTCCACTGGAGGACAGGGAAGAACTTTCCAGCAGTGGAATCCTGCCAGTGAGTGTCCTCAAAGGTAATGAGTTTTCTCATCAAGTGAAATGTTCCAGGCTGGGGCCGTCTTACGGGCCTGTCACAGGATATCTTGGGTGAGGGCTGGTCCGGACTAGATGAAGTGCAAGTCCCCTTCTTGCTGACTGGAGAGCAGACCCAAAGGCACCCAGGCTACCCAGGGAGCTCAGTGAGGGAAGGGTTCTCTGATGGAGGCTGTGGGCAAGTGAGACGGTTGTTCATTCCTCAGCTCCAGCTGATGGCTTGGGAATGTGGCGCCTGGTTCTTCGGGTTTTTCAAGAAAAGACAGACTTCTGGATTTTTTTTAGGTGGACTTTGCGTTTTAAATATTGCACGAGCCAAATAAAACCATCTGTGCCTGCTGGGTCTCGGCTGTGGTCTGTGAGTTTGACCCCTCAGTTCCAGGATTCTCAGGGTTATGTGCGCTTCAGTCTTTGGGGGGCGGATGGGTGTGAACTGAGTCGGGGGTGGGGTGGGGTAAGGATTATCTCTGCTTCCAGCAGATGGGGAAACGGGACACCTGGAGGTTCAAGGGCTTCCAGAGAGACCCAGTGCAGGGTAATAACAGTTGAGGACTAGAACTGGGCGAAGCAGGATGAATGGGCATGGTCACGAGTGCAGTTTCCTGACTTGCCTATTCTACTGACATTTCACTTTTAAGCTTTTCTCTTAAAATACTGTTCGATGAAGAGAGCACTAGGAAGGCAAATACTTCCTGGGGGTAGGGCTGGAGCAGGGAATCCAGCTTCCCAGGGCTACTTTCATTCCCGGTCCTGCACTCTGCAGAGGTACCACCTGCTTCACAGCGACTATGAATGGCGCCCCCTGGGGTTGTGCTGTGCTCAGTCTACACGTTTGTGCCTGGAGCCGCGTGAAAACTCGACCTCTCAGGATCTGTGTCTTTAGGCCTCCATCCATGTCTGAAATCTCCATTATAACTCTGCTTTTGGGTGAAGGCGTCAGGGCACTCAGAAGTCTCTTCTGAAACACACGCAGGAAAAGAAGAAAGCCCACAGGAATGCAACCTGACATCTGTCTCAGGCTCGGAGTACTGGACTGCCAGGGACTTGGGCACTGAATAAATTAGCTTTGCCACGAAGCCAGCCTCAAAGAGCCAGTCATATCCAAACCACATTTATGGCGCTCCCCACTGCAATTCGAGGCCTGTCTGCCTCGCTTCCTGCCTCTATTTTATGCTGAGACGGCACTTTCAGGAGCAGCTTTCAGACCAGCTTGAGGCTTTGCTCCCTTCGCCCGTGAATGGCTCACTTGCTTTATTTTGTTGTTGTTGTCGTTAAGTTTTTTTTTAAAGTATCAGTACTTTTTTTTCATACAGCTTTGTTGAGGTATATTTGAAGTATAGTAAACTGTACACTTTAAAAGTGTGTAACTTGATCAGTTTTAACATATGTATAAACCTGTGAAAAGATCATCACAGTCATAATAAGCATTCCTATCATCCCCCAAAAGGTTCTTTGTGCCTCTTTGTAACCTATCTCTCCCTCTTGTCTCCACACAATCACTGACCTGCTTTCTGTTTCTCTAGATGAGCTTGCATTTTCTAGAAATTTATGTAGAAGGACTACACAGTTTGTGTTCCTTTTTGCCTGGTTTTTTTTTTTTTTTTTTTTACTAAGCATGATGATACCGAGATTCATCCCATTCACCTGTTGAGAGACATTTGAGGTGTTTCTAGCTTTTGGCTGTTACAAATCTAACTCTTTTGAACATTTGTGCGCTAGTCTGTGTGGATATATATTTTTGTTTTCTTGAGAAAATACCTACAAAACAATAGAATGGCTGGGTGGTATGGTAGGTGTGTGTTTAATGTGTTAAAAAAACTACCAAATTGTTTTCCAAAGTACTTGTCCCATTTTGCATTCCCACCATCACTGTATGATAGAGTTCTTGTTGCTCAGCATCCTTGATGGCACTTGGAACTGGAATGGTCAGTCTTCAATTTTAGCTGTCCTTACGGGTGTGAAGAAATGAAATTTACATTTCTCACATGTAATTTACATGCTCTCATGAAGAGCATCTCTTCATGTGTTCATTGGCCATTTTGTATCTTTTGTGAAATGTCTATTAAAATCTTTTGTCGATTTTTAATTGGGTTGTCCTATTGAGTTTTAAGAGTTTTTTTAATATATATTCTGTAATACAAGTCTCTTGTCTGATATATGTTTTGTGCATATATTCTCCCAGCCCATGACTGTGCCTTTTTGTTTTCCTAGAAAGGTGTCAGTATCATCTAGTAAAATCTGGAGCATATGGGGTTTCCAGGGATAAGAAAGACATTGAATATTTAACAAATGTGACAAACCTTAAGAATTCTGTAGAATCTTAATGTGGTACCAACATGAATGAAAGCATATTTAATATCACATTAATTCTTGATTTGGAAATTATTTTGCATAATTTGAAGAAAAACACCATACTAGGTACTAGAGGAGATAGAAAGAACGGTAGAAACATCATCAAACATGGATACTCTTCTCAGGAGACTCACATCCATGGCAGAGGTGGTATGACACGTGTTCTGATAATAATTATTGTTATAAGCTATGGCTTTACTGGCATGATCTCATTCAATCTTCAGAATAGTCTTCTGATACAGATTTTCCCCACTTTGCAGATGAAGAAACTGAGGCTTAGAAAAGTTAAGTAACTTCCTTAGTTCATACAGATAGGATATGGCAGACCTAGATTCAATGCCAAGTCTGTCTGACTCCAAAGTCCATGTACCTAACCTTTAGGCTAAGTTGCCTCCCAAATAGAGCATAAGATAGGGTGTGTTAAGAATCATAAGAGTGTTGTAAACAGGGTGTTATAGAGTAAGAAGTGAAAAAATTTATTTTTGGCTCTGTACCAGGAAGCACCATGGAAGAGTTAACATTTGATTTGGGCCTTGAAGAATGTACCCAGCCTCAGTAACAAAGGTGGCAGAAGGGAAATGCTTGAAGGGAACAGTGTAAGCCAGGACTCAGAGGTGAGAATGGTCATGGGATCTATTGACTGAAGCCTAGTATTCTCCAAGGAGAATGGTGAGAGAAAGGGTGATGAAAATCAGTTCTTAAAAGGCCTTGAAAATCAGGCTAAGATGTATGAATTTGATTCTGGAAGGCAGTTGTGATCCACTGAATCATTTGAGCAGGAGGGTGGTGGGTAGTGATTTCATGGTGGCTGTGTATCATGATGGGATGAAGTCTAGATGGACAAGGATGTAGAAGAGGTACAGAAAGCAGTTGAGGACCTTGTGGTCCCTACTGTAGGTATTGAGGGCCCCAACTAGGGCATTAGCCATAGAAATGGACAGGAAGGGATAATTACATAATTCAAAACTGGAAGCTATCTCCCATCCATACATGAATTTTTTAATAATTAATTATTTATTTATTCTTGGCTGCATTGGGTCTTCGTTGCTGCACGCGGGCTTTCTCTAGTTGCGGAGAGCGGGGGCTACTCTTCGTTGCGGTGCTTGGGCTTCTCATTGCGGTGGCTTCTCTTGTCGCAGAGCACAGGCTCTAGGCGCACTTGCTTCAGTAGTTGTGGCATGCAGGCTCAGTAGTTGTGGCTCACAGGCTCTAGAGTGCAGGCTTAGTAGGTGTGGCGCATGGGCTTAGTTGCTCTGTAGCATGTGGGATCTTCCTGGACCAGGGCTCGAACCCATGTCCCCTGCATTGGCAGGCATATCTTAACCACTGCACCACCAGGGAAGCCCCGTGATTTTTATTCTATCAACTTTTCTGTAATCTGGGATTAATTTGTCCCAGTCCCTTGCTGCCTCCTCCTTCTTTGTCCATCTGTATCTTGCATACTTCATTGCTCCCAGACAGTGGCCAGGGAAAAGAGAGAAACTCCATTTGTCCTGTCAGTAATTTGTTGGCTAATTCTGATAAATTAAGTGGTGCCTGGGTGCCTGGTGAAGGCTGAAACTTCTGGCCAAAATGAAGCTATATATTATTCATACATTTCTGTATTCATTCAGTTAACCATATTCATTCATTTACCATTCTGATGGGTTTTGTCCAACACCACCAAGCAATTCTCCAGTTCTTAGTGGCACTGAGTGTCCTACAAATTTAACTCAATTCTGACACTTTCCTACCTAGAGTTAGTGTCAGATGCCACAGGTTAAGGGCTCAGTCCCACAAGACTACCCCACTTCAGATGCCAGTCACAAGTCCAGGTTGTCACCTGTGCCTCTGACTATCTAGCTATAAATCAGAGGTTCCCACGACCCCTTCCTCGGGTTCAGTTAATTTGCTAGAGCAGCTCACAGAACTCAGAGAAACATTTACTTATGTTTACCAGTTGATTATAAAGGATATTATAAAGGGTACAGATGAACACCCAGATGAAGGGTGAGGTCCAGAAGGGTCCTGAGAGGAACCAGGGTGTGCCACCCTCCTCTCATGTTTACCAACCCCCCAGAAGCTCATCAGATCTCCTTATTCAAGAGTTTTTATAGACATTAATCTGCAGCAGCCCCTTTCCCCTTCCCAGAGGTCCGTGGGTGGTCTTTCTAGTGACCAGTCCCATCCCAGGGCTACGTGGGGGGTCCCACCCTAAGCAACCTCATTAGCATAAGCTGAGGTATACTCAAAAGGGCTTCTTATGAATGACAGAGGACACTCCTATGACTGGAAATTCCAAGGGTTTTAGGAGCTTTGTGCCAGGAACCTGAGACAAGGACCAAATATGTTTCTTATTATACCACAACCATCCATTCATCCAAACATTTACTGATTCGGCAAACTCTCAGTCATTTGATATTTATCAAAGTGTCTAATATGAGCCAGACACTATGATAGGTGCTGAAGATACAGTCGATAACATAGCACAGCCTCTGTCCACAAGAAGTTCACATTTTAGTGGAGAATTATTACTGCCATCTTCTTCTGGGCTTTCTTATTGTCTCACCTTTTCATGTTTTTTTTTCCCCCTGCCCTTTCTTGCCTTCTTTTGGATTTTTTTCTCATTTTACTTTTTTCTTCTCTTCAACTAAGAGAGTTCAGTATTCTGTTTCTACACTTTGAGTAGTAAACCAAGAAATTTTAACCTGTATTTTGAGTCTAAAATTAATCAATATATTTATTCTTCTTCCAGCCGATACAAGGATCTTAGTGAACCCCTCAGCTTTGATCACCCCCTCTTCTGACTTACAAGCTATTGTTGTCATGTATCTTAGTTATTATTTTTAATTCCATAAGACTGTACTCTTACAGTTTCACACAAACCTTCCAAATGGAATCACTTTGCTTCTACCTGAAGCATATTCTTTTAAATTTCTTTGAGTGAGGGTCTCTAGGTTTTGCTTGAGAACTTCTTTATTTTGCGCCTGTCCTTGCTGGGTATACAATTCTAGTTTGACAGTTGTCTACCATTATATATTCAATACATTATTCTACTGACTTCTGGATTCTGTTACAGCTGTTGAGAAGTCAGGGGTCATATTGAAACAGGAGGGAAGGGGGCAGGGCACAACCTTTAAAAGAATGATATAGCCATAGTACACGGTGAAAACTAGTGAGAACCAACTGGGTCCAAGATGGCAGAAGATTCACGGCTATCTTGGACCCAATTGTTTCTCACTAGTTTTCATCGTGTACTATGGCTATATCATTCTGTTAAAGGTTGTGCCCTGCCCCTTTCCCTCCTGTTTCAATATAATGATTATTCCTTTACATTAAATCTCTCTTTTCTGTGGCTACTTTTAAGATTTTGTCTCTTTTTGATGTTCTGCAGTTTCACTATGATGTAGATTTTTAGAAACAGCTTTATTGAGGTATAATTGGCATAGAGTAAATTGCACATGTTTAAAGTGTGTAATTTGGTAAGTTTTGACCTGTGTATATACTCATGAAACCATCACCACATCAAGATAATGAACATATCCATCATCCCCCAAAGTTTCCTGTGTCCCTTTATGCTTGTAACCCTTCCATCCTGTCCTTTCCATTCTCCTATGTTCCCCAGGCAACCACTGATCTACTTTCTATCACTATAGGCTAATTTGTATTTTATAGAATTTTACACAAATGGAGTCACACAGTGTATACTTTTTTTTTAAGCTGACTTCTTTCACTCAGCATAGTTATTTTGAGATTCATCCTTGTTGTAGCATATATAATAGTTTGTTCCTTCTTATTGGTTGGTGATATTCCTTTGTATGGATATGCCACTGTTTATTTATCCATTTACTTGGTGGATATTTGGGTTATTTCCACTTTGGGGCTAGTATAAAGTTTTTGTGAACGTTGATGTTCAAGTCTTTCTATAGGCATATGCTTTTATTTCTCTTAGGTAAATCTGTAGGAGTGGAATGGCTGGATTATATGTTAGGTGTATACTGTTGGCCCCCCATATCCACGGGTTCCACATCTGTGGATTCAACCAACTGGATTGAAAACAATTTTTTTTTAAATTCCAGCAAGTTCCAAAAAGCAAAATTTGAATTTGACATGGGCCAGCAAATATTTACATAGCATTTATGTTGTATTAGGTATTATAAGTAATCTAGAGATGATTTAAAGTATATGGGAGGGCTCAGGACCTTCAAGATGGCAGAGGAGTAAGACATGGAGATCACCTTGCTTCCCACAAATACATCAAAAAATACATCTACATGTGGAACAGTCCTGCAGAACACCTACTGAATGCGGGCAGAAGACCTCAGACTTCCCAGAAGGCAAGAAACCCCCCACATACCTGGGTAGGGCAAAAGAAAAAAGAAAAAATGAGAAAAAAGAATAGGGATGGGACCTGCACCTCTGGGATCGAGCTGTGAAGGAGGAAAGGTTTCCACACACTAGGAAGCCCCTTCACTGGAGGAGACGGCGGGGGTGGGGGGTGGGGGCGGGGGCGGGGGAGAAGGTGGAAGCTTCGGAGCCACGGAGGAGAGCACAGCAACAGGGGTGCGGAGGGCAAAGCGGAGAGATTCCTGCACATAGGATCGGTGCCAACCAGCACTCACCAGCCCGAGAGGCTTGTCTGCTCGCCCACTGGGGCGGGCGGGGGCTGGGAGCTGAGGCTCGGGCTTCGAAGTTTGGATCCCAGGGAGAGGACTGGGGTTGGCTGCCTGAACACAGCCTGAAGGGGCTAGTGCACCACAGCTAGCCGGGAGGGAGTCCGGGAAAAAGTCTGGACCTGCCTAAGAGGCAAGAGACCATTGTTTCAGGGTGCGCGAGGAGAGGGGATTCAGAGCACCGCCTAAACGAGCTCCAGAGATGGGCGTGAGCCATGGCTATCAGCACGGACACCAGAGACGGGCATGAGATGCTAAGGCTGCTGCTGCAGCCACCTGTGTGCGAGCACAGGTCACTATCCACACCTCCCCTCCCAGGAGCCTGGGCAGCCCGCCACTGCCAGGGTCTCGTGATCCAGGGACAACTTTCCCGGAAGAACACATGGTGCGCCTCAGGCTGTTGCAACGTCACACCAGCCTCTGCTGTCACAGGCTCGCCCCGCATTCCGTACCCCTCCCTCACCCCTGACCTGAGTGAACCAGAGCCCCCGAATCAGCTGCTACTTTAACCCCGTCCTGAGCGAAGAACAGACGCCCTCAGGTGACCTACACGCAGAGGTGGGGCCAGATCCAAAGGTGAACCCCGGGAGCTGTGCAAACAAGGAAGAGAAAGGGAAATTTCTCCCAGCAGCCTCAGGAGCAGAGGATTAAATCTCCACAATCAACTTGATGTACCCTGCATCTCTGGAATACATGAATAGACAACGAATCATCCCAAAATTGAGGTGGTGGACTTTGGGAGCAACTGTAGACTTGGGGTTTGCTGTATGCAACAGACTAGTTACTGATTTTTATATTTATCTTAGTTTAGCTTTTAGCGCTTGTTATCATTGGTGGATATGTTTATTAGTTGCTCTCTTCTTTTTTTTTATTACTCTTTTAAAAATTATTTAAAAAATTCTTCTATTTTAATAACTTTATTTTATTTTTTGTTTCCTTTCTTTCTTTTTTTTCTCCCTTTTCTTCTGAGCCGTGCATCTGACAGGGTCTTGGTGCTCTGGCCGGGTGTCAGGCCTGAGCCTCTGAGGTGGGAGAACTGAGTTCAGGACGTTGGACTACCAGAGACCTCCTCGCCCCATGTAATATTAATTGGCGAGAGATCTCCCAGGGATCTCTGTCTCAATGTTAAAACCCAGCTCCACTCAAAGACCAGCAAGCTCCAGTGCTGGACACCCTATGTCAGACAACTAGCAAGACAGGAACACAACCCCACCCATAAGCAGAGAGGCTGCCTAAAATCATAATAAGGTCACAGACACCCCAAAACACACCAGTCCTGCCCACCAGAAAGACCACATCCAGCCTCATCCACCAGAACACAGGCACCAGTCCCCTCCACCAGGAAGCCCACACAACCCACTGAACCAGCCTTACCCACTGGGAGAAGACACCAAAAACAACGGGAATGATGAACCTGCAGCCTGCGAAAAGGAGACCCCAAACACAGTAAGTTAAGCAAACTGAGAAGACAGAGAAACACACAGCAGATGAAGGAGCAAGGTAAAAATCCACCAGACCAAACAAATGAAGAGGAAATAGGCAGTCTACCTGAAAAAGAATTCAGAGTAATGATAGTAAAGATGATCCAAAATCTTGGAAATAAAATGGAGAAAATACAAGAAATGTTTAACGAGGACCTAGAAGAACTAAAGAGCAAACAATTGTGAACAACATAATAAATGAAATTAAAAATTCTCCAGAAGGACTCAATAGCAGAATAACTGAGGCAGAAGAATGGATAATTGACCTGGAAGATAAATAGTGGAAATAACTACTGCAGAGCAGAATAAAGAAAAAAGAATGAAAAGAATTGAGGGAAGTCTCAGAGACCTCTGGGACAACATTAAATGCACCAGCATTCGAATTATAGGGGTCCCAGAAGAAGAAGAGAAAAAGAAAGGGACTGAGAAAATATTTGAAGAGATTATAGTTGAAAACTTCCCTAATATGGGAAAGGAAATAGTTGATCAAGTCCAAGAAGCGCAGAGAGTCCCACACAGGATAAATCCAATGAGAAACACTCCAAGACACATAATAATCGAACTATCAAAAGTAAAATACAGGGCTTCCCTGGTGGCACAGTGGTTGAGAGTCTGCCTGCCAATGCAGGGGACACAGGTTCGTGCCCCAGTCCGGGAAGATCCCACATGCTGTGGAGCGGCTAGGCCTGTGAGCCATGGCCACTGAGCCTGCACATCCGGAGCCTGTGCTCCGCAACAGAAGAGGCCACAACAGTGAGAGGCCCACGTACCTCAAAAAAAAAAAAAAAAAACAAAGAAAAAATATTAAAAGCAGCAAGGGAAAAACAACAAATAACATACAAGGGAATCCCCAAAGGGTTAACAGCTGATCTTTCGGCAGAAACTCTGCAAGCCAGAAGGGAGTGGCAGGACATATTTAAAGTGATGAAAGGGAAAAACCTACAACCAAGATTACTCCACCCAGCAAGGATCTCATTTAGATTCAACTGGAGAAATTAAAACCTTTACAGACAAGCAAAAGCTAAGAGAATTCACCGCCCACCCCCCAAACCAGCTTTACAACAAATGCTAAAGGAACTTCTCTAGGCAGGAAACACAGGAGAAGGAAAAGACCTACAGTAACAAACCCAAAACAATTAAGAAAATGGTAATAGGAAAATACATATCGATAACTACCTTAAATGTAAATGGATTAAATGCTCCAACCAAAAGACATAGACTGGCTGAATGGATACAAAAACAAGACCTGTATATATGCTGTCCACAAGAGACCCACTTCAGACCTAGGGACACATACAGACTGAAAGTGAGGGGATGGAAAAAGATATTCCATGCAAATGGAAATCAAAAGAGAGCTGGAGTAGCAATTCTCATATCAGACAAAATAGATTTTAAAATAAAGACTATTACAAGAGACAAAGAAGGACACTACATAATGATCAAGGGATCGATCCAAGAAGAAGATATAACAATTGTAAATACTTACACACCCAACATAGGAGCACCTCAATACATAAGGCAAATACTAACAGCCATAAAAGGGGAAATCGATAGTAACACATTCATAGTAGGGAACTTTAACACCCCACTTTCACCAATGGACAGATCATCCAAAATGAAAATAAATAAGGAAACAGAAGCTTTCAATGACACAACAGACCAGATAGGTTTAGTTAATATTTATAGAACATTCCATCCAAAAACAACAGAATACACATTCTTCTCAAGTGTTCATGTAACATTCTCCAGGATAGATCATATCTTGGGTCACAAATCAAGCCTTGATAAACTTAATAAAATTGAAATTGTATCAAGTATCTTTTCCAACCACAATGCTATGATACTAGATATCAATAACAGGAAAAATCTGTAAAAAAAAAAAAACAGACACATGGAGGCTAAACAATACAGTACTTAATAACCAAGAGATTACTGAAGAAATCAAAGAGAGAAACAAAAAATACCTAGAAACAAATGACAGTGAAAACACGACAACCCAAAAGCTATGGGATGCAGCAAAAGCAGTTCTAAGAGGGAAGTTTATAGCAATACAATCCTACCTCAAGAAACAAGAAACATCTCAAATAACAACCTGACCTTACACCTAAAGCAGTTAGAGAAAGAAGAACAAAAACCCCCCAATGTTAGCAGAAGGAAAGAAATCATAAAGATCAGATCAGAAATAAATGAAAAATAAATGAAGGAAACAATAGCAAAGATCAATAAAACTAAAAGCTTGTTCTTTGAGAAGATAAACGAAATTGATAAAGCATTAGCCAGACTCATCAGGAAAAAAAGAGAGAAGACTCAAATCAACAGAATTAGAAATGAAAAAGGAGAAGTAACAACTGGCACTGCAGAAATACAAAGGAGGCTGAGAGATTACTACAAGCAAGTATATGGCAATAAAATGGACAGCCTGGAAGAAATGGACAAATTCTTAGAAAAGCACAACCTTCCAAGATTGGACCAGGAAGAAATAGAAAATATAAGGAGACTAATCACAGCACTGAAATTGAGACTCTGATGAAACATCTTCCAACAAACAAAAGCCCAGGACCAGATGGCTTCACAGGCGAATTCTATCAAACATTTAGAGAAGAGCTAACACCTGTCCTTCTCAAACTCCTCCAAAATATAGCAGAGGGAGAAACACTCCCAAACTCATTCTCTGAGGCCACCATCACCCTGATACCAAAACCAGACAAAGATGTTACAAAAAAAGAAAACTACAGGCCAATATCACTGATGAATACAGACGCAAAAATCCTTAACAAAATACTAGCAAACAGAATCTAGCAGCACATTAACAGGGTCATACACCATGATCAAGTGGGGTTTACCCCAGGAATGCAAGGATTCTTCAATATACGCAAATCAATCAGTGTGATACACCATATTAACAAATTGAAGGATAAAAACCATATGATCATCTCAATAGATGCAGAAAAAGGTTTTGACAAAATTCAACACCCATTTATGATAAAAAACTCTCCAGAAGGTAGACATAGAACTTACCTCAACATAATAAAGGCCATGTATGACAAAACTACAGCCAACATCGTTCTCAATGGTGAAAAACTGGAACCATTTCCACTAAGATTAGGAACAAGGCAAGGTTGCCCACTCTTATTCAACATAGTTTTGGAAGCTTTAGCCACAGCAGTCAGAGAAGAAAAAGAAGTAAAAGGAATACAAGTTGGAAAAGAAGAAGTAAAACTTTCACTGTTTGCAGATGACATGATACTATACATAGAGAATCCTAAAGACGCTACCAGAAAACTACTAGAGCTAATCAATGAATTTGGTAAAGAAGCGGGATACAAAATTAATGCACAGAAATCTCTTGCACGCATTCCTATACACTAATGATGAAAAATCTGAAAGAGAAATTAAGGAAACACTCCCATTTACCATGAAAACAAAAAGAATAAAATACCTAGGAATAAACCTACCTAAGGAGACAAAAGTCCTGTTTGCAGAAAACTATAAGACACTGATGAAAGAAATTAAAGATGATACCAACAGTTGGAGAGATATACAATGTTCTTGGATTGGAAGAATCAACATTGTGAAGATGACTGTACTACCCAAAGCAATCTACAGATTCAGTGCAATCCCTATCAAACCACCTATGGCATTTTCCACAGAACTAGAACAAAAAATTTCACAATTTGAATGGAAACACAAAAGACCCCGAATAGCCAAAGCAATCCTGAGAAAGAAAAATGGAGCTGGAGGAATCAGGCACCTGGACTTCAGACTATACTACAAAGCTCCAGTAATCAAGACAGTATGGTACTGGCCCCAAAACAGAAATACAGATTAATGGAACTGGATAGAAAGCCCAGAGATAAACCCATGCACATATGGTCACCTTATCTTTGATAAAGGAGGCAAGAATATACAATGGAGAAAAGACGCCCTCTTCAGTAAGTGGTGCTGGGAAAACTGGACAACATGTAAAAGAATGGAATTAGAACACTCCCCAACAGCAATACTGGACAGCTATGTGTAAAAGAATGAAATTAGAACCCTCCCTAACACTAAAACTGGACAGCTATGTGTAAAAGAGTGAAATTAGAACACTCCCTAACACTATACCCAAAATAAGCTCAGAATGGATTAAAGACCTAAATGTAAGGCCAGACACTATAAAGCTCTTATAGGAAAACATAGGCAGAACACTCTGTGACATAAATCACAGCAATATCCTTTTTGACCCACCTCTTAGAGAAATGGAAATAAAAACTAAAATAAACAAATGGGACCTAATGAAACTTAAAAGCTTTTGCACAGCAAAGGAAACCATAAACAAGACAAAAAGACAACCCTCAGAATGGGAAAAAATATTTGCAAACGAAGCAGCTGACAAAGGATTAATTTGCAAAATATGCAAGCAGCTCAATAACAAAAAAAACAAACAACCCAATCCAAAAATGAGCAGAAGACCTAAATAGACATGTCTCCAGCGAAGATATACAGATTGCCAACAAACACATGAAAGGATGCTTAACATCACTAATCATTAGAAAAATGCAAAGCAAAACTACAATGAGGTATCACCTCACACCAGTCAGAATGGCCATCATCAAAAAATCTAGAAACAATAAATTCTGGCGAGTGTGTGGAGAAAAGGGAACCCTCTTGCACTGTTGATGGGAATGTAAGTTGATACAGCCCCTTTGGAGGACAGTATGGAGGTTCCCCCAAAAACTAAAAATAGAACTACCATGTGACCCAGCAATCCCACTACTAGGCATATACCCTGAGACAACCATAATTTAAAAAGTCACATACCACAATGTTCATTGCAGCTCTGTTTACAGTAGCCATTACAATGGAAGCAACCTAGGTGTCCATTGACAGATGAATGGATAAAGAAGATGTGGCACATATATACAATGGAATATTACTTAGCCATATAAAGAAACGAAATTATTTGTAGTGAGGTGGATGGACCTATAGTCTGTCATACAGAGTGAAGTAAGTCAGAAAGAGAAAAACAAATACCCTATGCTAACATATATATGGAATCTAAGAAAAAAAACTGGTTCTGATGAACCTAGGGTCAGGACAGGAATAAAGACACAGACGTGGGGTATGGACTTGAGGACATGGGGAGGGGGAAGGGTAAGTTGAGACGAAGTGAGAGAGTGGCATGGACATATATACACTACCAAATGTAAAATAGATAGCTAGTGGGAAGCAGCCACATAGCACAGGGAGATCAGCTCAGTGCTTTGTGACCACCTAGAGGGGTGGGATAGGGAGGGTGTGAGGGAGATGCAAGAGGGAGGCGATATGGGGATATGTGTATACATATAGCTGATTCACTTTTTTATACAGCAGCAACTAACACGATAATCTAAAGCAATTGCAATCCAGTAAAGGTGTTTAAGAAAACATTTTAAAAAAAAAGTAAATGGGAGGATACGATATCATTTTACATAAGGAACTTGAGCATCCATGGATTTTGGTATCCTCATGGAATCCTGAAACCAATTCCCAACAGATACTGAGGATCTGCTCTATTTAACTTTTTTAAAGTTGTGGTGGTACCATTTTAAGTTCCCAGCAGCAGTGTTTGAGAATTTTACCAACTCCACATCACTATCAACACTTAGTGTTATCAGGCTTTTCAATTTTAGCCATTCTAATAGGTGTGTAATAGTATCTCATTGTGGTTTTAATTTGTATTTCTCTGATGACCAGTGATGCTGAGCATCTTTTCATGTGCTTCTCTGCCCTGTGTGTATCTTCTTTGTAATGGGTTTGTTTAAATCTTTTGCCCATTCTTTAAAAATTGGGTTGTTTGGTTTCCCGTTATTGAATTTTGAGAGTTCTTTATATTCTGGATACAAGTCCTTTATCAGATACATGGTTTGCAGTATTTACTCTAGTCTGTGGCTTGTGTTTTTATTCTGTTAACAGTGGCAGAAATTTTAAATTTTGATATAGTTTGATTTATCAGTTTGTTCCTTTATATATCATGTCTTTGGTGTCATATCTAGAAATATTTGCCTAACCCAAAATCACAAAGTTTTTTTCTTATGTTTTCTTCTAGAAGCTTTATAATTTTAGGTCTTAAATTTAGAGCTGTGATCCATTTTGAGTTATTGTTTGTAGCATGAAGTATGGACCAAAGTCCTCCTCATCCTCTTCCTTCTCATCCCCATCCCCCCTCCCTGCCCCTCCTCTTATATATTGGTATCCAGTTGTTCTAGTATTATTAGTTGAGTGTACTGTCATTTCTCCACTTAATTGCCTTTGCACCTCTGTCAGAAATCGGTTGTTCATATACCTGTGGGTCTATATCTGTACCCTCTATTGTGTTTCATTGATTTGTTTTTCTTTATGCCAGTACCACACTGTCTGGATTACTGTCACTTTATAGTATGTCTTGAAATCGGGTGTTAGTTATCCAACTTTATCCTTTTCCAAAGTTGTTTTGGCTATTCCAGGTGCTTCGCATTTCCAGATGAGTCTTAGAGTCAGTTTACCAATTACTGTAAAAGAGCCTGCTGGGATGTTTATTAGGATTACATTGAATCCATTGGTCAGTTTTAGAAAAATGGACATCTCATCAATAGTTATTCTTCTGTATATTGCATAGCTTTTTTGATAGAGTTTTTTATTTACCTTAGCAATATTTGTTGTTTGTGTTCTTACATCTTTTTCAGATTTATCCAGCGGATTTGATAATTTTGGATTTTGTCATGAACGTTATTGCAAAAATTTCAGTTTCTTTTTCATTGCTAATATTTTAAAATACAATTATTTTGTTTGTTTTTTGGGTTTTTAAGTTATTTTTATTTTTATTATCCTTGGCTGCATTGGGTTTTCGTTGCCGCATGCAGCGTTTCTCTAGTTGCGGAGAGTGGGGGCTGCTCTTCATTGCGGTGCTCAGGCTTCTCATTGCAGTGCCTTCTTTTGTTGCGTAGCATGGGCTCTACACGCGCAGGCTTCAGTAGCTGTGGCACGTGGGCTCAGTAGTTGTGGCTCACAGGCTCTAGAGTGCAGGCTCAGTAGTTGTGGCTCACGGGCTTAGTTGCTCCGCAGCATGTGGGATCTTCCTGGAACAGGGATTGAACCCATGTCCCCTGCACTGACAGGTGGATTCTTAACCACTGTACCACCAGGGAAGTCCCCAATTTGTTTTTTAATATATTGTCTCCTGCAAACTTGCTAAACTCACTTATTAGTTCTAATAGCCTTTTGTGTACATTACATCAGTTTTTCTACATAGGCAATCATGTCTTTTGCAAATCTTTTCAATCTAGGTGACTTTGTATCTTTTTCTTGCCTTATTGCACTGGCTAGAAGCTCCAGTACAGTGTTGAATAAAAGCTGTGAGAGTGGATATCCTTGTCTTGTTTCTGATCTTTGGGTGAAAGTATTTAGTCTTAATGGTGACGTTATATGTGATGCTAACTGTAGCTTTTTTGTAAATGGCCTTTATCAGATTGAGAAAGTTCCTTTCTAGTTTCTTGAAAGATTTTTTGTTTTAATTAGGAGTAGATGTTGGATTTTGTCAACAGCTTTTTCTGTATTTATTGAGATGATTATTTGGTATTTCTTTTTTAATCTGTTAATATGTGGATTATATTGACAGATTTTGAATGCTAAACCAACCTTGCTTTCCTGGGATAAACTCTACTGGTCATGATTTATTATTCTTTTAATATATTGTTTGATTTGATTTGCTAAAATTATATTTAGAATTTTAATAACTGTTTTGAAGAGGGAATTTTTGTGTAGTTTTCTTTTAATGTTTTTGTCTGGCTTTGGTATTAGTGTATTTTTTTAAATCCTGCTTGGGATTAGTCTTTCAGAATCTTGGATTATTGTCTTTTATCAGTAGGAAATTTCTCAGCCATCATCTCTTCAATATTTCCATTGTCCCATTTTCGCTTTCCTTTCCTACTGTAACTTTAGACATTTTAAAGAACTTTCCACCATATCTTCCATGTCTCTTAGCTGTGTGTTTTTTTTCACTGCTTTTCTAGTACCTCATTTCTTTATACATTTTGTATGTTCATTTGTTTTACCATGGACTCATATTTCGTGGAACCTTTTCTGTGGGAATTCTCTGAAGGTATGTTCCTCCAGGAAGGATTGGCATTTGGTTGTGCCACATACATGGTGGGATCATTTTACACTAAATTCTCAGTTTGAAGTTTTCATACCTCCCAGATACTCTGATTATGGACCACAAACTTGTACGAGGGTTGGCTTGTGGCAACAAATTCTCAAGAGAGATTCTTTCCCACCCCGTTTACTCATTGCCGAAATTTGAGCCAGTTCTCTGGGTGATGTAGGGAGTCCTAGCTCTATGTGATTGCTGGTATAGAGTGGATCCCTATACAACTCCCCACCTGGTGTGGACTCTGGCTTTGTCCTCTGTGTCCTGTGTTGTAAGAGCATGTGCAAATCAACACTGGTGTTAACCTGTTTTAGTAAATGCCCTCAGACAAAAGCCAGTTTCACTTCTCCTTGCTTCTGGCTTCCTACTTTCATTTGGTTTTTGGTTTCTGATTATTTCTTACTTTCTAGCAAACTTACCAATACATTTAAAAATATATGATTTTGTTTCCTTTATTACATTTTTATTCTGCTTTTTTGGTTGTTTTCAGGTAGTGGTTTATCAGAGTATCCAGTCTACCATACTTCTGGAAATGAAAGTTGGGCCTCAAACATTTTATGTTGTGGTTGTTAGAAACTGTTTCTTCTGTGGGATTAATTGCATTTATGTCAGTTTTTGTTTTCCTTTCCTTTGGTAAACACCAGAAAACCAAGGGAGGGAAGGGTTTATTTTTCCCATATGGTAGTCTGTGCACTGTGTTATTAAGAACATCTAATGAAGCCCTGGGCTTTGCATCTTTCCCTTTTACTAAATCACCTAAACCAACAGAGTTGAGGTTTTGTTTTAGTTTGATTAAAATACCTGTACTCCACCACATCTAGAGTCAGCCCCTTATTATATACTCCCATACTGTTCTTCCTGAGGGCCTATTGCTAACCAGCTTTGTGAACCTTGGGGTTGCCGTCTCCTTATTTGTAGATGAGGGGGATGGGTTGGATCTGTAATTCCCAGTCACTGGTCCACAGACTTGTTCCAGTTGTTGAAATGTCCACCAGTCCAAGGTAAAATTAAAGAAAAAATGGGGAGAGAACAGTGAGTTTTATCAAAGAACTTATTGTGTAACTTATCCCAAGTGGATATCATTCCAACTTGGTATAATATGTCCTTTATTTTCTGAAATGGTAGCAGACGATAGGTTGTTTGTCTCCTTGGTTTGTTTGAATGTATTTATTGAACAGAACACAAAGCTGACAACACTAGGTCTCTTCCCAGCGTTTTGGTGTTGGGGGGGAATCTTTTCAAGTCCATTGAAATCAGAAGTCAAGGAATCACTAGGTTAGATAACTTTGAAATTGAACAGCCTCAGCTTTTCCATTGTATAGAGGGGGAGAGATGACTTTCCTTTTCCTATTAGCTGTAAAGTTTGGTTGTTTTTTTTTAGCGGTACGCAGGCCTCTCACTGTTGTGGCCTCTCCTGTTGCGGAGCACAGGCTCCGGACGCGCAGGCTCAGCGGCCATGGCTCACGGGCCCAGCCGCCCTGCGGCATGTGGGATCTTCCTGGACCGGGGCATGAACCCGTGTCCCCTGCATCGGCAGGCAGACTCTCAACCACTGTGCCACCAGGGAAGCCCTGAAGTTTGGGTTTTGATTAATTTAATTTTGGGTTTTATTTTTCACCATGAGCATATTAGAATGAGAGTGAAGCCCGCTCTCTTGGGAGGAATGAGGCCATGATGGGGCAGTACCTTGGTCTGTCGTCTCAAAGTCATGCCCGTGTTTTCTAGGTCATGGTTTTGGTAGCAGCCTTATTGATAGCATATCTCTTCCGTTTACACGTTTTAGCTCTCTCGGATACAGATACAGATACAGATACTTGCAGGCTTGCCTGTGCATTCCGGAATCCTAGAAACCCAGGTTTTCGTGCCCATCAGCTTTTCTGCACAGGATTCTGCATACTTTGGGTTGTGGATTAGCTTCACTCCAGAGAGCCGGTTAATTCACATTCCCTTGCAGTATGTCAGCTCAAAGAAATGCTGCAGGCATGGGTGGCTCTCTGCCCTCATGGGAGGGAGAGCCAGACGGCTCAGCAAACAGCACAGTGACCTGTGAGAATCTTTAAGGCAGTGGGAAGAAACTGAAGGAAAAATATTTTAAGCAGATTTTTATAAAATGTGACAGTATTAGAAAGCCAGATCACTGGTGGGTTCAAGGTCTAGCTCCATCTTTCATTGCTGTATGGCTTCAGACAAGCTGCTTCATTTCTCTGGGCCTCTTATTTTTATCCTTAATAAAAATAGAAGGCTGTTATCTGTCCTTCTTCCTATATTTGATTGTTTGAAGGTTATTTGGCCATTGTATGTAATTTGGTTATTATAAATGAGCTACTGTGGGCTATAACAGTGGTCAAATGCCAATAAGATTTATTGATTTATTCAGTGCACAAGGCATAGTTCTATGGGATGGGAGTGCACTGGTGCAAAAACCACTCCCTGCCTTCAGAAAGCTTGCATTCTAGCGGAAGAAACAGACGATAAACAAGCGAAAAACATTAATAACACAATGATGATGGGTGCTGTGAGGAAATAAACAGATTGGTGTAGGAGAGTCGGGGAGAGGGTTCAAGGAAGTTTTTATGAAGAAGTGATGGTCAAGCTGTGACCTGAAGTCTGGAAAGAAGCCAGGAGAAGAGTTTTAGGTGGAATAAACAGCAAGGACGGGGCTCTGAGGCCACAGAGAGCTGGCTTGCTTGAACACTAGAAAGGAGTGCACCATGGCTAGAGGGCGGGACTTGTACTGGATACATGGTTAATTTTATACAGTGTGAAGCAGCTTCAACTTCCTTTCACATTTTTTTTTCCTATTTTTCAAGCTTATTTGTCTTGGGGAACAAAAATTAATTTGTAGATATGTTCTGGATATTAAAAATCATTCCTAAAATTATCTTTAGAATGCAGAAGGGAGAATACTGTGCGGTAGAGTGTGGGCTGTGGAGTCAGTTGCCCCTCAGGTTCTCATAGGCTCTGCCACTTAGGAGCTGTCTGACCTTGGACAAGTTACTCAGCCTTCCTGAGCCTCAGTTTCCTCATCTATAAAATGAAGATAGTAAACCCTGAGCTCCATCCCTCAGAAGAATGTTATGTATATAAGATATTTTAGAGGAAATGATAAATATGAAAATGTGTGGAGTGTTTAAAGAGCATTATTAATGGGAGAGAGGATGTCTTGTCTCCCGGTTGGCTCTTTGCAAATCCCAGGCTTGTTGGGCTGTCGAAAATAGACAACTCAGAAGCCATGTGCCTTGGCTGGGGTGAGTCAGTGCTAGCGTGCAGGTAGGTGGGAAGTCCATTCCAGGGCTGTGTCCTTCGCGTGCTGCAGCAGCAGTGTTACAAGGAAGTAAATGAATAATAAATGAAGGGCTCTGAAGTCAGGCTGCTCCTGTAAGATTTCTGTGCCGAGGAGACTCAGCAGAAAGGACACGGCCTCACTGTGCCATCTCTGCAAGGAGAGGCCGGCTCTCTGCTGGCGGCCCTGGCGGAGCCAAGGCTCTGGTCTCTGAACACAGTGTGTGGCCCCAAGGCGTGGAGGCCTGGCTGTTGCCCTGGGTTGTCCAGTGGGTTATGTGGCAGCGCTGAGATGGGGCTGTGGCTCTTCAGAGCGCCACCGCAGTGCTCGTGGCACCGTGGCCCTCTGTTTTTGGCATTCTGAGATGCTTACTCATTCACCAGCGCATGGTGTTGCACACCTAACCATGCTTCTGATGCTGTGCTAGCACCGAGGATACCGGGTAGGCAGGGCCCTCCCTCGTGCCACGTTCAGCCTCGTTGAGAGCCAGGTTGTAAGTACTGTAATGGCAAGAAGGTGACAGAAGTGCTTTTGTGGGTCATGTGGAGGGTGCAGTGTGAGCACACAGGTATCCAACTCGGATTTGTTTATGCTTTGGGGGGCCCTGGGAAAGCTTCTTGGGAGAAGTACCATTTAAGCGAATATCAAAGGATGAGGTTAGCCAGGTTGGAGTATGGGATGAGGAGAGGATTCCAGACAGAGCATCCTGCTTGTCTGACTGGGGCTTGACCTTGCAGGGTTGAACAGTGAGGTTTGGGACCAGAAAGGGTGGGTGGGGGTCTTGGAAGGAAGATGTGCTCCGTGGTGAGTTTAGATTGTATCCCAATGTCAGTGAGAAGCCCTTGTAGGATTTACATGATCAGGCTTTAATTCTGCATGGATTGCTGCAGCTGCTATGTGGAGACTGGCCAGGAGGGGACCAGGGGACCAGGGTGCCAGTGCCGTGAAGCCCAGGCAGGGGACGATGGAGAGGAGTAGACACCTTCAAGAGACAGACATTTAAGGGTTGGAATCAACAGGACCTGGGACTGTGCCTCGCTCCTTAGGGAGTTTACTTTTCTACTGAATATCTTATGTAGACATCATGAGCCATGGTACCAGCATCAGGTTTACCATGAAGCTTCACGGCCCCTCCCCTCCACGGCCCTGGGAGGGGCCTAGCAACATGTTCTATGGTCATATGTTCTCTTAAAATTTGCAAAAGCGAGATGGTTTAACCACACCCAATTAAGACCGCTGCCTCTCTCAAATCTGACCCCCCCTCCTGGCCTGTGGTATTGGGGTGACCACAGGCATTTTTAGGATCCTGCAGTGAGAAAATTGAGTTGGGACTACATCTAGCAACATATAAAAAAATATGTCATGTGCCTGTCTTCATTTCGTATTCTTTCTCTTAAAGAGCCTCTCCTCACCCCTATCCTCACCCCGCAAAACACAAACATCAGGTCCCACAAAACTGGATCTGTCCATGATGGTGGCTGTGATTGTTCCTACCTGTGCCCTTAGTGGCTGGCAGTGGTGGCAAGAGCCAGAAACTCTGCTCCAGTTAAAGGGAAGGCTTACAAGGCTGTAAGCGCCGTGTGCAGATATCAAAAGTGCTAGCTTGGAGAATGCCACATGGACTTCTTTTTCTTTCCGTAGTTGCGTCTTGGGCACAAAAATGATGGCGTTTACTTTGTGCCACGTTTTGTTCTAAGCACTTCACATCGTGACTCATATCATCCTCAGAGACAAGTTTATGAACTAGGTAGCATTACCTTCATTTTACACGTGAGGCTAGTCCTGGTTAGTAAGTGGGATCCGAACCCTTGGAATCGGCCGTTAGAATCAGGCCACACGGGCTGCGACCAGTGCAGTTGTCCAGGGCCCTGTGCTTAGAAGGGCCCTGCACTTGGTTCACTGCTCTGCTCTCGCCACCTTGAAATTCTTAATTTTTGAACAAGGGTCCCTGTGTTTTCATTTCGCCTTGTCATGAGACCTGGGCAGGGTCCGTGCTGTCCACCTCTCACTACATTATTCAGAATATGGAACAAGCTGCCTCATAAGGTAGTGTGTTCCCCGTCCTTGGAGGTATTCAAGCAGAGGCTGGATTACCCTTTGGCAGGAATGCTTTAGAGGGGACCTAACTGCCAGATGGGAGGAAGGGGTGGGGGTGGGAGGTTGAGGTAGACAAGCTTTAGCATCTAAGATCCTCTGAGCTGAGATTCTACGACTCTGTAACTTTCCTTTCTACAGCTTTATGAAAGTCAGAAACTAGAGGAAACGGGCCCTGAGGGAAATGGTTTAATGCAAAGAATTTTGTGAAAAAGTGGGACAGTTCCCAAAGGAATGAAATTTGTGGAAGGACACAGAGCCTGGAGACATGTCCTTAGACAGCTGGCGGTGGCACTGGGCCACAGTCCCCTCACAGCCCAGCACAGGCCTGCTTCTCTCCCCATGCTCATCAGAAATGTCCCTGACCAGCCGCGCATAAACCAAATAAGCGTGAAATGGGGGGACCTCTTGGTCTTAATGATGGGTCTGCAGGTTCCACCCCCGGGTCACGGGCCACAGCGGCAGCTGTACACACTGCTTAGGGCAGAACAGATGGGCTGTTTCTGACACCACAGTGACACCTGTCCTCAGGCTGTGCTCTTTGAGGAACTACCTCCTGGAGACAGGAACACTGATCTGAGCTCCAGCTCTGGGGGGACCTGGGGGGGTGACTTCCTCAGGAGGTCTTAGACTATGTTTTCTGGAGCCCTGGTGTGTATGTGTGTGTGTGTGTGTGTGTGTGTGTGTGTGTGTGTGTGTGTGTGTGTGTTGGGGACTGAGGGTGGCAGTGAGAATGGGAGGAACAAATAGCCCTCCAGATGCTCTCTTGTGGCCGAGCCTCTGCCTCTCAATTCCGAGACCCTGAGCAAGTTATCTCATCTCTCTGAGCCCCAGTCTCTGCCTCCGTAAAGGGGACAGGAGAGGAGGCATGTTAACGCTTGACTTGATCCATTTTATTTCTGTGTTTTCATTAACAACACCGTTTGTACAGTGCCTTGGGGTTTTCAAGAAGCTTTTCACATATGTGATCTCACCAAATTTTCCTAACTGCCAGAAGGTCGTATCACCCTCATTTTATTGATCAAGGCACGGAGGCTACAAAGTCAGGCCTAGAAGTTCACAGTTGCATGAAAATAGGGATCCGTTGTGTTTTCTAAATGTTTGCCCTTTTGTTTGTTGTGCTGATGACAGGGTCCCACAGTTTGACATTTACGTAGTCCCAGGCATCTCCGAGTGCACAGTGATGTGTGTTGAGGTTTGGGAGCCCTCAGTGTGCTCCGTCTTAGGTCTGCTGTGGCTGGAACGGGACTGGCAGGGCCCTCTGGATCCCGAGCTCTAAAGCTAGACCCCGCGTGTTCACAGCTCCAGTCTGTCACTCACCAGTTTGCTGCATGACCTGGGACAAATAGCTTAATCTCTTGGAACCTGAATTATCACGTGTGTAAAATAAGGACAGCCATAGACCAACCACATGAAGCTCTTGTGAGAATTCAATAAAATAATCCACGTAGGATGCTTAGCCCATTGCATTACCCAATACATCTTAGCTGTCGTCATTACAATTATTGTAACCATTAGCTCATTACTATTGTTGTAATCATTACCACTTTCACACTAAATGTCTCCATCTTCAAATGAGCCACTTTCCATATTTTGGCCATTATACATAAAGCTTTTTTTTTTTTTTTTTTGGCGGTACGCGGGCTTCTCACTGCTGTGGCCTCTCCTGTTGCGGAGCACAGGCTATGGACGCGCAGGCTCAGCGGCCATGGCTTACGGGCCCAGCCATTCCGCGGCATGTGGGATCTTCCCGGACCAGGGCACGAACCCATGTCCCCTGCATCGGCAGGCGGACCCTCAACCACTGTGCCACCAGGGCAGCCCCATAAAGCATTTTTAATAAACTTGTTTTTATGTTTGAAGTGGTAGGCTCTTCTAGTTTTCTTTTTAGCATCTGTTAGAAGTATTTTTAAAAGCTCTGTCTGAATTCATGGGGAGCCCCTGTAAGTCCACTTGAAAGCAGATCTTATCATTAAAAAACCACAACACACCTACGTGAGAATGGAGGAGTTGGACCGTAATTTATGGCGTCCACTTCTCACTGCCATTTGGCATTTTGCAAACTGCCACTGCCATTAGCCATCACTTTTGGTATTTATGATCTTGTGGTTGGAGCACTTTGATTCTCATAACAGAAACAGGGTCACATTTAGAAAATGTACCGTATGCCGAGCTGAAAAATTAGATCCCTGAGGGTGGCTGACGGATGGGGCCACACAGGGGAGTGTGGCCTGCCAGCCAGGCCGAGATGTGCCCTTTCCATACACCCCAATTGGATGCTGTCTTTGTGTCTCAGGCCTCAGCCTGCCAGGCCTGGGCTTTCTGCTTGGCAGGGACCTGGGGCTGGGGCAAAAGATGTGTTGCTAAGTACCAAACCATTTTCCACATGGTTGCCCTTAACTGCCTTGAGGTTGGCAGAGATAGAGCTAGGATTTGGCCGGAATTCCTCCATGGCCCTAAACTGGTTCTTCACATCCAGGTAGTGCAGAGCGTTTGGAATACTGCAAGTGAGAAAGCATGAGTTAAGTGTGACAGCAACGTACCGCAGTAGCAATAGGCGAGACACTGTCTCCTACTTTGGGCCTCAGTTTTTCTTGTGCTCAATGGGAAGATGTGATCTGAAGGAGCTCTGAGGACCGTTCTTCCAGCCCATTGAGTTTCCTGATTCCCATGGGGTGCTTGCCTACCAAATTTTACAGGACTTTTGGGCAATAGAAGTTGAGGGCTGTCAGAGGAGGGAGGAAGTCTCATCTAAGTTGCAAATTAAAAAAAAAAAAATCAAGATATTCACTGTGTATGAAAAGGAATACCAGGTCCATGATTCTTTAATACATCAGCATGCTTCTGAGAGTCTATCCACCTGGAGGGTCTCCAAGACCTTGGATGGGTCTCTCCTCCTAGACCCATTTCTCCCTCTGTAAAATCCCTCTAGGATACGACGTTATATTAAATATCCGTGTCTACTTAGGCTCCTCTTGGCTGTGATAGTTTCTCAGACTTTCCTTGTTTCTGATGACCTTCACAGTTTCTAGGAGTCCTGACTGGGGATTTTCGTAAAATCTACTGGAATTTGTCTGATGTTTAGACAAGAGTTACGGGTTTTTGAAAGGAAGACCACAGAGACCTGAAGTGCTATTTTCATCACGTACATCAAGGGTACATTCTATCCACATGATTTATCACTGCTGATGTTGACCGTGACCGCCTGGCTGAGGTGTGGTTTGTCAGATTTCTCCACGGTAAAGTTACTCCTTTTTTCTCCTTTCCATACTGTGCTCTCAGGAGGGAATCACTGTGCGCAACCCTTCCCCTCCTCTTTTGGGGTCATTCATGTGTTTCGTGACACTATTGACTACCCGCTACGTGCCTGGTGCAGCACTGGGGACCAGAAATAGGAAGGGACGGAAGATGGGGCCTCTGCCCTCAGGAAATTTGGGGTCTAGGAGGCAAAACAGAAAGTAGGCTTGCAGTCACAAGCCCTTGTGGTAAGCGAGAAGGTTCTGCAGGAACACAAACGACGTCCCCTCACACCAGGCTTTCCTATTTTATGTTTCTGTGCTTTAAGTGAGTTTTCCTGATTGCCCTACATTTCCTTCAACTGTAAAATTTTAAATGTTAGAAAAGAAAAAAAGAGGCCAGCTTATTTCCTCTCCATACTTACGCTGTGACTCCTGGATGTTATTTTTTTAAGCATCCACGTCGCACTTTCCCTGTTGAAAGCATTTTTTAGTCATTAATTAGTAACCCACATTAATATGCAGATTGAATTAATCTATTTCAGGCAGAAGTTTGTCTTGAGGAAGCAAAATAGCTTAAGTGTTATTCCTCCCCACCTGCACCTTCTCTTTCTCCCCAGCCTCCCACCCTCTACCCCGATCGTTATTAGGATCATTGCCGTGATTATTTAACGCTGATGGGGTACCGCAAGTGGCTGCTGTGCTTCCAGGAACTCGGGGGAGGGTGAGTCCCTGTGCTCTGGACTCAGAGCTGCGCAGAGGCTGCCGTGGGGGGTTCATTAGCTCTCAGAAGCTGAAATTGGCCTCATAAATAGTCATCCTCAGGAAACGGTTTCGGCTCTCCTGTTTTTGTTTCAATTGCACTAAGCTGAATTCCTGTTTGGCTCTGTTACTGTCTAAGGAGACTTTTACCTTCAGAAAAAAAAGTGTATCCTCCATAATGTACCTTACCATTTATTGAGCTCTTACTGTGTACCAGGAGCTCAGCACACCTTACTATGTACCAGGAGCTCAGGACACCTTATATTCGATTCACAACAGCCTCCTGGGCGTGGCTCTGTTGGTTTGCCTCCTTGTAGAGATGAGGCAGCTGAGGCCCAGTGAGGTGAAGGCTCAAGGCTGATAAATGTCAGAGCTGGGACTTGAACCCTAGACTGTACGGCTCCAAAGCCCTCCCTCTTCATGCCTGTCTTTGGCCTCCCTTTCAAGGCCTTCCCAGCCTCTCTGCCCACTTTCCCCCATATCACCATGTCCTCCTCTTCTCATAGTGTCAGGTGGGGAAGGCTTTCCAAGGCTATTTCATTTCTGTCTCATTAGAACTCTGCAGGGTAGGGGCTGGCTTCATCCCCACTATAGAGGTGAGTCTGGCTCAGGACCCCTCTCCTTGCCCAGCTCAGAGTCACCTTCCTGAGCAGGAAACATCTCTGTCATCGCCAGCCACCTGTGGAACACCATTTATTGGCTCCTGCTGGGGTTGTAGATGTAAACGTTCCTTCCCTGCCCTCAACGAGCTCATATTCTACTGGGCAAAGAGAACACCTGGAGTTCCAGGTGTCTCATTTCATTGGGCACTTCTGTTTCCGGCCTTGGAGAAATAGATGTCTACTTTAATAAGCAGTTACTACATGCCAGACCTTTTGCTCAGAGATAGATACCCCTGACTCTTGTTCATTCCTCATACCCTCCCCAGGAGGTGAGTTTGTTGGAATCCCCATATAATAGGCGAGGAAATGGAAGCTCAGAGAAGACTGAATTATTTAAAGGACAGACACTTAGGACGTGGAAAAGCTTTTGTTCAAACCCAGATCTAGCTGAATCCAGAGCTCCTTATTGAGTTACCTTGACTCCTTCCCTTTTAGTATTGCCTGTGTGTGTGTGTGTATGCACATCCATATGCAAGCTTACACTTAGGTGTATGAGGTACAGGACTAGGTCAATGAGGGACACGATTCTAAACAAGATGTGTCCCTATTGTTTTGGGCCTACAGGCTGATGGGATGACAGACCCCCCAAAAAACCCTCAAGTCCAACTGAGTATGATAGATGCTACAGGGCAAGTCCTGGTTCTGGGTGACCTTGGGCAAGTCTCTCAACTTAGCCCCAGTTTCCTCACCTATAGCATGGTGAGGAACATCTCCCAGGGTTAAGATAAGTTTTAGAAGAGAGGAAGTACATAGAGCACTTGGTATGTGGCAGGTCCAATGAATGGTAGCCCTTCCTGCCGAAGTGTTAGTGAGACCCTAATCACTGGGTCGACTACTCAGCAAGGGTCACCTGGACACAATTTTGGGGACCTCTCAGTCTGTTGGTCTTGTATCTACAATGAGATGTTAGGATGCTTAAGGACATGGACCATTTCTGATAGTTTTTTTAAGGACATGGACCATTTCTGGGTTGAATGTGAGCCTCCCTAGCACACAGAATAAATGCTCATGGATTAATTGAAAACAATCCTATTTTGTGGCTGGGGAACAGAGTCTGAGAAGTTGTGAAAGGGGTAGCTGTCAGTATTTTATTTAGGAATCTCAAGTGTTGACAAGAGTCCAGCTCCATGGATGAGGAAAGGGAAATTCAAGGCCAGGTACACCGAGGTCTACTAAACCATTGAGAAGATGCTGTTTCACTGTGTGCAGCAGAGTTAGACTTGGGGTTGAGTCCCTTTGGCTACCTCCTAGCTACGTGACCGGAGCCAGATACGGCAGAGCCTCAGGTGTCCTCACCCATGATTTGGGGGAAGAATACCGGCCTTGCAAGGTTGTGAAGATCAAATAAGATAATGATCAGAATACATTTAGCACAGCTTTCCTGGGCAGAGCAGAGCTTAAATGTTCAGTATACGGCTGGAGATGTTACTTTGAGGAGGGCTCCTTGCCAAGAATCTGAGCCCCACAGAGTTCTGCCTGAGGGATGGTCTATTTCAGACACGTGTCATTCTCACTTTTGACTGCGGCTCTTTCTGGACATGCCCATGAAAAGAATGTGTGTTTGCCAGTTAGATGAGGCTCCTGTGGAGAAGCCCCACCCCAGCCCATTCCTGAGGAGTCTGAGCTTGGAGTTTGGCAATTCCTTGGAATGCTGGGCCAGAGCTGGGGAGCAGAGCTGCAGGCTTAGCCAGCGCAGAGTTCTTGGATTGTGGAGAGAGACATTTGAGGGGAGAGGGAGGATGTTGTAGAATGCTGCAAAATACAGAGAAGCTCAAACACAAAAAGATAATCCCCAGTGATTATGATCACTCAGAGATAACCACATTTATAGTTTAGTATCTATCCATTCACATTGTTATTTTTGTTGTTATGTGTCTTAGTTCAGGCTGCTGTAACAAAGTACCAAAGACTGGGTGGCTTATAAACAACAGAAATTTTTTCTCACAGTTCTGGAGGTTGGAAGTCTGAGATCAGGGTTCCAGCATCGTCTGGTTCTGGTGAGGATCCACATTGCAAACTGCCGACATCTCGTTGTATCCTCACATAGAAAGAGAACCAATGTGATGGTATTTGGAGGTGGGGCCTTTGGGAGGTAATTAGGTCACGAGGTTGGAACCCTCTCGAATTAGTGCCACTCTTGAAATGCCTTTAGACAGCAGTACTCTTTTCGCAAAGGAAGTTTGAGAAAACATAATCATTTTTGTCTAGTGCTCACTCTGAGGCAGACCCTATTTAAGGAATTAATTGTATTAACTATTTTAATCCTCACGATGACCCCATAAGGTAGAACTGTTATTGGCCCTGTTTTACAGATGAGAAAACCGAGACACAGAGCAGTTAAGCAATTTGCTCAAGGTCACGCAGCTCCTATATGACAGAACCAGGAGTCGAGCCCAGGTTGTCTGATTCTGGCTTGTGCACTATTAACCATAAGGAATATTGCCTCCTTTGGTTAAATCCCAAAGTGAGGAAAAGTTGTTTATATGGGAAAGCACGGCCGACTCCAGGAACACTCGGGTCCTCATGGCACAGGGCCTAAGTTAAAGGGTACCTGGGAGAAAACAGGAGGAGTCAAGTCATTTGTTCAACAAATACAGTATCTCCCATCTGTCCCCTCCGTGAACTGCCAAGTGCTCAGGAGGGAGTGAGAGTGGAAAGCGAGAGTCATCCCTGCTCGCTTCGAATTAGTGGCATTTAAGTTTCTGAAATGCTTGAGTTCTGAGCTCTAAAGGGTACTTAGGGAGCTTCTAGTCCATAGCCCTCGTTTTACAGACAAGGATCAGCGACCCAAGGACGGAAGGCGTTTGCCCAGCAAGCTAGTGGCAGTGCCGGGAACCAGAAGCCACATCTCCAGCCCAGTGCAGGACCGTGATAGCAAGCTCTTAGTTTCCATTGCCACATTCCACACCAGCTAGGGGTGAGAAGGCTCATTTTCTCCTAGACGGGGGCTTTGACCATCCTGGGCACTGAATGGCTGCCTGGTGATGGATAGATGACAATAGTTAGGTATCATGCATATGGCCTGCTTTACGTATTGCATGATCACAGCCACATTTGAATTGTGAATTATTCCAACCTGCTTCGTCAAGAGATGGATTTCAACCCCTCAGAGGCTTTCTTGGGGACTACAAGAGCAGGTTTGTTCTGTGATCCCAGAGAGCAGCGCCGGGACTGGTGAGACTGGGGGAGTCTAGCACTTACCCATTTAATAAATAAGTTTAGAATGCCTTTTCTATGCCAGGGAGAGTGCTCAGGAAAGAGTGACAGTCCAGCAGACAGCAAGGGTGGCAGATGTGGAAACATGTCCAGTAAAATGGAACAGGTACTGTGAGAGAAGCAGGTACAGCAGCCAGAGAGGGCACAGAACAGGGACAGTCCCTTCCGCCTGAGAACAAGACTTTAAGGAGGTGCCAGCTCTGGGCTGCGTCTGGAAAGATGAGTGTGGATTTGCCAGGCAGATGGTTGAGCATTCCTGGCTGAGGGAACAGAGCACAGTGGTGTGAAAAGTCCACAGTTTTTGTGTCCCAAAAGTAGTTAGGTGTGGAGCATGCGGTCAACTTGGGGGGAACCCAGGTGTAAGATAAAGATGGGATGCTGATCCCCAGGGGCCTTGTGGGTTCTGCCCAGGAGCTAGAACTCGACCCGGAAGATGTGGGGACTCGGGAATGTCACGAGGAAGAATGAGCAGCTCATCTTTGCAATCTAGAAAGCTCACTGGACTGTAAGCCCAGAGAGCAGACTAGAAGGGGGACTGGAGGCCAGGAGACCCTTTAGAAGACTTGTGTGGTGGTGCAGGGGCACGAGATGAGGACCAGAACATAGTGTGACAGTGGGGATGGACATGCAAAGACAGAGAAGAGGCCAGATGTGGGAACAGTCAAAGAGGTGGAGTCAGCACGACTTGGTTGTTAGGGGGACATGGGGAGGAGGGGCAAGGTGATGCTGAGGAGAGCAGTGACAGCTGACATGCATGGATTACTTAGCTGTGTGCCAGGCGCAGTGCTTAGCACCCAACACAGGATATCTCATCTTAGCCTCACCACAGGCGTTTTCCCTGTAAATATGCTGTCCTCACGTTAACAGCTGGGAAACTGGCTCAGAAAGGTGAGAACTTGCCCACAGTGACAGAGAACAAGTCGCGTAGCTGAGGTTTGCACCCAGGCAGTCTGCTTCCAGCTCCTGCTTTAGTTATTCTGGACCACAGTTGTTGGGGTCTCTGGCTTCCGTCACTGGGTGAACGTGGGCACTATTCTCTGCTGCCGGCCACATAGAGGAGGCAGAAGCGGGTAAGGTGCCCTGGTCTTATTGTCCCAAATTAGAGCTCCAGAGAAGCTGTCGGGAGGTATGCAGAAGCTCTGGGAGTGGCTGAGCATGGCTTTGACATAGCTTGCAGCGGCTTTGCGGCGGCACAGCTTTACTTTCTTTTCTGATGCTGTGGGAAAGGCTCTAGACTGGGAGTCAGACTAGTTTAGCCTCTGCTGCTTTTCAGCCACAGGACGCTAAGTAATAAGTCACTTCAAGTCCCTGGGCCCGCCCTTTACCTCCCTGCATAATGAGATTGTTGGTCTGGTCTTCCTGTGCATGAAAATCACCTGGAGGGCTTGTTCAAACACATATTTCTGGGAACCACTCCTAGAGTTGTGATTCAGTCGGGCAGGGCTGGTAGGGCCTGGGAATTTGCATTTCTCATCACTTTCTAGGGGATGCTGCTGCTGCTGGAGTGGGGACTGCACTTTAAGCACAACTGTCCTAGGTGCTCCCTCTGTCCCTTGAGCTTATGGCTCCATCCCCGTGGACAGGGACACACCAGGGAAATGGACACTCTCATATTAATACCATAGAACATTCAGTCCACAACACAGAGTGTCAAACCAGTGAAAGGGGTGGCACTTTGAAATGACAACAGGGTACAATTCACCCTGCCCTTCCATCTTCTTCTACTCTTCTTTAACCTTTCCCCATCACCAGTCACCCCAAGTCCAGATCCTTCGAATAACTTGTTTCACTGTGTGGTTTTGGGGGTGGATGTGTCAGTGGAGGAACCCCATATACCAGCTATTGTCAGGGCTAAGACATCTGCCCTGAACAGCTGATGGATTAAAAACACCCAGGATGGGCATAAACTCCTAGATCCTAGGGGCTCACCACCTTGAGAGATCAAACTCCTAATAGGGTAGGTAGCCAATAGGCTAAACTTCCACCTTGGTTTCAGTGGCCTGTGGCCTGAGCTTTGCCACTGGGACAAGGCAAGGAAAATCTTCTCTCTCTTGCTCTCCACCAGAGCACTCATCGTGGCCCCCTTGGCCTTCAAGGGCATATAAGGGAATGTTTTTTTCCCTGATCAAACTCCAGGCATGAGCAGCATCACGCCTCTCTGTGACCCTGTGCCAGAGATATGATGAAGAAATTCCAGGGAGACAAATGGAGATTACATGGAAATCAATAACGCACAGCTGGTGTTCTCTGCAGGCAACTGTTCAACTTTATTTCCTTTTCATTTTTCTCCCCATTCCCTGGGATCAGCTCCTTTAAGAGCTTGACACCAGCTAGACTTGTGTGATTAAGTGGTAAACTTAAGCTGGCTGCTGGAACCTTCTGTGTGTTTCTGCAGAAATGGGAAATTGATTGTTCAGGGCAACCAATGGGTCATGAGTCCTCTGGACCACTAAGAGCATGGGGACTGTTTAAAGGTATTTCTTGGAGTGGGCTTTTTTATGATTTCCCCTTAACACTTATAATTTGGGCTGCTTTCAGCTGCACATAATGATGTGGAGATTCATTATCTCACATAACAAGAACCCTAGCAGAAGGACAACTGTGAGATTAATTAATTCAGTGGCTCAACAACATTATCTGAGATTTGTATTCATGCCATCTTTCTGCTTTGCCATACTCGGCATGTTCTCCTGAGGTTAAAGTTCCTCATTGTCTCAAGATGGCTGCTGTAGCTCCAGCTATCACCTGTAGAAACAAAAACCTGCAGGATGGATAACTGGACAAAAAAATCAGAGCTTTGTTAGGAAGGAGGAAGGGGTTGGAGTGAGAAATGACCACCAGACTTGCTCAATCTAGGAATCAATCCTTGTTCAGAAACATTTATCCTTTCTCCTCTGCCTAAGACTAATTAAGTACAGATATCTTGTCCCGGCATGATGAGTCTTCCACAGTATGCCCTCAACTTATAATTCTCGGTTTTATTTCATACTGTTCTCTGTGTAGAGCCATTGGGCAGCCAAACAGGACCATTTCCTGTTGCCAGAATTTGCCACATTTCTACCTCCTTGCCTTTGCATAATCTGTGTCATGTGTCTGGAATACTCCTTGTCTCTCAACTCATGTCAAGGGAAAGGTATAGAAATGGAGCCTTGGGAGTTCCTTGGTGGTCTAGTGGTTAGGATTCAGTGTTTCTACTGCCCTGATCCTGGTTCAGTCCCTGGTTGGGGAACTGAGATCCCACAAGCCGTGCAGCATGGCCAAAAAAAAGAAGAAAAGAAATGGAGACTTTCTCTTCTCCTTCCCATCCCTATCTTTTTAAAAGTCTTTTTAATGCAAAGTAAAATACAAGATATGGAAAACCACACAAAACAACTTCAAACTTAATGAATTATTATGGTGACTCTCCTTGCAGTGACCACCTGCCAGAAAATAGAACATTGCCAGTCCCTCCAGAAACCCTTCTTGTGCCCAATTCAATCATCATTCCCTTTCGCTCCCTAATAGTAACCTTACTTTTACATCAGTCACTTCCCTTCATTAAAAAATAGATTCATCACACCACTGTGCATCCCTAGCAGTTTAGTATTACCCATTTTTAAACGTGATGTTTTTATAGTCTCTTTTAATCTACAGGTTTCCACTCCAGTTCTTTCTTTTACTTATAATTTATCTATTAAGAACCCCGGCTGGTCAAGTTTCCAACAGTCTAGATTTTGCTGATTGCACATTCGTGGCTCAAGTTATCATGCTTATCAGTTTTCTTTATTTTCTGCAAATCAGCAGCTGGATCCAGAGCCTCAGTCAGACTGATGTTGATCCCTCTGGCAAGAATACAGGTGATATTATGCTGCTTTGTCAGGAAGCACATAAAGTCTCTTGGTATTCTGATTCTGTCATTTTTTCTTCATTTATTCATTGGAAGTCTCTTCAAGTTGGATCCCGAGTCCTGTGGCATGCCGCACTAATCTTTGATAGCTTCCTTTCTCTCTGCTCTATAATGATGTTTCAGATTCATCTGGTACATTTCCCCGCTTGGACCTAGAATCAGTCATTTCTCAAAGAAGCCCTTTGATTTCTTTTAGTGGGGAATGATATTTTAAGACCATTAGATGGAGAATAGAGATGCTCTTTGCCACTGGACTTGCTCCTGACCTTTTCATTGAACAGGGGTGGAAGATTATAAATAAGTTTATATTTATATTTTATTTACATTTAATGATAAAATACCCAATGACATTGGAAATATATGTTTAATTTAAATTCAAGATTCTAGAGGGGTTTTTTTTTCTTCTTTTTCTCTATTACATCTGTTATCTCCTTTCTTTTTTTTTTTTTTTCCGGTACATGGGCCTCTCACTGTTGTGGCCTCTCCCGTTGCGGCCTCTCCCGTTGCGGAGCACAGGCTCCGGACGCGCAGGCTCAGCCGCCATGGCTCACGGGCCCAGCCGCTCTGCGGCATGTGGGATCTTCCCAGACCGGGGCACGAACCCGTGTCCCCTGCATTAGCAGGCAGACTCTCAACCACTACGCCACCAGGGAAGCCCTGTTATCTCCTTTCTTTAAATCAAAAACCCAGGCTTTCAATAATATAAGAGATAGTAGAATAAGACTTTTTTTTCTCATCTCACATTATATACACAGCAATATCAGAATAATAATATTACTAAAATATGATTACTCTTGGGCTTCCCTGGTGGCGCAGTGGTTGAGAGTCCGCCTGCCGATGCAGGGGACAGGGGTTCGTGCCCCGGTCCGGGAAGATCCCACATGCTGCGGAGTGGCTGGGCCCGTGAGCCATGGCCGCTGAGCCTGCGCGTCCAGAGCCTGTGCTCCGCAATGGGAGTGGCCACAACAGTGAGAGGCCCGAGTAGCGCAAAAAAAAAAAATATATATATATATATGATTACTCAAAACACTAAAAAATCTTTTTTGCATATGCACTCCCCATTCTCACCTCAATTTTTTTGTGTGTGTGGTACGTGGGCCTCTCACTGTTGTGGCCTCCCCTGTTGTGGAGCACAGGCTACGGACGTGCAGGCTCAGTGGCCATGGCTCACGGGCCTAGCTGCTCCGCGGCATGTGGGATCTTCCTGGACCGGGGCACGAACCCATGTCCCCTGCATCGGCAGGCGGACTCTCAACCACTGCGCCACCAGGGAATCCCCTCACCCCATTTTTTAAATAGTTGTCCTTTATCTGTATTATACTACCCTTTCCCTCTTCACTCTCACTTTATCTTAGTTCTGCAGGTAGCTATGTATTTAATGTTCACCATCATCCCGTATGTTGATACCTCTGTAGTCAGATTGGTTGTCTGAAGCATGTTTTCTATTAGATTCCTTAGAAAGGGCTCATGGGAACAAGAACAATATTTCTTGAGCTCTTAAATGTTGATAACATTTGTGCCACAAATGTTTTGCTAGTTTTTATACCTAGTTTTGCTAGGTATAAAATTCTTGGTTCACATTTTCTTTCCTTGAGTGCCTTGAATATGTTAATTCCAGTTTCTTCTGACACAAAGTGTTACTGTCAGAAAGTCTGGTGATAATCTAATTTCCTTTGCCTTATGAGTACCTTGCCCCTTTTTTTTAGGTACCCAAAAGTATACTGCCTCCCCACCCCTTCTTCCTTCTGTTCTCTCAGTAAATTTACTGGATTATACCTTAGTATTGGTTGTCCTGGATTGAAATTCTTAGTTATGCAATTTGCTTTTTCAATATGTACTTTCAAATCTCTTTTCTTAAATTTTAGGAAATTTTTCTTGAATTACAGTTTTAGTATTTTTTCTGTTATCGTGTGGTTTTCTTCTTCAGACACTCATATATATGCTAGATCTTTTTTGCTTATCTTCATTATTTTTCACTTTCTCATTCTTTTTAAAAAATTTCTTCTTGACTTAAAATTTTTATTCTTTTTACCTATTGAAGGCATTAACGGTTATGGGGTTTTTTGTTTGTTCTTTGTTTCTTCTAGTTTAGTGTTCATTTCTGAAATGATTTCTTCTTTTATTGCTAATTCTTTTCTGGTTTGTTACCTCATTTCTGAGTCTTTCTAGTTCTAATTTATGTTATTCTTTCATATCTTGGAGCATTTTGTTAATGTCTTTTAAGCTTGTTTTGAAATACTAGGTTACAGTTTTGATCTATTTTATGAGCATGTCTTTCAAGCATGCTTTCATTGCTCATAGGAATACTATCCTGCTTCCTGTTCTTTTTCAGATAATAATTTAGCATAAGATTTGACATCAGTACTTTGCCGTTGTTCATTTGTTGGTGAAATTTATTTTCTTGAACTTTCATAAAAAGGTGGGGTTTAGGAAAGCTTTTCTAACTTCATAGAGCTTCCTGTTCTCCCTCCCTTTCTCTCCCTGTCTCTCTCTCTTTCTGTCTCTTTTTTTGGTGTGTAATGTTTAAAAAATATGGTGGCTTGACTTCCCTGGCAGTCCAGTGGTTAAGACTCTGCACTTCCACTGCAGGGGCATGGATTTGATCCCTGGTCAGGGAACTAAGATCTCGCATGATGCATGGTGTGGCCAAAAATAAATAAATAAATAAACAAGCAAATAAATAAAATGGGGATAGTTAATACCACCCACATCTCATAGGTTTATCGTAAGGCCTAAGTAAAATAAAAATAAATAAATAGATAAGCAAAAATATGGTGGCTTGCTTTCTTAGATTTCCTGGCTCTGTTTCCTTCTCCCACTTTTATCTGAAACTCGTCTTTCCTCTATCTCCATCGTTCCTGTCCTGTTCAATTTGGACTTCACTCAGCAGTTTCTCCTCAGTGCAGATGTTGATCTGCCCTGGCAGATCAGCTTCAAGAGTTCATAGGGGCTGGGCTGCTCCAGCCCTATCAGACCTGCTTACTGTGGCCCTCCTGTACTCATCTGTTACTAGACTGGGCAAGAACCCTCCAAGTTTTAGCTGCTGTTCTCACACTGGTATATTGTGCTTCCCAGTGAATGCCCATTGGCTGTATGGTATCCACTCTAGGACTAGCAGCCACTGCTCCCATTGCTTTTTTTTTATCCCCCTGTACAGACACCAATAATATGTAAGACTAGTGCTTATTGGTGTCTTGTTCTCACTCACCTATTTGTATTTTAGGGTTCATGGGGATGCTTTGTGAGCTAATCTGGTTGTAACTGTTGTTCCATGGGTTTTGTTATCTATTTGCTTTGTGCAATTATGTGGGGATTCAGAGATAGTGGAAGAACCGTGCCACCTCTACTGCCATCTTTCTTCATCACGTTAATTCCTCCAGTGCCTCTGAGAGACATAGTAGATGCTCATAAATGTTGAGGTTATGCAGAGAATTGTTCCTGTTGGCAGAAGAAATATTTACCTGGAGGTATTTGTTTTATGCAGCCCTTTTGTTAGTAAAATTTCTGTGGAGTGTTTTTTTCTGTCTTCAGACAACTTTTATTAACTAAACGGGATACCATCCAGTCAGGAATTGTTTACTGACATCAATGCCTCTTTGAACAATGTCCATAACCCTAGGAAGACAAATAAATTTTTATGTCAGATGGTGATTCTCATTGGTTGATAATGACTTCCTGAAGCCTTATGTTTAAGAAGGAGTCTAAGACCACATCACAGCTCTCCAGGTTTATAAGTTAGGGTGCTTTCGGCTGCAAGTAACAGGTCAACTCAAAATAACTGAAACAGTAAGAGGGTTTAATATATTGCAATAACAAGGAGTCCAGGGTTCAGGCTGCTTCAGAGCTAGTTAGTTTAACAGCTCAAAGATGTCATCAGAGACCTGTTTCTTTCCATCTTTCTTTTCTTTCAACCTCAGTATGTCTGCTTTTTTTTCCCTCAGAGACACAAGATTCCTACAGGAGCTCCTGCCAGGAGCAGAGAAGAGAGTGTTTTCTGCCTGTCACCTTTTAATCAGTGAGGAAATCCTTCCCCAACCCCTGCCTCTAACCCCAACAGACTCCCTCAATTGGTTCTATCCTTGAACCAATCCTTAGTAAGGAAAGTGGGACCACCAAGATTGGCCCAGACTCACCAAGATAGATTCCTCAATTATGTGAAGGAAATATGGTAACTATAACAAAATTAGGGCTCTGCCAGCATGGCATAAGGAGGAAAAGGCTCTTAGATAAACAGCTGCAGTGCTTGCTACCATGAGATGTTCATGATTGATTAACTAGTCTACCACGGGCATAGGACAGAGATGCCGGTGTCCTGGCCTGTATTTGTTACACCTGGCATGACCCTTTACAATCTACAAAAATGCTTTCTCATCTCTTTTCTCTACTGTTGGTCTAAACTACCCTTGATCTAAGCAGATCAAGGATTATCAATCATCCTTATTTGATAGTAGTGACACTGATGCCCAGAGAGGCAAATTGCCCCACACAGCCAGGAAATGACAGAGCAGGGCTTCCAGACTACGGATCCAATGTGCCTTCTACCTTCTCATACTTTCCTACCTTGTTACTGGCTGAAAACCAGGTTCCTTTTCCACAGGCAGGAAAGAGCCACTAAAAAGGGAATCTGGGAGGTTACCAAGGCTAGGCCTTGTCAGTGTTACAGTCTAGTCAAGACCTTGCCCTACAGGAAGCCTTTGCTTCTTCTTCTTTTTTAAAATAACAGCTGTATTAGGGTATAATTTAATAAATTGACCATACCATAAAGGTTGCCATTTTAAAGTGTATATTTTAGTGGGCTTTAGTATAGTCACAGAGTTGTGCATCCACCACCACTAAAGCCTTCATTTCTTAGTAACCTTTGCCTCCAGAGTGGGTCGGTTGACAGAGGAAGAGCCTTATGATGGCTCCCTGAGGTCTCTGAGCTACTTGTTTTTCATGGGTAACAAATGCAGATTCCTGAAGGGGTTCTGAAGGCTCCTTGCATGAATGATGCCTGGCTGTGTAGGAGTGGGGCAGGTTGGGGAGAGTGTGGAACACACCCCCTCTAGTGGGGCCTCTGCTGGTTGCTTAGCTGCTGTCAAGAGCGGCTATGCTGGGCTTCCCTGGTGGCGCAGTGGTTGAGAGTCTGCCTGCCGATGCAGGGGACACGGGTTCGTGCCCCGGTCTGGGAAGATCCCATATGCCGCGGAGCGGCTGGGCCCGTGAGCCATGGCCGCTGAGCCTGCGCGTCCGGAGCCTGTGCTCCGCAACGGGAGAGGCCACAACAGTGAGAGGCCCGCGCACCACAAAAAAAAAAAAAAAAAAAAAAAGAGCGGCTATGCTATGCTGGGTTGCCAGGTCTTCCGGTTACGCAAGAGAAGCTGGACATTTGAATCTTTCAGAGAACTTTCTGGATTTCTGGTGGTTGTCAACATATGGTTTTGTCTTTAAAAAGCACTGTGTGTGGTCCCTTGTATTATAGATTGGAGGTGACCTTAGACCTCTAGTTTGAGACCTCTTTTCTTTGACTGTGTCTCATTTAATCTATTTTCATTTTTTAACTCATCTACTTATTATTTCATATCACCAAGTGAGTGAGGTTTTCCTTGTGGGTCACAAGAGCCAGCCAAGTACCAGGTAAGCCCTTAGAAGTTCCATTAGCTGAACGTAATTGTGTTCTTAAATGTTAGGAGTAAACAGTCCCATGAGAGAGGGAGGGTTTGTGATGATCTGGTTCTCGTATTTGTCTTCAAACACTGTCACACTGTTTGGATGAGGTGGCTTGGTTTCTACCCTTGTTTAATAGTCAGCCACTGATGTTTTTGGTGTTAACACTTCTATGTGGGCTTCCACAGCTGTCTCCCCAAACCCAGCTGCTCACACCATCCCCACCCATCTTATCTTGCACCTTAGCAGAGGAAAGAAATGATCGTATTTGACTGGGCAATGCTTTGCTATTTCACCTCTTTGTGGTTTTTACACTAACCCTGTGAAGTTGTCACTCCCATTTTATATGTGTAGAAACTGAGGCCCAGAGAGGTTCAGCAAATGCCCAAAGCCTCTCATCTGGCCACTTACAGAGTCAGTTTTGAATCCTGTCTGCTGACTTCAAAACCAATGTTCTGTTGACTTCTTTATGCTTTCTTGCCCTTATGATTGTACTTTTATCTGAGTGAAGCTGCCTGACGCTAAATCTTTAAGTTGAATTTTAGAGGTTAGCCAACCTCACTTCATCTCTGCCTTCCTAATATTTTCTATTTTTTAAAGCATGTTTGTATTAGGACTCTGAGTTGCAAGTGACAGAAACTCTTCTCAAAGTGGCTTAAGCGAAAAAGGGAATTTATTGGATTATGTAACTGAAAAGACTAGGGATGCACTGCCTTCAGGCGTGGCTGAATCCTGGGGCTTCAGTGTCTTCAGTAATCTATGCCTGATGCTGGTTGCTTCTCCTCAGACTGGCTCACGCCCCTCATGGTGGCAGGAGGCCTTTGGCAGCTCCAGCAGCAGGAGAAAGGCCCTTTCCCGATCCTTGTACTCATAGTCCCTGAGCCAACCTCCTGTGTCCACTCTGGTTTATGACTTATCTCTAAACCTTTGTTCGTAGTCAGGAGGAAACCATACTCTGGTATATGAGTCAAGTCGTCACTCGTGGAACTGAGGGGGAGGCCAGCTCCCTAAACCTCATGCACTGACAGTGGGGGAGGGCTGGTTCCCCGAGGTCAGCGTGCAGCTTCTACAAAAGCAAAGGAATGAAGATTGGGAGGGCAGTTGCCTGCTTTTGTATTTAAAACAGCAGATATTTTAATGTTCATAAAGTGTGCTTAGGACCAGAAAACACTGGATAAGAATCGGGCTTTCCAAGAAAAAAGGGCCAAATACAGAATTTTAATAGCCCTTCAAAAACAGGTAATATGTTATAAGCAATTCACATATACTCTTAAAAAAATAAAAGGACCATTGGGACATTTGCCAAACCCATACCTTTCATAATAGAAAAAGAAAGGGCGAGCTTTATTTTCCCACGCGTAACTAATATGTGTACAATACAGATTTCCTAGGGTCTTAACACAGCTTCCTAGCAGAGCAGTGCTTCATTTCTCTGGCATCATTAGGGAGTGAGGTTTTGCGGATGAGTGGATTTTACAGATATGTTTTGTGCTTTTAAGATTTAAATCTCTAAAAGGTGTATTTCGTAAAACACTTCTTTGTACCAACAGAAGATGCTGATACATGAACATAAATAAACGTTTTCTAAGCCATTTTGCTCCACGCTTCCAGAAGTTAGGGTATATGTCAGTACGTATGAGAATCCACAGAATAAACGTGACCCTTCTTTGCTGGACATGATTTAGTAGTGGTGGAGATCGGGGGGATGACAATACTTATATGAAAATAACTGTGAGTACAATGGAATAGAAGGCTAAATTCTTAGGAGTTTTTCAGAAGAAACCTGAGTTAATTCAGTTGCTAGCTGGAGTCCATCTTCCCTCCCTACCTATCCATTTCTCCCATTCATGTCCATGTGCCTTTAGGGAGAAGTAGACCTCTAATGCATTCAGAGGCTACTTAGGCTCTTTGCCTCTTCACCAGTACCTCTAAGCTGCTTTTTGCTTCTTCAGTGTGTATTGTCTTGAGCTGTTCTTCCTCACTGCTTGGTCTCAGGAATAATTGAGCATTGCCAGGATAGACCAGACAGTCAAGCTTTTAAAAATGAATAACATTGAAATTCACACATATACCTAAATTCATAGACTTGGCAAGACCAGAGTTCTGTTATTTTTCTATAAAATAAATCCAAGTGCTATGGGACTTGTTCAGTGTGGACCCATACTGGGAAGAGATTGGTGAAGGCTTTGGGACTCTGACCACCAGTGCCCTGGCTGTTCATGACTATTCAAAACTCAGAGTTTTTATCATGAAGCTGAATAATTGTTGCTCCCCAGTGAGGCCTGCCTCTGTCATATTTGATAACAATCCAAAAGTGCAATTGTTATTTCTCTTGGATGGTAGTTTTTTAGACTTTATTTAGTTCAGAAACCTTTTTTGTTTTACTTTTTATTTTGAAATAATTTTAGATTTACCCCAAAAAAGTTGCAAAAATAATCCTTTGTACCCGTCACCCAGATTCCCCGAATGTTAACATCTTTCACAGCCATAGTACACTTATCTAGACCATGAAACAGTATAAACCAATCTATAGACCTTATTTGAACCTTGCCCACTAATGTCCTTTTTTCTGTTTCCAGATCCCACATTACATTTAGCTGTCACATCTCCTTAGTCTCCTCCAATCTGTGGCGTTTCCTCAGTCTTTTTGTTTTTCGTGACCTTGACACTTTTGAAAAGAATAGCCAATTATTTTGTAGAATGTCCCCCAGTTTGGGTTTGTCTGATGTTTTCTCATGATTAGTTTGATGCATTTGAGCAAAAGTACCACAGAAGTGACATGTGCTTTTCTTGGGGCATCGTATCAGAGGTACAGGATGTCTTATTACCAGTGATGTTAAGATCATGTAGGCCAGGTTCCTCTAGGGTAAATTACTATTTTCCCCTTTGCAATTAATGAGTCTCTTGTAGGGAAATACTTTGAGACTATGTGAATGTCCAGTTTGGGACATTTTTCTTCAAGGGATGTTTTATGTGAAAGTCTAGCATAGAAAACAGGTAGAAGTGACCTGTTTTTAATGAAATGGACATGGGATGGGGGCAGCAGCCCAGGAGCCTCTTCCCCTCTGCCTCCCAAACACTACCCCTGAGCCCACTCTGTTGAACCCCTAAGCATCTCTGGCTGCTCTTTGAAAATCATGGCTCTGGTTTTGGCTTTTACAATATGTACACATTGTATAAGCCCCTGCACTCAAAATATTCTGCAAGATGGTATTCTTTCAAATTGAAATTAGCCAAGTTATATTGAACTTAACATGAAGTATCAGCAAACATATATGTAGCACCTCTGTGTACCAGTCACTGTTCTAAATCTAGGGAATAGAAAAATCATAAAACACAGTCCCTACCCATTAATCGTGCATCTTTTCTTTCCGAACAGAGAGGACTTTATAATCTAGACCCAAGAAAGAACTGTGAAAGGAGGAAACAAACACACAAAAAATAGGCTTTTTGGTGAGGGAAAGATACTTGAGGATTTGGGGTTTGTGTTTTGAGTGAGTGCAGAGGCCACTGTGACCTAACTAGCCATCAGACCTTGGTCATAAGCAGTACTTTCCCTCTGAGAAGCATAGGTACTTTAGTTGGGAAAAAAAAAAAAGAGAGAGAGAGAGAAAGAGAGACAGTTCTAACCACTCCTGCCCAAAAAAGAGCCACTGTTTGGTCTTTTGATTCTTTTTCGCATATTTGAAAGACTCCAAATTCTCGTCCTTCATGGATGAGGTGTTTTAGCTGTCCATAATTGCATTATTATTCCAGACACTGTCGGAACGCTTCTTGCTGAGGAGGGAGGATTAAGCCGAGGAGGCTGGAGTGAGCGTGTAGCCTGTCAGCTGCCCCTCGCCTGGCAAAGGAGATTATGCCTCCGAAACGGAGGTTTCTGGCTGAGCCTTTGTTACTTAATTAGTCTCCTGTCTCTTCTCCCTTCGTGACAGTGGCAGGATCCAGGACGCACCGCCTTTTAGACGAATGCAAATGCCTCTAACGAAGTTTTCTAATCGTTCCTTTTCAACAAATCTGAAAATTGTCAAAACCACTCTAGTCACTGGGAATTCAAGGGTGGAAAATAAGTTTTAAAGGCATATGTTTCTCAAGGGAGGAAAGTAGCAAATACCATCTCTTTAAATTCTGTTTAACATGAAGCCTTTATTGACTGCTGTTGATGGTTCTGCACGGTTCAGTGCTCTTCTGAGTGAATATTTAGCTTCTTCACCAAGTCAGTGCGGCCTTGTGGATCTGTAAATTTAGATGCTGATCACCACCAGAAGTCAATGTAAAAAAAAGATTACAGTTTAATTAAGTGGTAATAGATCTTGTGCAGTATCAGGTTAAAGGGAATGTATAAATACTGCTTTATGAACCAGCGTCTGCAGAAAATAGACACCGGTTGCTCTCTCCCCTCTCTGTCTCATAGGATGAGTTACGGGATGGCCCTATTAACTGCACTGGAATGTGAGGGGGGGTGGAGGGGGTGACCCATTATTAAGCAGCCGCATCCAGCCAATCAGCCTTAACGAATTTGACTTCAGAGGTCAGTAAAGATTCCCGACACTGTGAATTTTATTTTATGAGGCACCATTGAAACACACCAACTCATGCCTTGTCTTTGGTTTTTGATGGAAAAAAGGAAGAGATGAAGTTTTGAAGGGTCCTAATAGATTTGCCCTAAAGAGCAAGCATTAGTTCAACCTGTGCGTGTCACAAGTTGGGGACCTGGGAAACGAAGGCCCAGAAGGAGAAGGACCTGGCTCTTGACGCTGTCCGGCAGCGTCACATGCTGCTGGTGCAGTCAGGGACCTCAGGGAGTTTACTCAGAACCTAAAATCCCTGACCTCTGGGCTCTTTAGGAGTTGAGGCCCTTGGGCACCGGAGTTCGCCCATTCCTCAGCTCTGTGTTCAGTGCCTAGGGAAAAAGTGTTCTGTTGCCCTTCTCCCAACAGGCCAAGTAGGGCCCTGGCAAGAGTTTTATTCTTCCAGCGTGAGGCATGTGGCTCCCTCCACCTTGGTAGACCAGAAACCCCTGGACTCAGAGTCATGCCCTCTGTGAACAGCACCTGAGGCAAATCACAAGCCTAGGTTAGGGGCCCTGCGTGGACTCTGCGGTTCCCTCAGCTTAGCAGTGTTCACATTTTGTTGTTGCTTATTTAATTGTTTGTCTCTCCTGCACAACTGAAAGCTCAGGATGGGAGATTACCCCCTACCTGGCTCGCTGTGGTGCCCCCAGAGCCCGACATGGCACCTGGCACGTGGTGGACCCCTCGTGATTATTGTTCAAGAATGAATGAGGTCACCCCAGATCTGTGAGCCTGCATCTGCAAAATGGGGATAACTTGACCCCCTTCTACCCTCTACGGGGACAAGTAAGATAGCATACCTGGAAGAGCCAAGACATGCTACAGAAATGTGAAGAGATAGTTCACGTGAGTTACTGGTGGTAGTGTGACAGCACAGGCTGTAGCTGGATTGCATTTAGCTCCTAGAGATGAAAGACACCTCACATGTGTTCTTCTCCTCCCACCTTATAGATTAGGGAGGGCCCCAGACAGGTTGATTTACCTGCCAGCATCGTGCAGGGATTCCGAAGCTAAGCCAAGACCTGGTCCCAGGTTCCCTGATTCCTTCCCCTCAGCTCAGTGCTCCAGCTGCTGGAGAAGCTGGGGAGTATTTAATTGGCTAGTCTGGGATGTGCAGCATGTCAGAGCTCATTACTGTGGTGGGGCTTGTGGGTGTCCCTCTCCAGAGCCAGCCCCTGTTGTAGTTCAGCGGCCCCAGTTAACTTCAAAACTCGAGGCAGCCCAGCTGTGCAGGTGTCCCAGATCCCCCAGGGCCCTGAAGATGCGCCGTCCTCCACCTCAGCCTGACTTGCTGCCCTTTCCCTGAGCTCCTTGTTGATGCCGAACAGAAACATTTCCCAGTTAAGAGGCACCAGATCATTCTGCTTGGCACTGAGCTGGGCTCCCAGCCAGAAGTCTTAGCAGGCTGGGGTGGTTACCTCCCCGAAGGCTGCATGCTCAGCGCCCCAGGCTGTCAGTGCAATGGGTAAGAGACAGGTGCAGTGGGATCCCCCAGAATCAGGGGTGAAGGCCTTCTCTGGACTAGGCTCTGTTTTTATTCCTTTATTTTAGTGTTAACACTGGGAAAGGCAAAAGGAGGTTGGGGAATTGGCCCAGATTCAAGAAAATGAAAAAGACATGGGAAGTAAATATGATGCAAAACCGTGATTCTGTCTTGGTTTGAGAAAAAGATACCTATACAAGCGGTTTGGAGACAGACAATGGCAAGTGTTGGTGAGGATGTAGAGAAATTAGAACTTTTATTCAATGCTGGTGAGACTAAAATGGTACAGCTGCTTTGGAAAGTAGTCTGCAGTTCCTCCAAAAGTTAAACATAGAGTTACCATATGACCCGACAATTCCTCTCCCAGATATATACCTAAAAGACATGAAACATATGTTCACACAAAAACTTGTACATGAATGTTCATAGCAGCATTATTCATAGTAGACAAAAGGTGGAAACAACTCACATGCCTGTCAAATTATGAATGGATGTACAAAATTTGGTGCGTCCTTACTATGGAATATTACTCGGCTGTAAAAAGGAATGAACTACTGAGCCATGCTACACCCTTATGCTAACTGAAAGAAGTCAGACACAAAAGGCCACTTATTATATGAGTCCATGTATATAAAATGTCCAGAATAGGCAAGCCCATAGAGATGGGACATAGATTGGTGGTCTAAGGGCCGATAGGGAGGGAGAGATAGAGAGGGACCGATAACGGTACAGAGTTTCTTTTTGGGGTGATGAAAATGATCTAGAATTAGATAGTGGTAAAGATGGCACAACTTTGTGAGAATATTAAAACCCACTGAACTGTACACTTTAAAAGTGTGAATTTTCTGTTATATGAATTATGTATCTGTAAAAAATAAATTAAAAGAAATTGGGGGACAATGGGGAAATTGAATATAGAGTGTATGTGAGACCATAGTTTATATCAGTGTGGCGGTGGAACTGTGGTTATGTGAGAATGTTCTTTTGCTTGAGATTGCATGCTGAAGTACTTAGTGGTCAAGTGTCATGACATCTGCAGTTTACTTTCACGTGATTCAGCAAAAAATGCATAAATGGTTGGTGAGCAAATGTGGTAAAATATTAATAATTGGTAAACATAAGTGAAGGGTGTACTGGTGTTCTTTTACTAATTCTTACAACTTTTCTGTTGACATTGTTCAAATGAATAGGTTGACAATATTTTTAAAAGGAAGGGAGGTGGAAATGTTAGGATTCTAAGGGACAGAGGTAAGTCAGAAGGCCTTTGGGCTGTCCCCCTTGACCCTTTAGTCTCTGTCTAGGATGAGACTAAACAAACACTTGTCTCAGCCTTCCTCGGGGGAAATGAATTCCATTTCTGAGCAGTACAGACCCCCACTCAGCTGTTCGTAGGGACACTTAGCCAAATGCTACGGGCCCACGTGTTGACTGTGAAAAGAAGAGGCTTTCTTCTGCCCTCTCGTGGGCCGGAGAGACGGCCAAGGGGGCCTCTGCTCACAGCTCCCTCCCTGACCTCATTCCGAAGTGAAGCAGAGTTTCTTCTCTCTCTCCGTGGGAGATGCTAAATCACCAGCAAGCATTATTTCTCGAGAGAAGGAGTTCTCAGTGAGTTTTCTAAACCTGACATGTTCTTCCCTCGTTGGCAATACTTAAATTTAGGGAACGATATACGAAATCTTGTCAAGTCTTCTGTTTCTTGTCCCAGTCCCCCAAGTATGAAAACAATCAGCAGGGTCTCAGGCAGTCTTTAGACTCATCCCTTCCAGAACAAATGGTAAAACCAGTCATCGAGAACGTCAGACCTGGCAGGGACCTTGGAGCTGCCTCGTTTTCCTGATGCCTCCAAGGCCTTCCCCAAGCAAAACCCACCACCCTCACACCTCGTGCCCATCCAGCAAATATAGTCAAGAGCGCTTGCAAAAAACAGCCTTTAAACCAACAACTGCCTTTACAGTGTGCAAGCTGATTTTTCAATGTGCAGATTTGCTATGAATTTATAGAGTGTTTTGATTCTAAATTCACAATGTGCATCTTTAATGGCTCCAAGTTGGGATAATTTCATGCTGTTTATATCCTAGCAGCAATGGTTTATGTATATTTCCCAAGTTATTACCCTCCTAGGAGAAGAGTGAACAACCTCCTTTTACAAAAGACAGTCTCATATGTCCTGGTTTAGTGCATCTCTCTTCAAAGACCATTTTGCATTGAGATGTGAGGAAAGCATGACAGCTGTTTGAGGCACCCACCCCACTTTGCACGCAGGTGGGTTTGTGGGTTTCCTGGACCCTCGTACTCAGCTCCCAGATGGCCCTGCATTTGAGAATCACCAATAAGGCACTTTGAAGTCCCCTGGAGTTTACCTCTTGAGAAATTTTTCAACCTTATTTCTGGAAAAAAAAAAATGTTGCCCACCTCCCTCCACTCCCATCAGGAAAGAACTTTGTTATTGTGCAACAAGAACCTTAAAAAAATGATCTGGGAATTTTCCTTTTGGGAGTCCAGCCTGAGGAGGTAATCAGAAATGTGAGATGTAGAGGATGTTTATTGAAACTGAAAATAGTTTTTTGTTGTAGTAAAATACATATAACATGAGAAAATTTTAATAGTAAAAAATTGGAAGCAATTAAACGTCCAGCAGCAAGGGATATGATTCATCCATGTATCAGAATATAATGCACCCTTTGAAAACACTTTCAAAGAACTTTTAATAACAGGAAATTTCTCTTGACACAATGATAGGTGAAGAAAGCAGGTTCCAGACCTCCAATTAGGTCTTCAGATTTCAGACACATGCACTGAAACAAGATAAAAAGGGTAACCACAAAATTATTAACGGTGGTTCTTATTGGCCGGTGGGATTATGAAGGATTTTTTAAATTAATTTTTTTAAATTTTGAGATAATTGTAGATTTCACAGGCAGCTGTAAAAATATTTCAAAGAGATCTGGTATACCCTTTACTGAGTTTCCTATAGGGGGTTTAAATTTTTTTGTATGTGTACTTTTCTCTTTTTCAAATAATCTACAGTCAAAAAACACACAAAAAAAATCTACAAGCAGGGAACATAAATTTAAGGACTATCATTTTAAAAAACAACAACAACAACGTATTCATCTGTCTGAAGAACCTTGCTCCAAGTTGTAATCAATGTCCCCTTTGCTTGTATCCCCACAGCCCTTTGCCTGGCCTTTCGGTCCACTGTAGATATCGACACCCACTAACATTGTAGTTAATTGGATCTTTGCTTGTGTATGGGCTTCCATACAGTGAGTTTACGTTGGAGAAACAAGGCATGCCTTCCAGAAGCATCAGGTTTACTCACACTCTTTGGAGAAGAGAGGACAGAAACACAATAATCTTATATTAAAATAAAGTTAAAATAAGACATCCATATTATAGAGTGGAAAGTAAGGTTTGAGACGCAAGATGAATATTTAAGACAAAGTCAAGTCGCTGTTTGGGAAGCACAGCTAGTAGCTGTTGAGGAAATGCTTCTTGAATTGAACTGTGCCGTCTGCTCCTTCAGCTGGCTTCTTGGGGGTATGTCAGGGAACACACAGCACTGTAAGAAATCACTGGGGAAGAGAAAGATTGGAGCCACTATCCTTAACTATAAAAAAAACTCTTTAGATTTTCTCTCTGCCCTAGGGCCACGTCTTGCTGGAGCGCACACTACCAGGGAGTCAGGGGCCTGGGCTTGGATTTTTGACCCCCGCATTGACCTCGGTGGGAGCCTGGCAGGACATCACGTCTCTGGGCCTCCTTCTCCTCGCCAGCAGAATGAGCTGTTCAGACCATTGCTCAGGGCCCTCTAACTCTAAGATGCTAAGGTCAGTCAGCCTGTAGCATGTGACTTTCCCAGGCTTCCCAAACTCCTTCCACCTAATTGAAAGTGCACAATGAACCTGCAAGGATTTTAGCATCCTCAGAAGTTAGTCTTCATTGATTTGAGTATTTCTCTACCTCTTTGGTGAACCTTCCTGTCAACACTTCTCTTTTGTCATTAAAAAAAAAAAAGGCTCATGAGAAGGAAGGTTGTAGACATGAACTAAGAGAATATCCCTCTTTTTTTCCCCCTTTTCGTTCCCCTAAAGGTTATCTTGGGGATGTCAAAAGCAATTTTTATAGGCAGGTTGGTCTTTTACAAGAGATGTGTTTACAAAGCATGAAATTAACATTTTTGCACAGAGCCAAATAATTGCTTATAACATGGTGACTTTTGTAGTAAGTTTGCAGCTTGAGCAGTTATTAGTAAGGTCAAATGGTACATGCAATAATGCAATTAGCAGACCTCATCACCAAAGCGAAGTTAACCAAGCACCTTGTGAGGGAACAGGTTTCTCCTGAGGAGTTTGCCCATGAGGTCATTTCAGATGTTGGGAACAGTACAGTCCATTCACACTGCTGTCCACCGAACACTATAGTGTTACAGGGCCACCCCACTCCTGGAGCTTCAGACTCCTACGAGCCTGCATACAAGCCTACACTCCCAGAGGGGCTGAAAAGGCTGACCAAGCAAGGTCCAAGCACTTTACTGCTTATGAGAGGGTTGGCTTCACTTTAGACTAAACATCACATTGGAATTAGGGAGTACCAGATGACAGCATCTCTGGGGAAGAGATGATAGAGCAGACAAGTTCAGGCCAATAGCTTGCATATTCCAGTAGCAATTCCATTCAGGAAAATCTACTCAAGGAAGCACGTTGATGTGTGATTTTGGACATGCATTCTTACTGGTAATGTTAGGTGATATAACAGATCAACCCTGAAACATCAGTGTCATAACCGCACAGAGATTTATTTCTCACTCACAAGTTATACTCCGGCCTTGGTCTCAAGAGCGTCCAGAAGAGAGAGGGAAGTCGGGGGGAGATGGAATTATTGAGAGGCTCTCAGGGAACTTGGCTAAACTTCATTTGGGAAAATATAAAGAATCTGAGGTGCTCTCATCTTTTTGTGGCTCAGATCCAGGCATGTGGAGAGAAGAAAACTCTCTCTTCCTCTGTGTCCACCCCACTGGCAGAGTTTGTACTCTAAAACAAAGGGAGCAAATAACGGTTGGAGATGTCCTCTACTGCCTGGATGGGGATCAACTTGCACAAAGCAAAGAGTACAAGCCTTGGGGACCTACACACCTGGGTTTACCACTTGCTACATCTTTGGCTTTGGGCAAGTTACTAAACCCTTGTAAAATCCTGGCTACTGTCTGCAACTTGCAGATCATACTTGCACCCACCTACTAGGGTTGTTTTGAGGATAAAATGAGGTAATGCATTGAGAGGGAATTATTCCAGAGACTAGCACATAGTATGCAGCCATCATCCATCCACTCATTCTGTTTATCCCACTAACATTTATTGAGCACCTCTGTATGTCTGCTGCTGTGCTAGGTGTTAGCAAGCCAGGTGTACAGTGAGCTCCTGCCCTCATGGAGCTTATAGCCCAGGCACAGATATGCATGAATTAAATAATCACCCTAAATGAAGGTTTCCTTACTAACTTATTGCTCTGAAGGATAGGACTGTGCAGTGTTTGCCAGAAACCTAGGCTGAGAAGTCAGGGAAGACTTCCTAGACAAAATGGCATCTGAGCTGAAATGTGAAGTTTGTTTGGTGGAGCAGGAACAGGGTGTGACAGGTGTCCTTGAGGAAATAGCACATGCAAAGGTCTCATGGTAGGAAAAATGGGGAGGTACCTTCGAGGAACTTAGGAAAGTGACTGGATCTCTGAGACCCAGGGAAGCATGTGGAGGAGGGACTGGAGAGGTGGGCAGAGGCCAGGCTGTGTAGAACCTCATACGGCTGTTAAGGAGTTTGGTTTCATCTTAAGAGGCGTGGGAAGCCACTGAAGGTTTTTAAGCAGGGGCTTAAAAACTATTAAACTCAATAAATGTTAGCTATTATTGTTCCTTTCTGGGAACTTTTATCCTACGTCCCAACAATGTTAGCTCTCTTACAGGATTCTGTGAATACATAATTTTAAAAAGCCAACAAGCCTATCGATCTGTTTGGCGGTCTGAGAGCAGGATCTGTAATATGCCAGAGCCACTTGGTCCATTAGGATGTGCTTCCTCCTCTAGGTGGGATTGAAAGGGCACTAAAAGCAGCCAGCATCCAGGACAGAAATGTGACACTGTGAGAACTGGAGCAAGGCCAAGCTGGATGTGGCCAGGACCAGCAGACTCTACAGGCTGAACCGGGTAGGCTTCCACAGCCCGCGCCAGGCCGCCTCCAGCCCCGTGACAGTGGTGGATACAGGCTGGTGGGAGGACACCGGTACCAGGGAGAGAGGCTGGCAAGGTGAAAGCAAACACGACGTCTGCCTTAGAGAGTCTGGGAGGGAGCTCAGGGCTGGACTGGCAGAGGGCAGGGGGAACTGGGCTCTGGGTCAGAAGACCCAAGGGAGACAACCCAGATGAAGATGGGCCCTTGTCTGAAGGAAGAAGAAGTCTGGGCTCTGAAACTAGTGTACGAAGTCCAAGTACCTGACCAACATGAGGATGCTGAGTCCCCAGATCTGGAGCCCAGCAATCCTCCTCTTTCTCCTTCCAGAGGCAGATTGATCCCCAAATCCAGGTGTCCTGGCTGAGACTCCTGGTGGGGATCAAGTGATCCCAACTCTCAGAACATATTTGACACTTTATCTGGGGGGCTCTTGTCGTTTATCTGGTTCAAAACTGGAGCCCCCAGAAGCTCTGCTGCCTAGTAAAACTTGTGTTTCATGTCTTTTGGCCTTTATCCACTCATCTATTTCCTGTGGTGAATCCTGAAGTTGGAACAGGACAGTTTGTATTCCTCATGCCAGACTTTTATCTAGCTCCGGTCTAGTTGTGGGACTGGATAACCAGTTATAGAGTTACCTGAACTCAGCATCATTCTGCTGAAGAACAAGGGAAGGGCCAGACTGGAGGATGACTCAGCAGGCTTTTTACAGATAAGAAGTGGATGGGCAGAGCAACTTCTGCACTGGTTTCGTGGGTGACCCAGCTCAGAAGATGGTGAGGACTGCTTCCACGCATGTGGCCCTTCATAGTCACAAAATGCTTTCGTGTCCGTGGTCTCCTTTGAGCCTCCTTATGCTGATGGAGTAGCGTGGGCGGCTGTTACCCTCCCTGCTTTACAGGTGAAGAAACTGAGGCCTCGTCATTAAGGGTCCCATGTGAAATCACAGCTCCTGCATCAAGAAGTGACCAGTTGGGATTAAGCTTCTGGGAGGAGCTTGTTGTTGCTCACTCTGTGTCTTAAGAAAGAAGAGAGAGAGAGAGGAGAGAGAGAAAGTGGACTTGATTGGAGAAACAGTAGCCTGGACAAATGTTTAAATCCTGTAAATGAGGGCGGGGCTGTATGTAACGTAGATAGTACTTCGTGTGGGGTTAACGATGGAGTCATGGGTTTCTTTGGATAATTTTGCTACATTCAGGCTTTCCAAGTCCAAGGGCATGTATGGGTGTGTCTGTCTGTCTGTCTTGTGTCTATGTCTGTCTGGCGAGGAAGCTCAAGTTAATCCATCTATAAACTTTGCATTCTTTGAGCCCTGATATATTTCAGACACTGACCCCATAAGTGCCACATGTCCAGTCATCTGTGACTCCTTTAGGAAACTAAAACCCACACCAAGAGAGGGAAGGAAGAGTTGAAAGCCAGAGATGCAGGTAGGGTCCACGGCACATTCAGGTCAGCCGACAGAGCGTGTTCTTAGAAAACCAGCCCTCTGTGGGGTGAAGACAGAGAGACTGCCCCACCCACTCTGCCTCCTTCTCGTGTAATTTTTAAAAGCATGAGAAATGAAATGGGGACCTTCCCATCTGAGACAGCTATTTTCTCAGGTCTCATGCCTTTTTTTTCTTTTTCTTTTGAATTTTATTTCATTCATTTTTTTATACAGCAGGTTCTTATTAGTCATCCATTTTTTACACATCAGTGTATACATGTCAATCCTACTCTCCCAATTCATCCCACACCACCACCCCTGCCACTTTCCCCCCTTGGTGTCCAAACGTTTCTTCTCTACATCTGTGTCTCTGTTTCTGCCCTCCAAACTGGTTCATCTGTACTATTTTTCTAGGTTCCACATATATGTCACGCCTTCCTTTTGAATAGCCCGAATATACATCTTATAATTATGCCCTGCCTGGCAGCGTGTTTCTGCCTTCTGAGTGATAGCTGAAATTTCTTGGCAAGTGAATGCCGTCCACAGCCAGCCTCTCTTTTCCAACCCTGGTTCCCAGTGGCCCCTCTGTGGCCATCTTCCCATCCACACTGGCCTCCAGGGCTGCCTGCCCCACAGTACTTCAGTCATTTCATCAAGAAGGGTCTCCCAACCTCCTTGTTTATCCCAGGGGCACAGGGAGGGCTGAGCCCCACTCCAGAGGGAGCCATACCAATCTGATTAATGAAGGTAAATAGGGGCGTGATCGGCAGTGGCTTAAGCTCCAGATGGGTAACTAGGCAACAGCAAGGGTCTGCACCTCCACTGGCAAGTCAAGTGGGATCAGTTTCTTCACAGGTCCATGGACTTCTCTCATGCTCAGAGTCCACTTCAGGAGCCTTGAGAAGAAGCTAGGCTGTTGGATAACAGGGAGAGGGGAATTGCTGGTAGTCTGCCAGAGTTGCCGTGGGTGTTTTATCCCCTTCAGGAACATGATGTGGGCAGTGTATTGGGCAGACGTGATGTCAGAGGCCTCAGGGTCAAAGGCAACTCCCAGCTTTAGGAACTTGAAGAAGTCCCTCCTGAGCTTTGGGTTAGCCAGCTCCGTGTCCCTATCCCAGCTGCCACTTCCTAATTAGTTTCCTCATGTGTAAAATGGGATGACGATAATAGTGTCACCTTCCAGGCTTGTTGTGAAAATAAGACTTGTAAATTGCCTAGCATAGCCTGGCACATAGGAAGCCCAATAAACATTGGCCCTCTGGGTCTTCTCTAGGAGAGAAAGAGGCTCTGAGTGCTCTGTCTTCCAATACACTCTTTACTATCGGGAAGGAAATGGGCTCAGCTTGGAGATGAGTCCAGGATGGGAGGCAGATAGGAAAGGGGGCCACAGATGGGCATTGCCAGGGGAAACACTGAGGCACAGGAAGCAGACAGGAAGGTTGGGAAATGTGGGCGCCTGCCTGAGGGCCAGGAGACCAGTGGAGAGGTCCGCAGTGTACCCAGATAGGCAGTGAGGCTCTTGACAGAACTCTTGAGGCTGAGGATATGGAGATGTTGCCCCTTTTAGGACTTCGATTCAAGCCTGAGTTCCAGTCCAGTAGCCCCAACGGCTTGCTGAACATGCACTTTTTTAGGCTTGAACACTGGCCAGTTGAAAACGTGATTCTGGTTATTTCTCCATCATGTGAAACAAAGACCGTGGGGAAATAGTCACAAGAAAAAGACATGAAATTTTCCTGTTCAGTGAATGAGGGCAGAAGATGCATAATGTATGGTTTCAGAAGCTGCAGGTGGTTTAGGGAGAGAGTTTGCAATTTGGGGAAACATTTAATACTTTTGCAAGTTACAAAGGAACAGAGAAATGCCAGGAGCTTAATGTCCAGGATAGCCCTGGATGAATACTCTCAGACAAGCCAACCTCAGCGGCTCAGTTTCCTTATTAAAAATTCTGGAAGGGAGAGGGCAGACAGCAGAAGCAAGAAGAACTACAATCCTGCAGCCTGTGGAACAAAAACCACATTCACAGAAAGATAGAAAAGATGAAAAGGCAGAGGGCTATGTACCAGATGACGGAACAAGATAAAACCCCAGAAAAACAACTAAACAAAGTGGAGATAGGGAACCTTCCAGAAAAAGAAGTCAGAATAATGATAGTGAAGATGATCCAGGACCTCGGAAAAAGAATGGAGGCAAAGATTGAGAAGATGCAAGAAATGTTTAACAAAGATCTAGAAGAACTAAAGAACAAACAGAGATGAACAACACAATAACTGAAATGAAAACTACACTAGAAGGAATCAATAGCAGAATAACTGAGGCAGAAGAACGGATAAGTGACCCGGAAGACAGAATGGTGGAATTCACTGCTGCGGAACAGAGTAAAGAAAAAAGAATGAAAAGAAATGAAGACAGCCTAAGAGACCTCTGGGACAACATTAAATGCAACAACATTCGCATTATAGGGGTCCCAGAAGGAGAAGAGAGAAAGTACCTGAAAAAATATTTGAAGAGATTATAGTCGAAAACTTCCCTAACATGGGAAAGAAAATAGCCACCTAAGTCCAGGAACCACAGAGAGTCCCATACAGGATAAACCCAAGGAGAAATGCGCCGAGACACATAGTAATCAAATTGGCAAAAATTAAAGACAAAGAAGAATTATTGAAAGCAGCAAGGGAAAAATGACAAATAACATACAAGGGAACTCCCATAAGGTTAACAGCTGATTTCTCAGCAGAAACTCTATAAGCCAGAAGGGAGTGGCATGATATACTTAAAGTGATGAAAGGGAAGACCCTACAACCAAGATTACTCTACCCATCAAGGATCTCATTCAGATTCGATGGAGAAATCAAAAGCTTTACAGACAAGCAAAAGCTAAGAGAATTCAGCACCACCAAACCAGCTTTACAACAAATGCTAAAGGAACTTCTCTAAGTGGGAAACACAATAGAAGAAAAGGACCTACAAAAACAAACCCAAAACAATTAAGAAAATGGTCATAGGAACGTACATATTGATAATTAGCTTAAATGTGAATGGATTAAATGCTCCAACCAAAAGACACAGGCTTGCTGAATGGATACAAACAAGACCCATATATATGATGTCTACAAGAGATCCACTTCAGGCCTACGGACATATTCAGACCTAAAGTGAGAGGATGGAAGAAGATATTCCATGCAAATGGAAACCAAAAGAAAGATGGAGTAGCAATACTCATATCAGATAAAAGAGACTTTAAAATAAAGAATGTTACAAGAGACAAGGAAGGACACTACATAATGATCAAGGGATCAATCCAAGGAGAAGATATAACAATTATAAATATATACGCACCCAACATAGGAGCACCTCAATACATAAGGCAACTGCTAACAGCTATAAAAGAGGAAATCGACAGTAACAAAATAATAGTGGGGGACCTTAACACCTCACTTGCACCAGTGGACAGATCATCCAAACAGATAATTGACAAGGATACACAAGCTATAAATGACACAATAGACCAGATAGATTTAATTGATATTTATAGGACATTCCATCCCAAAACAGCAGATTACACTTTCTTCTCAAGTGCGCACAGAACATTCTCCAGGATAGATCACATCTTGGGTCACAAATCAAGCCTCAGTAAATTTAAGAAAATTGAAGTCATACCAAGCATCTTTTCTGACCACAGTGCTATGAGATTTGAAATCAGTTACAGGGAAAAAAACATAAAAAACACAAACACAAGGAGGCTGAACAACACGTTACGAAATAACCAAGAGATCACTGAAGAAATCAAAGAGGAAATCAAAAAATACCTAGAGACAAATAACAATGAAAACATGACGATCCAAAACCTATGGGATGCAGCAAAAGCAGTTCTAAGAGGGAAGTTTATAGCTATACAGGCCTACCTGAAGAAACAAGAAAAATCTCAAATACACAATCTAACCTTACACCTAAAGGAACTAGAGAAAGAAGAATAAACAAAACCCAAAGTTAGGGCTTCCCTGGTGGCGCAGTGGTTGGGAGTCTGCCTGCCGATGCAGTGGACATGGGTTCATGCCCTGGTCTGGGAAGATCCCACATGCCGCGGAGTGGCTAGTCCCGTAAGCCATGGCCGCTGGGCCTGTGCGTCTGGAGCAATGGGAGAGGCCACAACAGTGAGAGGCCCGCGTACCATAAAAAAACAAAAACAAAACCCAAAGTTAGCAGAAGGAAAGAAATCATAAAGATTGGAGCAGAAATAAATGAAATAGAAACAAAGAAAACAATAGCAAAGATCAATAAAACTAAAAGCTGGTTCTTTGAGAAGATAAACAAAATTGATAAACCATTAGCCAGACTCATCAAGCAAAAGAGGGAGAGGACTCATATCAGTAAAATTAGAAATGAAAAAGAAGAAGTTACAACAGACACCGCAGAAATACAAAGCATCCTAAGAGACTACTACAAGCAACTCTATGCCAATAAAATGGGCAACCTGGAAGAAATGGACAAATTCTTAGAAAAGTATAACCTTCCAAGACTGAACCAAGAAGAAATAGAAAATATGAACAGACAAATCTCAACTAATGAAATTGGAACTCTGATTAAAAATCTTCCAACAAACAAAAATCCAGGACCAGATGGCTTCACAGGTGAATTCTATCAAACATTTAGAGAAGAGCTAAAATCCATCCTTCTCAAACTCTTCCAAAAAATTGCAGAGGAAGGAACACTCCCAAACTCACTCTATGAGGCCACCCTCACTCTGATGCCAAAACCAGACAAAGACACTACAAAACAAGAAAATTACAGACCAATATCACTGATGAATATAGATGCAAAAATCCTCAACAAAATACTAGCAAACAGAATCCAACAACACATTAAAAGGATCATACAGCGTGATCAAGTGGGATTTATCCCAGGGATGCAAGGATTCTTCAATATACGCAAATCAATCAGTGTGATAAACCATATTAACAAGTTAAAGAATAAAAACCATATGATCATCTCAATAGATGCAGAAAAAAGCTTTTGACAAAATTCAACACCCATTTATGATTAAAAAAACTCTCCAGAAAATGGGCATAGAGGGAACCTACCTCAACATAATAAAGACCATATATGACAAACCCACAGCAAACATCATTCTCAATGGTGAAAAACTGAAAGCATTTCCTCTAAGATCAGGAGTAAGACAAGGATGTCCACTCTCGCCACTGTTATTCAACAGTTTTGGAAGTCCTAGCCATGGCAATCAGAGAAGAAAAAGAAATAAAAGGAATACAAATTGGAAAGAAGAAGTAAAACTGTCACTGTTTGCAGATGACATGATACTATACATCGAGAATCCTAAAGATGCCACCAGAAAACTACTAGAGCTAATCAATGAATTTGGTAAAGTAGCAGGATACAAAACTAATGCACAGAAATCTCTTGCATTCCTATACACTAATGATGAAAAATCTGAAAGAGAAATTAAGGAAACACTCCCATTTGCCATTGCAACAAAAAGAATAAAATACCTAGGAATAAACCTACCTAGGGAGACAAAAGACCTGTATGCAGAAAACTATAAGACACTGTTGAAAGAAATTAAAGATGATACCAACAGATGGAGAGATATACCATGTTCCTGGATTGGAAGAATCAATGTTGTGAAAATGACTGTACTACCCAAAGCAATCTACAGATTCAATGCAATCTCTATCAAATTATCAATGGCATTTTTTACATAACTAGAACAGAAAATCTTAAAATTTGTATGGAGACACAAAAGACCCTGAATAGCCAAAGCAGTCTAGAGGGAAATAAACGGAGCTGGAGAAATCTCTGACTTCAGATTATACTAGAAAGCTACAGTAATCAAGACAGTATGGTACTGGCAGAAAAACAGAAATATAGATCAGTAGAACAGGATAGAAAACCCAGAGGTAAACCCACACACCTATGATCAACTAATCTATAACAAAGGAGGCAAGGATATACAATGGAGAAAAGACAGTCTCTTCAATAAGTGGTGCTGGGAAAACTGGACAGCTACATGTAAAAGAATGAAATTAGAACACTCCCTAACACCATACACAAAAATAAACTTAAAATGGATTAGAGACCTAAATGTAAGACTGGACACTATAAAACTCTTAGAGGAAAACATAGGCAGAACACTCTTTGACATAAATCACAGCAAGATCTTTTCTGATCCACCTCCTAGAGTAATGGAAATGAAAACAAAAATAAACAAATGGGACCTAATAAAACTTCAAAGCTTCTGCAAATCAAGGGAAACTACAGGCAAGCTGAAAAGACAACCCTCAGAATGGGAAAAAATATTTGGAAATGAATCAATGGGCAAAGGATTAATCTGCAAAATATATAAACAGCTCATGCAGCTCAATATTAAACAAACAACCCAATCAACAAATGGGCAGAAGACCTCAATAGACATGTCTCCAAAGAGGACATGCAGATGGCCAAGAAGCACATGAAAAGCTGCTCAACATCACTAATTATTAGAGAAATGCAAATCAAAACTACAATGTGGTATCACCTCACACCAGTTAGAATGGGCATCATCAGAAAATCTACAAACAACAAATGCTGGAGAGGGTGTGGAGAAAAGGGAACCCTCTTGTACTGTTGGTGGGAATGTAAATTGATACAGCTACTATGGAGAACAGTATGGAGGTTCCTTAAAAAACTAAAAAGAGAATTACCCTATGACCCAGCAATCCCACTACTGGGCATAGACCCAGAGAAAACCATAATTGAAGAAGACACACACACACACACACACACACACACACACACACACACACACACACACACACACACACAAAAGAAGACACATGCACCACAATGTTCATTGCTGTGCTATTTACAATAGCCAGGCCATGGAAGCAACCTAAATGCCCATCAACAGATGAACAGATAAAGAAGATGTGGTCCATATATACAATGGAATATTACTCAGCCATAAAAAGGAATGAAATTGGCTCATGTTTAGAGAGGTGGATGAATCTATAGACTGTCATACAGAGTGAAGTAAGTCAGAAAGAGAAAAACAAATATCGTATATTAACGCATATATGTGGAACCTAGAAAAACGGTACAGATGAACCGGTTTGCAGGGCAGAAATAGAGACACCGATGTAGAGAACAAACGTATGGACACCAAGGGGGGAAAGCGGCGGTGGGGTGGGGATGGTGGTGGGATGAATTGGGTGATTGGGATTGACATGTATACACTGATGTGTAAAAAATGGATGACTAATAAGAACCTGCTGTATAAAAAAATATATAAAATTCAAAAAAAAATTCTGGAAGGAATACTCAGTAAATGATTAATAGTGCTATTCTCTAGGGAGTGGGTCTAGGGGTTGGAAGTGGGAAGAGATTTTTATTTTTCATTGTATACCCTTTTGAGTTTTTGAATCTTTCACCATGTGCCTTTATTATTTTTATAATTATGGGGTTTGTCTTTTAAAAATGCAACGAATTATAGGGTTTGTCTTTTAAAAATGCAGCGAAGGGTTGGCTTAGATCACTGGTTTTCAAACTTGTATTTTAGCAGTAGAACACTTGTCATATAATCTTACTTGGAAGCCTAATGAATGTAGGATGAAGAAGAAATCTAATCCCTTCTTGCCCAGGGTCCCCCGCCCCCAGCTCCTGTTTGCTGCATCTCTAAGGGATCCATTGAATGCAGTTTGGGAATAACAGATCTAAATGATTTCTCTCAGGCCCCTCCCACCTCCCCAATCCTATGCTTCCCTTCTGTTTAGCAAAGAAGCTGCGGCGTCCTAGCCCTGAGGTACAAGCTGCTGCCTCACTGCATAGCTGCTGATGCCCCCTACCCCTCTGGGGAGTCAGCACCTGGGAAGGCTGAGCTGTGTACCAGCTGAGTGTCGCTCAGACTCTGGGGAACAGCAAACAGGTCACCCTTAGATGGGTTGAAATGATAGAGAAATGTTAACAGGTGGATTTTGCAGCTCTTCTAGGTAAATCTGAACCTGGGGCTTTGATAGGCCAGATGCTAAGGGGACGGTGAAATGGTATGAGGTGCGAGAAGACTCATTCACCTTGTAAAAGTGTGGTTAGGAATGTAGACCCACTGCTTGTTTACACTATGATTTTGGCGAACTACTTGGCTTCTCTGAGTCTCTTGTTGAATCTGTAGAAAGGGGGAATACTTGTGCCTACTTTCTAGGACTGTCAAAAGGATTAAATGAGATCATAGGTCTAAGTGCCTGCCATAGTGCCGTGCACATGGTAGGTGTTCAATAAATGTTGGTAATTCTAATCATCATCATCACCAAGTTCCTAGACAAGTCAGAAAATGGCCTTGCTATCTCTTCCCTTATATTCTTAGTTAAATCTTTAACCTCTCAGGACCTCAGTTTCCTTACTTATAAATTAGAGGTGCTCAGGAATTGCAAGTTGGTGGCCCGCTGGACCAAATCTAGCGTGCAAACATATTTGTTTATCCAGATAGTATGTTAAAAACCAAGAAATAGTCTCCAGAAATTTGAATTTTCCAGACTCTTTTACAAACTGAGCATCTGTTTTCACTGACCATCACTTGGCAACTTTTCACCAGCCTCCATCCTCTGTATTATCTTACACCTGGCCACCCCTCTTCACCTGCAGGCAGTTGAGTTGGCAAAGCCTACACTAGAAGGTTTCAGGAATTCTGTGGCTCTCCCACTTTTTCATCCCATGACCCTGAGTATATCCCTTCATCTCTCTGGACCACCACATTACCATCTATAAAATGAGTGAGTTGAGCTTCCAGCCTTGGCTTTCTTTGAATGTTCTATTCAGTCCATAAACCTTTACCAAATTCCTGCTTTTTCCAGGAATTTTACCAGGCATTTGGGAGGATGTAGAAAAGAATAAGAATGGGTGTGGCCCAGAGATCTTTTACAGCCAGGCCTCCCCAAGTGTAGACTGCAGAATGGCGCCAGTACACAGTGGAATAAACACAGAAATTGAAGACAAGCATTTAGAAACTTTTATGGCAGTTGGACTTTGCCACGACAGCCAAGTGCGTGCTCAGTGGACGTGCTTGGTTGAATAGATATGGATCAGTTCACGTGTTGTCAAACTCGTGGTGAGTTACAGGCGCCAGCTGCGTACTCGTTCAAGCTACTATTGCTGCTCTACAAACCGCCCCAACCCTTAGTAGATTAAAACAACAACTGTTATTTATTTGCTCACAGATCTACAGTTTGAGCAGGGGTGGACAGCTCAGGTCACCTCTGCTCCACACAGTGCCTGCAGGGTGGCTGCACCGGGGCCCATGGGTCCACCTCCAGCATGGCTCACTCATAGAGCTGGCAGGCTGCTGCCTTGGTCACCTTTCCACGAGGATGCTTCTTCTGAGCAGCATGGCTGGGTTCCACTGGCCAGTGTCTTAAGGGAGCTGGATGGAAGTGCACGGCCTTGTTATGATCTAGTCTCAGAAGTCACATTGCTCGAAGGATTCACAAAGTTCTACCCGACTTCAGAGGGAGGGGATCTAGATCCCATCTCATAATGCGCTTGTGGAAAGGTTCTAGAAGAACATGTGGGACATAAGGTTTTGTTGCAGCCACTTTTGGAAAATATAATCAGCCACTCTATATGGGGATGTATTTGTTTTCTGTTGCTGTGTAACAATGAACACAAACTTGTTTTATTAAAGCTTACTGTAGTAAAGCAATGCACCTTCTTTGGCTCAAAGTTTTATAGGTCATGACTCCAAGTTTACTCAACCGGGTTCTCTACTCAGGGTCTAACAAGGCTGAAATCAGGGTGTCACCAGTCTGGGCTCTCGTCTGGAGGCTCTGGGGAAGTATCCACTGCCAGGCTCGTTTGGCTTGTTGGCAGATTCACTTCCTTGTGGTTGTAGGTTGGGGTCCCCATTCCTTGCTGGCTGTCAGCCAGGGATTGCTCTCTGCTCCTAGAAACCACACACATGGCCCCTGGATCTTCAAATCCAGCAATGTCACATCAAATTCTTCTCACTCTTTGAGTCACTTTGACTTCTTGTACTGCCAGATGGAGAAAACTCTTCTTTTTTGTGTGGCTAGATTATGTCGAGCTGGATAATCTCCTTTTGCCACATAACATAATCAGTAGAGTAATATCTCATCACGTTCCCAGGTTCTACCCACACTCAAAGGGGAGGGGAGTGTAAGAGGATGAGGGTGATTGGAAGGCATTCTTAGAATCCTGCCTGCCACAGATGGTTTGGTTCGCGATGAATTGGAAATTAAAACGAAGCGGTTCTTCATCACAGATAGTTTGAAAGCACTGGTTTAGGACCCAGTAGAGAGGAATGACGTGTATGCAAATGGCTGTAATTTGAGACCTTAAGGGCTAACTTCCAAAGGGAGAAGGGTAGAGTGGGCACAGTGAGAGGTCAGTGGGAGGGAAGATTGTGTAAGTGGAAGGGGGTAGAATTAGGGTTTCTTGAGGATGTGGTATTTGAACTGAGCGTTGTAAGACAGGTATAATTGGGATCTTTTAAAAATAAGGCAGGGTGGCAAGATTGCAAGTTATATTTCTGTTTGGTGCCTTGGATGCAAACACAGAACTGAACTGAATTTTCTGAATCCTCTCTAAAGTCATTTTATCGCTCTATGACCACAAACAATACTACATGACAAACGACCCTGAAGCTCAGGGGCTTCAGACAGCAATCACGTGTTATTGCGTACAGGTCTACAGGTCAGTTGGGCAGTTTCTGTGGTCCCGGCTGGGCTGTCTCACGCATCTCGGACCAGCCGTGGTGGGCTGGGTGGCTCTGCTGGCCTTGCTGGGCTCTCATATCTTCAGGGGTTGGCTGGCTGTCAGCTAGTCCGGTATAACCTCCGTTGTTCTTCACATGGTTCCTCTTCCACCTGCCCCTCCCCTCCTTCTAGCATGTACTAGCCTGGGCTTGTTCCCTTTGAGGAGACAGACGAACAAACACGAGGGTGGAAGAGTGCAGGTCTTAGAGGCTTGGGCTCAAAACTGGCACGCTGTCACTTCTGCCTCCTTCTTTTGTCCACAGCAAGTCACCAAGCCTGCCCAGATTCAGAAGCTGGGGAAACAGACTCCATCTCTCGGTGGGAGGAGCCAGAGGATCCCACTGCAAAGGGTATGGACACAGGGAGGGCTGGAGGATTGGGGCCACTCTTTTCAATCTGTCTATCAAGGCATCCTGAGAAATCTTACTAAATTCTCTAGACGAAAAGAACAAGAACCCCCTCCCGACTTCAACTCCATTGTTTCTCAAGCTAAGCAAAGGTTTTTGGAGAAATTTATGTGTGAGAAACCATCTGGAAAATGTACAGTGGTCCATTAACCAGAGTTATAAGACGCCAGGTGTCTAAAACAGTCTGCAGTCTTCTGTGTGAGTAGAAGGCAAAAGAGGAAACATTCTGGGCAACCTGATCACCTTTGCTTCTGTGGTACTTTCACCAGCCCACATTATACTCATCCTTCAATGCCCAGCCCCAGTGCTCTCTGCAGAACTGTTCCCAGAACAATTATTTTGGGAGAATAATTCTTTTCCCAGGTTCCAGTAGCAATTTTTAGAATGAAATGGTGTCAAATTTGGCCTTTGATGTAGACAAAAAACATTTCTTTTATGTTACTTCCTGAAGCACCTAACCCAAGGCCAACAAATAGTAGTTGCACAATAAATGATCATTAGATGAATAGATGAATGAATGGTTAGATGAGTAAACAGATGGATGGCAGATGCTTCCGCACTTGACTGAAGCTTCCTTTTAGAAGAATCTGATACTATCATAAACTTTATTTCCTTCCCTCCAAATCAGTATGTCAACTTGAAATCTTTTGTAGTTGTTCCATGTCTATGTGCTTTAAAGAAAAACCCAGAAAACTGATTGCACAGGGGAGGAACCCTGTTGTGTTCTCCCACATAAACCCTGTCATTAGTAGCGTAGCATTGCAAACTAAGGTCCATGGGTTCCCGAGGATATTAATCATTCTCTAGCTGAAGGGGGTGGTGGTGGGAACTTCTCATCAGATAAATTTGTGAAATACTGGATTAAACAGTGAGGCAGCTTTCCTTTTTGTGAGACTTCACAGAGCCTTTAATATGTTAATATACATCTAATGTATCTCCAAGAGAGCATTAGAATATGTAAGGTTTGAAAATTGGAAGGATTACTTTTTGTGGGTGAGGCAGGGCAGGGGTGCAGAGAGGAGGGAAGTATAACTTTTTTTATTGTGGTAATACATAACATAATATTTATCATTTTAACCGTTCAGAAGGGTACAATTCAGGGGCATTAAGTAGATTCACAGCACTGTGTAACCATTACAACTACGCCCAAAACTTTGTCATCATCCCCAACAATGACTCCATTTACACAATAACTCCCCCTTCCCACCCCCCACCATTACCTCTCTTCTGCTTTCTGTCTCTGTGAGTTTGCCTATTCTAGGTCTCTCTGTTGACTAAAACAAAACAAAAAGAAAACCACAACGTGAGAGTTGTGAGTTAAGTTTTATCTGGGGTAAAATAAGGACTATATAGCCTGGGAGATAGCATTTCAGGTTGCTCCGAGAAACTGCTCCAAAGAGGTTGGCGGGGTGGGGGTGGGGGGAGTCAGTATATATGTGATTTGGGTGAAGGGGGTACATGCAATCAAGCACACACGTTTGCAGAAGGTAGCGCTGGTCACGAGGAGCAGATGTCTCCATTAATTATTTTAGTGCTATTCTAGATACAAGGAGATGCAAGAATTAGGCTCGTAAAGTCTTCTCCTGAAAATATCTACCTGAAGACCCATTCTGCCATTTTTTCCCAGAGCACCAAGTGCCTCACTCCTGATCTCCACCCTGAACCGCCTTCAGGGTGTGTTGGAGGTCAGTGGCTGCAGTGGCTGGGGACTTCATCTTTGTAGAGGCAGATGGCAAGTGCCAATTTTTAGTTGGCACCTCATATAAGTGGAATCATATGTGTCCTTCTATGTCTGGCTTATTTCACTCAGCATAATATTTTTGATGTCCCTCCTTGTTGTAGCATATTTCAAAATGTTATTCTTTTTCTGGCTGAATAATAACTATTCCATTGTATGTATGTGCCGCATTTTGTTTAATCCTTTTATCTGTTGAGGGACACGAGTTATTTCTACCTTCTGATTGTTATGAACAGTGCTGTTGTGAATGTTGGCATAACAAATATCTGTTTGAGTCCCTACTTTCAGTTCTTTCGGATACATACCTAGGAGTGGTATTGCTAGGTCATATGATACTTCTACGTTTAAACTTTTGAGAAATCACAAAACTCTTCCACAGGGGCTGCACCATTTTACATTTCCACTAGCAATGCATGAGCGTTCCAGTTTCTTTGCCAACACTTGTTATTTTCCATTTTTTAAATTATGGCTGTCCTGGTAGGTGTAAAGTGATATCTCCTTGTGGTTTTGACTTGCGTTTCCCTAATAACTAATGATGTTGAGCTGTAAGAGTCCTTTATGCATTCTGAATATAAGTCCTTTATCAAATGCCTGTTTTGCAAATATATTCTCCCAGCCCATGGCTGGCCCTTTGAAGAACAAAGGCTTTTAATGGCAATGGATTCCAACCTACCCATATTTTACACTTTTTGTGTACTATTTGAGAAACCTTTGCCTAACCTTAGGTCACTAAAATTTGCTCACATATTTTCTTCTACAAATATTATAGTTTGGCTCTTACGTTTAGGTCTGTTACCCATTTTGAGTTAATTATTGTGTATGCTGTGAGGTGTAAGGGTTGAGGTTTATTTTTTGGCACGTGATACCTAATTTTTTGACACCATTTGTTGATAAGAGCATCCTTTCCCCATTGCATTTCCTTAGCACCTTTGCTCATAATCAGCTGATTATATACCTGGACTCTCCACCCCATTCCCATTGATCACATGTCTTCCCTTGCTCTAGTTGCACACTCTCTTGGTCACCATAGCCCTTGAGCAGGCCTTGCAATTAGGACGTATTAAGTTCTCCAACTTCGTTCCTCTTTTTCTAAATTGTTTTGGCATATTCTTCTAGATCCCTTGCATGTTAGTTTTACAAAGATTGCATTGAGTCTCTAGATCAATTTTGAGAAGATTGACATCTTAACGATATCAGGTCTTCTGATCCATAAACATGATATATGTCTCTGTTTATTTAGATCCTTGATTTCTCTCAGCAGTGTTTTGTAGTTTTCAGTGGCTAGGTCTTGCATAGTTTCGTTAAATTTATCCCTTCAGTATTTAGAATTTTTGATGCCATTGTAAATGATATTTTTATTTCCATTTCCAACATTTCGTTGCTGATATTTAGAAATACAATTGATTTTCATGTGACCACTTTGTATCCTGTGACATTGCTGAACTCACTAGTTCTACTAGTGCTTTTGTAGATTCCTTAGGATTTTTTAATGTAGATAATCATGTCATGGACAGACATTGTTTGACATCCATTCTGCAGTCAAAAAATGGGACCTAGAAAGACAGGGGACCTGTCTGCTGCTGACTGTTCATAAATGCAGAGACAGGAGTTTGAAACCTGGATCTTCTGGATCCTCCTTCAGGGTCCTCTCCACCACACCCAAGTTGCTTCTCAGGATTTCAGGCCTCAAGAAAAGAAGCCTGTATCAGCTAAGATTAGATTTGAATGGCTTAAACACAAAAGAAGTTTATTTTTCTCTCACTTAAAAGTCTGGAGGTTTGCATCCCAGGGCTGGTATGACAGTTCTGCTTCATAAAATCCTCAGGAACCTAAGCTTCTTCCCACAAGTAGCTTCACCATCCCTAGGCCATGGACCTCCATCTCGTGATCCAATATGGTGGCATTTGCATTCTAGACAGCAAGATAGAAGGAGTAAAGAAGGAAACGGTGCACACCAGTGATGTCTTCAGGTAGGTTCCGTGGACTGCCACACAACACCTGCACCCACATCTCTTTGGATAGAACCCAGTTGGGCCACACCTAGCTGCAAGGATGTCTGGGAAATATCATCTTTATTCTGAAAAGTCATATTACCAGCTGAAATTTCTGTTACTGTGGAAGAAAAAGAGAACAGCTGCTGGGGGATAAACAGCAATGTCTGCCACAACCTAAAGGGTAGGAATCCAGAAAGGAAACAACTTGAAAATTGTTGACGAAAAATTAATCAGTCGATCTAAGAAAGAATTGGAAATTTTTTTTCGAGCCAAATTTGAGGATTATAACCAGGAAGAGCATCTCAGAAAGCTCTGAGAACTGTTCTGCCAGTTAGAAATCAAGGCACAGTTATATAACTTTTCTGAGACAGAGGGCTGTGTATCAAATGTATTATTGACAGTTTACATAATCTAGATCTAAGCGTCATCCTGGTGGGTTGTGTGACCCCCCCCCCCCCCCCCCCCGTACAAAATCAGGAAGGAATGTTATCTTTTAAGGAGTTGTCTTGTTGATAGTAGAAGAATGTTGCTCTTTATGGTTGAGCAGGTATTCCTGCAGATGGGGGAGGTGCACAATGAAGATACACAATGCACAATGCAGATACACAATACACAGTGTGGGGAGAGGGGAGGCCAAAGGGCAGAGAAGACTTTTTATGTTTAAATTTGTCTTGTCTTGCTATAAAATATGAATTGTATTTCACAAAATGAAAGGAGGAAAAAGGTGGCAGAGTTCAAAGTTGGTTGCATCTTTTACAGATCGTTTTAGGATCAGGTGAGCCAGCTCTCTTTAGTTTTTATAGCCCGTTAAGTTGACCTGAAACCATTTAGTCAGAGGATAAAGTTAATCCTCAGAACCCCTTATGGTATTATATCCTTGTGACTATATTAGACATGTCTAATCATGGATGACCTTCTTTCATCTAGAAAAGATAAAAGATGTCTCCTCATTCATTTGGTCAACAAAAATTGCTATCTCCTACCCTCATGGACCTCACAGTTTAAGGAGAGATAGGCAGTAATGAAATAAGCACCTGAATGAATGTGAAATCACAAAGGAGCCATAAGGATGCTACAGGGGCACACTCAGGGGCTGTGATCTAGTCAGGGAGGTCAGGGAAGGTTTGCCTGAGGGTTTGGATTCATTTCTGCAGGAGAGGCTACTTTCATAGCAGAGTGGTGTATTCTGAGGAAACCATCCTTTGTGCCATTGTGGTTACAGCTTATGAATCCTGCCTGGGGCACTGTACGAGTAAGAGATCGTTATTTAAGAACAAGGATGCCAGAGTGAGAGTAGGATGGGGGTAGGGGAGGTGGGAGGTGGGGGAACTGCTCAGGGACTTTGAGAGAGTCCTTTGTGGCTTACACCCCAGGAGAAATGGAGAAGAGGAAAGGATTTCAGAGGTTCCATGATGGCAGGTCGAGGAGGCCAGGATCATAGTCCAGTCAGAGACTTTCCTTGGGGGCCAGGAAGGAGCCCAAAGAATTTTGGGAGCCCAGAAGGAATTTTCTAATAACTGGAGTCACCTGTATGGAGGAAGAGAGCTTCCCATTCTCTAAGCACCCAAGCCAGGCTCAGGGACCATCCATGTGCCGTAACAAAGAAAGGGTTACTGGGTCCAGTGGACCATCAGAGGAGGTAGCATCTAACCTCCCGCTCAGCGTCTAGATTCTGTGACTCCGAGACCTGGAACAGGGGAAGGTCCTAACAGTTGTGGTTGAGGGGAGGCCAGTACCAGAGGAGAGGCCAGCCATCTGTCACTTTCTGCTTCTCCACTTCCTCCTGCTTGGGGAACCTTTGCGAGCAGCAAGAGAGCCTGAAGCAATCAACCAGCAGACTGCAACCTACCAGGTGTACTTGGGAATTCACTCTTCCAGCTTAAGGCAGGCGTGGTAGATGGGTCCCGTCCTCTGGCCAACACTGGTTAACTGGTAAGGGCCACTTGGAGCACAGTGTTGAGAAGGATTCTTGGAGTCTGGGACCCATAAGGAAAAGTATTACAATAGGTTGGTGATGCCTGCCTTTATTCTAGTGTGATTGTGAGGAAGAAATGGGATGATATATGTAAAAAATGCTTTGTAAATTGCAAAGTGCTATCGAAATAATAACTAGTCATGGTAGCTATGATTTTAAGTGCTTCCTAAATACCAAACACTGCTAAGAGCTTTACTTCTCACAATAACCTTTATGTTAGATACTGTTAATATCCTGCCTTTTACAATCGAGGAACCACGGCTTGGAAGAACAGTGTAATTCGCCTAAGGTCGCACAGCTAGTGAGTGTAGAACCGTGACACAAGCCTGGGTGTTTCTGACTCCAAAGCAAGTGCTTTTATAGACTTTGTTTTGCTGTCTTCAGAATGTAGGGGATTATAACTGTAATTATTACTATTAATAGAGCAACTATTCTGTTACATGGGGGCTCAGCCCTAATTCCCCAGCTAAGGGGATGTGTTTGCAGCCGTTTTTTGGTTCCTGGAAAGGTTTGAACTTGCCTTCTGCTCAGCTTACCAATTCTGCCTGCCTTTCTCCTGACCCATCCGCATCCGCTCTGCAGAGCAATGTAATGACCCTCTGTTAATGCTCCGTTCGCCGAGCGTCTGAGAAGAGCACTTTTTATCAGGCTGCTTGCGGTGGTTCAAGACTCCTCGTGAACAAGGCACAGAAGGATGATTCACTTCTGCAAGTCGTGCTTTCCTGAGAGCCGACTGTGCTCCCCAAATCTTTCCAGGCACGGAGATGTGGGGAGCAGCGGGCCGACGTGTGGTAGGAACTCCTAGCTGTGATGATTACACGCATGGGGTGGTTGGCAGTTTGCAGAACACTTTCATATCGATTTTCTCTCCAGGCCTCAGTTTTGTCATCTACAAAGTGGATGTAATGACAATAATGATATAGTAAAGTCTCATCTTTCGAAAGGGTTAGGTTATAATAAACTTACCACTTAAGGTGAAAATAACGTAAAATCAGAATCACCCTTGACAATCACCCATGGAATATAAAGACAAACCACCTCTCAAAAGCCCAACTGAGGCAGTTTTTCCTCCAGCATTAAAACTGATGACTGTTTCTCTGGTTGAAGTCCTCACGATGCCTTCTGAGGTAATGAAAATACTTATCTTCCAAGAGTAGGCTTCCTCGGCACCAAAGCGCTCACAGTACCACAGGCCAGAGGGAACTAGGCCCCTGGGGACATCATCCAGGGTACAGGCTCGCTGAGTGTGGGGACAGGAGGATCACCAGCCTCCCTAGTTAGGATTTCTTTCTCTTTCTTTTGGACCATGTGTCACTGAATTCCTGAAGCTTTAACTATATATATGATACAGTTCTATTAGGTCTGATTTCCTGACTTGCTGTCTATGAACAGGATTAAAACTTGAAAATAACGTGTAATGAAGCGAACACCAGGCTGGGTGAGGGGAGATCTGGGCTCAGGCCCCAGGTCAGCCCCACCTGCATCCATGCCATCTTGGGCCTATGGACCTTCAAGATGAACTTATCACCCAAGTGTCCAAGTCCTGAGGCTGCATTTCTTGACTGCAGACTTGCAGGACCCTCGTGACTCTATTTAAAATAAAAAATGTTTATGTCCATCCCAGCTTCTACCTTCCTGCCTAAACTGGCGTCATCTCTGCCTATACCACTGTGATGATAGCCTCCTCCCTGTGTTCCACCCTTCCTCTTGGCCTCCTAATCCTTTCGCCAGTAGCTATAAGAGAGCTTTCCAAGTGCAATCTGATCTTGCCACTTCCTTCTATAAAATACTTCGTTTCCAAATGCTTCTGGGGAAAGACAAAATTCTCATCCCTGCCCACCTCTCATCCCCACCAGGCTTCCCCTCCTTCTCTGTGCAACACACACCCTGCTCTTCTTTTAGTCCCTCTGGTTTCATATTTGCCCAGCCAAATATGGGCCTTTGCACATCCTCACTTCACCCTCTGTCTGAAATGCTCTGTTCTCCTCTCTCTGCTGAGTTTATTCTAATCATACTCCATCCATTTCCTCAGGGAAGGCTTTCCTGACTTTTCTGTCTGGATAAGACCCTGCTGATCTGATCTGAAAGAAAGGGACTCTCTTTGCACCATGTTATCCTTCTTTTCTGCACAGGCCACTGTAACTATTTAAATTTATTTGTGGTTCTGGATTAAAGTCTATATTCCCTTCTGCCACACACACTACTATAAGCTCTATGAGAGCAGGGCCCTTATCTGTCTTGCTCACCAGTGTATTCTTTATACCTAGCACAGGGCCTGGCATGTGCTTGTATTCATTAAACATGTACGTGGATGGGTGAGACACCCAAATGAACATTGTCAAATGATCAGTGTTGTTGTCGTTTTGTTTGTTTTTCCAGTGATAAACCCTTTGGAAACTTCCTCTGAAGAAAATGGTACAAGTTGCAATCATTCTTTTAGAATGAAAGAGAAAAGTGACTGAAGGCTCCATTTGCCCTTTAGATAGTAGGTATTACAAACATCTTGGCTCTTTTTCTCTCTCTGTTTAAAAAGTCTTTTAATGAGCTTTCACACTGTATGTAGCAAATGACCTTTTCTAGAGCCATCTGTACAAAACAAAAGGGTGAATTGGACTAGTGGGTTGCTTCTGCCCTTGGAAGCACAGCGTCAGCCTTTTTAAACAAGGGTTCCTATTTGTGAATGACCTTACCCGCTTAGGGAAGAGATTTCAGATGCCAACATCCTGGTGTTGAGACCACAGGGTTATTGGAGCGAGGAAAATTGACACGTCTGATTACTGGGTGGAACGGCAGGACTTGCCTGACGTGGGCCCGGCCGACTTCGTCAGTCTTGTGGTTGCTGGGTTATAGTGTCTCTGTCCATTCATAAACAGTGCCCTTTAGGGGCAATTGTTTTCTCATACTGCTTGGTCCTGGTTGTATTGGAAGGTAGGTTTTCTCAGAACAGCGGCCTGCCAGGTGAGGGCTGGGCTTAGGTCAGCTCATTTCAGTCTGACTTCTGGAATGGTGGTGAGTGAGCCTCAGCCTACAATGAGGGTACATTGCTTCTGAATGAAAACAAAATCGTGTTTCTCTCTGCATCTATCCCAGGAAGAGGGGGACTCTGAGATTAATTACAGGTGGATAGGTAGTAACATTTTGTTCTTGGACCTCTACTGCAGCCTGTTCCTTGCTCAAAGACCTTTTGTGGCTCCCACCTGCCAAACAGCTCAAATGTAAGGCCCTCAGATTCTGGTCCAGACTTCCTGGCCTCCTTGTTCCTGACTCTCTGTTGCATCCCGCTCACCCCAGCCAAATCAGTCTCCTTGCCACCAAGGAAACAGGTCCCTTACTTTCTAACCTCCATCTCTTTGCACATGCTTCCCCTCCAACTGGGCTCCATCCCCCCGTGGCTACCAGTCAAAATCCTACCCATCCTTTCAGGCAGCTGTCAAAGACCTTGCTTCTGCAGGAATTTTTCCCTGATGGTCTTAAGTAGAATTTAACCTTTGGCTCTTGTAAATACCTTTAGAATTCATCTGTACAACTTTCAAGGCACACACAGTGTTGTGTGTTTTTTCCTTTCTTATATCCATGCTGTTTGTTGAGGCTAAGAATTATCTTATTTTTCTTTATTTCCTCCACAGCTCTTTGGACATAGTAGGTCCTTAATTCCTCAGTGGAATCATCCTCTTTTATGAGGTGAATGAAGAAATAAAACAATTCAGCTTATGTCCTCAGAACTCATGAAGAAAGTACATTTATCAGTTGTCCAAACTCCCTTGCTTAAATTAAAGTAACTTTATGCTTTTGGCTAAATTAAGTCCTCCCTGGCCCTCTTTGAAGGATAACCTTGAAGACAGCCTTGAAGAGAATGCTTTGCTGTGTTGTCTCTGTGTGTGAGTGTGTGTGTATGAAGGTTATTAGAACAATCTACTTAGCAGATAAACAAATGTTTGGAATTACATGGAGTCATTTAAGCCTCAAAGCAAAATCATTCCAGCGCCTTTGTAGGGTTATTTGACAGGAGGGTTGGGGGCAGGGAAGCTATCCTAAAATTTGCAGCAGAATCTAATCCGTTATAGTCCTCGGACCCTGGATGAAGCAGATGCCCTGCTCAGTTATCCTTTCCGCATTGCCGTTTTTGAACATACAGCCCTTTTTCCATTGTTTTGAAGACACTAGACAGCTCAGCCAGAGACACAAGTGTCCTCTCTGAGCGGTAGTTGCCGAGTCGGCAGCGCTGGGATTAGAGTATGTGCTTTAACAGACCTTTCTCCTTGGGCAGAATACAGTTGGCTCACTTCGCCACCTTTCTTCCTTCCCTCCAAAGGATGCCAGGCACGCTAAATAGTGATTAAACAAAAGATTAAAATTCCATTTGTTTGTGTGTGTGTGTGTGTCTGAACACTAATTGATTCTTTCAGTGGAATGTTAAGTAAAAGCATGCAGATACCAGAAGCAGTTATTTAGAGCAGCCAGTCAGAATCCATTTCCAATTTACTGTTTAATGTGATTTCCCCCATCATTCTGCCAGCCTTCTCCCTACACTCTCCCTCACCTCCCTTGCCCTGTGCTCCTTTCCAGCCTCTCTGCTTCCTGTAGCAAAAGGACATCTGGGAACAGAGGGAAAGGAAAGTAGCAGAAGATGGTTGCTGAAGGAAAATAATCACGGCTTTTATAGACAAATCTGTGAGTCTGCAGAATTAAAGAAACTTAAAATTACCTCTGGATTGAAACCCAGACATGCTTTTTTGCATAACATGAAGTGATTGCCATTGCATAAGAATTGCTGTCTTTTGAGAAGCATTGTTCATGTTTTTCTTGTTGCGAAAGGTCTGTGGCATTTGTTTCTGTCGTACAATGCCACTATTAACTAAGGACTTTCTTCTTTCCTCAAGAACAGCGAATTTCCATGTGGGCACATAACCTGCTGTTAATGAGGAAACTCTCTAAATCCTGTTACCAGCAATAGCCGGTTGAATTGGCTCAGGTGTTCAATAGGTCCTTCTGCAGGGCTCCCAGTTTTATTATTAGATTCCCATCTCTCTCCTTTTCCCCCAAACATGACCATCACATACACCAGATCATAATCCTTCTCCAAAAATAACGTATTAATAGTTGCACTCCTTTACCGAAGGGGCCTAACTTTGTGCCAGACACTGAGCTTGATGCGTTGTATAGAGGAGTTCAGTTCATCCCCTCAGGTGCAGGTTAACCTGCAGGTTATTCTGATAGTTTTCCCTATTTATCAGTCAAGGAAACTGGGGTCCACCTGCCCAGGAAGTAAAACCTAAGTTTTTCCGTCTCTGGAATCAGAATGCTCTGAATCATCCAACTAGACTTCCTGCCCCATTAATGAGCCATCATTCATTCAGTCATTCACCTGGTATTTACTAAGGGCCTAAGGTATTGACCTAGGAATACAAAGTGACAGCTCAAAACAGATGTGCCCCTGCCTTCAAGGAGCTCACAGTCTAACCCAGGGAGAGAACAGCCAGATCTGGTTTGGTCTTTGGGGCTGACAAACTATGGGATTTTGGGCAAGTCTCTTCTACTCTGTTAGCTGCAGATTTCGTATCTGCAAGCGAGACAGCTGGATTTTGACAAGTGGTTTTCCACCTTTATTGTGAATCACATGGGGAATGTGTTTAACGACATTTTCCTGGCCTCCTACGCCCAGATATGTTGATTTCATAGGTTCAGGGTGGGGTCCAGGCATTTGTATCTATGATGAGAGCTCAGGTCTCCCAAGAACCATCCTTTGAGAGAGACTGATCTGGCTATAAAGCCATTAGCATCTACAAGGGATCTGTGTTGTCATGCCTGTATCCCCAGTGCCTGGCACAGAGTAGATCTCGATAAATATTTGGCAATAACTGGAATGATGTATCTGTGGGGCTTCCATGGGTGGATGTCAGAGACTTCTGATCAAAATTTTCATAAAGGTTTCTGGATAGGATTCTAAGGGCCCTTTGGGCTCTGAATGCTCAGTGGTTTTAGTATCAAAACCAACTCCTTTTCTGACCAAAAGCTCAGACCTATTATTGGAAATCTTTTTAACTTGTATAGTAAAATTTGAGTCCTGTATCAAGGTGATTTGATGAGATGTCAATTTACAGTAGATTCTTAAAATCCTAAAGGAGTTGGTACCCACATTGATGTGTAAACTCTGAAAGTGCTCCCGATAACACAGTTTGTGATTTTTCTTGGTTGATCTGAAAGTACCTTTTGGGCAGGTAGTGCTGTCTCTATTTTCCAGGTAGGAAAATCGAGGTGCCTGTGACTCTTGTAGCTTGTCCAAGACCACACTACAAGGGCTCTCTCCACTAAAACCCAGCGTGGGAGTCAAAGAACATAGCTCTTATTCTCTGGCCTGCTTATGTGGCCTTGGTTGGGTAGCTTGGCCTCTTTGGACATCAGTTTCCCCACCTGTAAGATAGGAGACAGGTGGACTAATTGTTTCTGAGCAGCTGCGTAGCTTGGTTATTTGAGGACCCCCCCAGTGACATGTTTAGACATGCAGAAGTCCCTATGGCAGCAAGCTCCGAAGTCCTCTTAGTTTAGGGAGGGAATAAGATCTACTGAGACCACCTAAAACAGGCCACCTCTGCAGATCATTCCAGAGGGACATGCGTCATTAAGGCAAAGGCAATGAGGTGGTAGAAGCTGTTAAGTGTGAAACTCCCAGAACTTTGGAATCTTAATTCTCTACCCTGTTGGTTCAGCAATTCACTGTTCATTCAAGGGAGTTTACCTCTATGCGGTCACAACTGTGGGATTCAACCCCGTGCCCTGTTCCCAGCAGTGTGAGAAGACTTTCACAAACATATGGAGGAAACAGTGTCCTTTCTGGACTCCTAGACTCTTGAAATGTCCTTGTAAATGTCGCCTCACCCTTGCTACTCAAAGTGTTTTTCGCACATCAGCAGCATCAGCCATCCCCTGGGAGCTTTTCAGAAATGCAGAGTCTTAGGCCCAGCCCCAGACCTCCTATGTCAGAATCCATGTTTAACAAGATCCCCACGTGATTGTACTGCACAGGAAAGTTCGAGAAGCGCTAGCCCTAACCCCACACTTGAGTCCCCTCCTTCACATCCTGATGAACAGGAGAGCATCCTATTCCTGGCCTCCTCTAGCTTCTTCCAAGTGCCCCTGTTTCACCCTAATACCAGTCCAACTTTTAGAATTTCTTCTCTATCTTAAACTAATCCCTCAATCATTCAGTAAGTTCTGCCCTTGGCACTCACGCTAGCCTCAGGGCCTCAGAGAACAAGACAGATGCTCCTGTGTCCCCCACAGCTTCCCATCTCCCAGTCCTCCTACAACACAGTTTCTAATCTTCCTCATACATACCTGTATGTGGCAGCCTGTTGCAAACTCCCTGGGGCCAGGAAAGTAAGACAAGTGAGAGATGAGAGCCAGGTGAAATGCAGTAAGGAGTGGCGGGGGACTGTGGCAAAGTGGAGAGCCATGTGCTGGCCCAGCTCGGTCAGAGCACTGACGTGTCTTTTGAGTTTTCAGGAGAAGCCAATGAATCTTGATAAAACAATAAGAAATCCCTCCATTTTTTTCATGCTGGCAGTTAAAAAAAAAAAAAAAGATCCTCAGAAGCCAGCAGATTGTGTTTGCCAGTGATCACATCTAAGGTTTTTGTGACCATTGATGATGAATATCTGCCCGGCTTGGATACAATAGCCCAGGTGTAGCCTGACCAGCACAGAGGAGGCAGGATTATGGCCTCCTTCGTTCTAGACCAGTAGTTCTCAAACGGGAGTGTGCATCACAATCTCTTGGAGGACTTATTAAAACCCAGATTGCCAGGCCCCACCCCCAGAGTTGCTGCTGCTACTTCCTGGGCAGGGCTCGGGAATCTGCATTTCTAACAAGTTCCCAACCGGTGTGGATGCTCCTGGTTCACGTTTTGAGAACCACTTTAGATTGGTTCCTTCCATTAAGGCAGCCGCGCTTTGCAGAACCTCTTTAGGTCCACCAGTGACCTAACGTCGTCAGTGGAAGTTCCCAGTCTTTGTGTAGCAGAAGAGGGAGAAGGAATTGGGAGGGAGGGCTGGAGGAAAGATTGCTCACCAGCTCTTGACCGACCAATCCTGACATCTAGAGGTAGAATACTTACTTCGGGTAGGTCCCTGACCCATTCCAAGATTCAGTTTCCCTGTTTGTGAAATAGGGCAGTGTCCTCAGCTCAGTTTCCAAGTATATGTGTTCACTTGTTTGGAGACTTGATTGTCAGTTTGTTTTTAGCAGAGGTCCTTTTAAAAATGAAATCCCACATAGAACTCCGGTATAAAAAACAGACAGATGCATTGCGGGTCTGATTGAAGGAGGGGAGTCAAGCTGTTACTCTCAGCCTCCACCTTCCCAAGGCAGCACTGAAGGGTCTCCTGTAGAAATGTAGCTCACCACAGTTGAAACCTGCTGAAGGAACTTCCAGCTCAGCTCCTGTGATTTCTAAGCCCCCGAGAACTGTTTGCAGGCACATGGCCTTTGTTTTTGGAGTTTTCTTTCCCTCTCTGACCACAACATCTGGCAGGCCCACTTTCAGAGTTTTCTTCTTGCAACTCAGAGGGGTCTGTAGGAGAGGGAATGCCAAGGATTGTCATTATCATTAGAGCCGTTGTGGAAAATCTGCTAACGCGAGAATCAGCCAGAGCCTTAATAAACAGGCGTGGGGATGGTTTTATTCCAGTGGCTTCTTGTTAGTGCTAATGTTCCAGCACACCACGCATTCAGGGCTTAGTTAATTATATAAGAAATAGGACTAGTGGATTCTGCATGCCACAGTGACGAGAACAGGTGTCTGGGGTTTTTAATGGGCAAGGTGAGGTGGAAAGCTGTTCTCATGTAGGTGAACACAGGTATTTAAACAGCCGTGTGGAGCAGTGTTACCTTGGGAAGACTCTTACTGAGCCCTGGGGCCAAGTCCTTAGACTCGACTCTTGGCGTGGGAAAGCATCTGACACCTTCTGATGACCCCAGACACTGGAATGCGGCCTCCTTTAATTAGGGGAACTGCTTCCTAATTGGCCCACCAGCATGGACTCACCTTCCGGAACACAAAATAAATGCCTTCCTCTCCCAGCCCCTGGCGACTATATATTCCTGTTTTCTTTCAGCCATCTAAGTGCTTGTTCAGACCTTCCACACACACTTGACAACTGTTCCCCCTCTTTGGGACTGGGCCTTCTTTGGGACTGCAGAGATGACCAAGACCCGACTTCTCTTCCTGTGCTCTGTGCTCCTCGGGCCCAGCCCAGCCCTGCCGTGCTCCACCTGCACCTGGAAGGCTATGCCCAGGCGACGTGCTCTGCCTGCCTCTCATTTCGCTTATCTGAAGCCCAATCCAAAGGCACCCATGTCCATAAAACCTTCCCCAGTTCTCCCAGGCAGAAGCGAAGTCCCCTAGCACTTTCTCCAGACCTCTCGCCCAAAATTCACTGCTTCTGCCCTGTCTAGTATGGAGCCGCTAGCCACCTATGGCTCTTGAGCACTTGGAATGAGGCTGAATGGAGATGAACACAAGTGTGAAATACACACACTGGATTTTGAAGACTTAGTCCAAAAAAAAAGAAAGAATGTAGAATGCCTCAACACTTTTTTCCACTGTGTGTTGAAATGATACTACTTTAGATGGAGTATATGGAGCTAAATGAAATGTATCATCAAAACTCACTTCACCTTTTTTTTTTTAATTTGGTTGTGCCGGGTCTTGGTTGCGGCACGTGGGATCTTTAGTTTCTTCATGCGGGATCTAGTTCCCTGACCAGGAATCAAACCCGGGCCCCCTGCATTGGGAGCATGGAGTCTTTTTTTTTTTTTTTTTTTTTTTTTTTGCGGTGCGCGGGCCTCTCCCTGCTGTGGCCTCTCCCGTTGCGGAGCACAGGCTCCGGATGTGCAGGTTCAGCGGCCACGGCTCATGGGCCCAGCCGCTCCGCGGCATGTGGGATCTTCCTGCACCGGGGCACGAACCCGCGTCCTCTACATCGGCAGGCGGACTCTCAACCACTGCGCCACCAGGGAAGCCCTGGAGCATGGAGTCTTAACCACTGGACCACCAGGGAAGTCCCTCACTTCACCTGTTTCTAAAAACATTTTTAGGGCTTCCCTGGTGGCGCAGTGGTTGAGAGTCTGCCTGCCGATGCAGGGGACACAGGTTTGTGCCCCGGTCCAGGAGGATCCCACATGCCGCGGAGCGGCTGGGCCCGTGAGCCATGGCCGCTGAGCCTGCGCGTCCGGAGCCTGTGCTCTGCCACGGGAGAGGCCACAACAGTGAGAGGCCCGCATACTGCCAAAAAAAAAAAAAAAAATTTTTTTTAAATGTGAATACTAGAAAATGTAAAGTTACATATGCAGCTCACCTAGGTGGCTCATGTTATATTTCTGTTGGACAGCATCACACCTACCTCTTTCTCTCTTCCATGAAAGGAATGTCTGTCCATCTGTTTTCTCTGCCACGGGTTTGTAAGTTCCAGGAGGATGGACACTGTGTGTCATCTTTCTGAACTTTGCACACCTGGCTGGCACGGAGCAGGACTAACAAAGCTATACTGAGGATATTAATAAATGAACCAATGATGACAGACATTCAATCAATACTGAAAGCTCCCTTAGGCAGTGTAATTTCTGGGTCTCTGTTATTAAACTTATTTCCCCTTTTCTTCTATCTCACAGTTTTTGTCTTTTTATAAGGGCTCACACAATCAGCAAAAGAAGACCTTTTTCTTGGGAGATGGGCAGAAGCTGAAGGACTGGCACGACAAAGAAGCCATCAAGAGGGATGCTCAACGTGTAGGTACGAGAGCAGAGCATCCTTGGACGGTCCCCTGGCGAGTGTTTGCGCACGCGCATGTGTATGTGTGTGCGCGAATGTGTGTGTTTAACAGGGGTATCTGGACCTCCTGTTGACTCCCTATCCGTTTGCCGTCATCCTTCCCCTGGTTCCTGGGATCCCCCGCTTCACCTGTTAGCTGACCCCTTTCTCCACTCACACCACCAGATCCACTGCCTTCGCGACTTTGCCCTGCTACCTCTATGGTGATAGAAAATGTCTCCCTCCTCGAAGATATTTTACCACTAAAATGAGGAGCAGTAATCATAAGAGCCAACACTTATTGAACGCGTATGGTGAACAAGGCCCAAGGTCCACACTTTTGTTGGTGAAACTCCTCACGAACCTTTGTAGCACATTTGATGAGAAGGGACCTGGAGCTCAGAGAGGTGGGGTAATTTGCCTATAGTCACACAGTGAGAAAGAGGCAGGCTTGGGACTTGAACTCAGGTCTAGAGGGCTGAGTTGATCCCTACCCAGCACCATAGCCACAAGGTTGAATGAATCTAGTGGGCTTCAGCTGAAGTTTTCTTTGCCTAATTAGCCTTTGGAACTGTTCCTGTTACACTGCAGAGTTGGGAAGGGGTGGGGTGACTCGCCACATAATTTCTGTGGCGAGTCATCTCAAGAGAGCCTGGGCTAGGAGCCAGGAGAGCAGCTCAGATACCACCTACCAGCCATGTGACCATCAGATAAATTCCATCTCCTGGAGCCTCGGTTTCCCCCTCTGTCAGCGGGGCTCATGCTTCGTACTTTGATAACCTCAGGGTGTTGTTGTGAAGGTGACAAGCAAAGTACAATTTACAATACTGGAAAGCACCGTAGAAATATAAGGGATTGTATTTTATTCATTTTCATCTCAGGGGTACCCACCACTATTGATTTTTTTTTTTTTTTTAATTATACTATGACAAAACCAGATGACAGTAAGGCTCTGAATAGAGCTGATGTAACAACTGATGGTCACGGAAAGCGAAGACAGGACATGCATTTTTCTATATGCCAGTGATTTAAAATGAAGGGGATTTAAAATGTTTTAAAATTTTTTTTTAATTTTAAACATTTAAAATGTTTCCTTAAGAAAGGAAACATTTGAAAATAGCTAATTTTCCAGGCAGTTATACCGGAATTATTGGAACATTGGGCTAACTAGCCAGAAAAGTGTAAGCAGTGGCGACATTATTGAGAGTAATAATAACCCTTAATCATAACCCTCCTTAATCATCACATCGAACCTTCTCATCCCAGGGAATACAAAAGGCAAAACTCAAGACGTAGAAAGGCTAAAGGCGCTCCTGAGATGACACAGCTGGGAGCAGCAGGGCGGGCTTCAAACTCCACTCTGCCCAGCTCCAGGGCCTGAACTCTGAGTCACTCCCCTGCACTGCCTTCCCGAAGCTTCCCTCCCCGCCTGGACAGATGCTTCTGCTCTTCTTTTTCTGCCTATTACATTTGTGTCCCTTGCAGGATCTGTGCTGGGCACTGGCCAGCAGTGTCTTATCACAGAGCAATGCAAGTTACAGGTGGCGGAGTCCTCTCTCTCGTTGGGCTGGATTGGAGTAGACACTACCCCTGGGCTCCCCTCTTTGCTTGCACCTTCTCATCAAGCTGATGTCAACATTTACTTTGCAAAGTAAATGGGGTGTTGCTCAGTCCGTGGGCTCCAGAAGATGAGGTGATGTTGAATCAGCTGACTTTTATTACCCTTTCTTCCAGACCCTTGCCAATGGCAGATGCTTGGGCTATGCTTGCAGGGGTTGGGGGACATTCCCACGTACCATCTGCACCCTGGGAACCCAGAGAGTAATTTCCTAGAGCATCAGGGACTCTTTCCCCAGATGGATTGTAAAGAGAGAGGAAAACTGGTACTGGATCCACCCAAATCCATTGCTCAAAACAACACTTTTCAGGCAATCCAGGCCTAGGCTAGGCAAATCTTAATTTGTTTGCTGGCTTAAAAAAAAATCAAAACATCTTTTATCATTTGTGGCAATTTTGATTTATATATAAAGCTTGCCTTGCCTGGAGAGTAATCATAGTATTTCCTCACATGGTTAATAGGGTTCATAGTTTACAGAAAGCTTTCATGTATGCAACCTCTCATTTGACTTTCTCAGCGTGGTGTGGGTACCAGACAGGAACAAGCTACAGTTCAGAGAGGTAGTACTGGCCCAAGGTTGATCAGCTTATAGGCAAGTGACCTGGCCTCTCGTCCAGGTGATCAGACTTCAGGGTCAGGGATGTTTGGGGCTCCTGGCAGAGTGGGGGAAGCATGGGCTTTGGAGCCCAGAGACCTGGTTTTATAGCCTTTCTGCGTCCTGGTTTATCTGTCTATAGAATGAGGTCTCGTATGCCTACCCTGACAACTTTGCTGGGGACATTAGATGAGAACAGGTCTGAAGTGCATGATACGCCCATGGCTGAGTCTCATTCCCCTCACCTCTTTAGCCCTGCAAAATCTGGAGGAACACTGTATATCAAGTGTAAAGTTCTATCTTGGTGATTTAACCATATTTTTCATCTTCCCTTCCCCACTCCATTTAATTGGCAACACTGACTTTGCTCTTTGCTCCTAGGAAACGGAGAACAAGGGAGGCCCTTCCCCATGACCGATGCTGAAAGAGTGGATCAGGCATACCGAGAAAATGGATTTAACATTTACGTCAGTGATAAAGTCTCCCTGAATCGCTCTCTCCCTGATATTCGGCACCCAAAGTGAGTATAACATCTCTCATCTTCTGGGATCTAAGGATTTTGCCCTGGGCTCTTGTTGAGAATTAATTAAAGAAAAAGGTACATAAAGCACTGCTGGAGGAGATTTCCTCCTGTTACCCAGGGCCTTCGTGCACAGGTTCGTGTGATCAGATTCTCCTAGAATTTAGAACTGGTGTGGCCGAGGGACAATATTGTCTCTCCAAAAGAGCTGGTCTCCTTCCTCTTTTCAACCAGCGGAAACCATGACCTCTGTATTTCCTTTTTTGACTCTAGCCCACAGGGAAGTCCAGACCTCAATTTGCAAGACAGTTGCAGCAGCCATTTCAACCCTCCCTTTCTCCACCTTCTTTGTGTGACATTTTAATTTTTTTTAATCTTTATTTTAGCTATCCTGTGCACCTGTACATCTATATGTTGGTTATAAGCTATCTCAACTCACTTTGAGAGAGGACATATCATAATGATTTTAAAGATAACAGTGGTAGCTAACATTCTTTGAACAGGTAGCGTGTGTCAGGCACTTCATTTGCATTGTCTCAGGTCCTTGTGATGTAGGTCCTGTGATGATGCCCATTTTTACAGATGAGGAAACTGAGGCTTAGAGGGGTATTATAACTCATGTAGGGCCACACTAAGAAGCTGAGCCAGTTCTTGAGCTACAGTTCAACCAAAAACTATACTCTGGATCTTAAGCCATCCTGCCTCCCCTTTTTAATAGGAGTACTGTAGTAGTCATGGTGATTTTCTAGCAGAGGGGTATCTCTTAAAGTTGCTGTGCATTAGAATCACCTGGAGGGCTGTTAGTTCGAACACAGGACCTTGAGCCTCACGCCAATAATCCCTGATTCAGTAGATCTGGGTCGGGGCCCAAGAACTTCATTACAAGTAAGCTCCCGCATGATGTTTGTGGGGTCACACTTTGGGAACCACTGCAAGCAGAAGATTTCAAAATTGTTTCTTCACGAAGGCAGTACTGAGTAGAAGTAGAGCATAAACTGTTTCGCTCAGGGACTAAGAAATTAGAAGCCGGGAAAAGATAATAAAAGCTAACACTTATTAGGTACTTACTGTATGCCAAGCATTATTCTAAGCCAGCTGTTCTCAGAGTGTGGTTCCCAGGCCAGCAACAGCAGCATCACCTAAGAGCTTGTTAGACATGCAAACTGCTGGATCTCAGCCCAGGTCTACTGAATCAAAAGCTCTGCACAGGGGCCCAGCCGTCCGTGTTTTAACAAGCCCTCCAGGGGATTCCAATGCAAAGCTGAAGTTTTATGTATACATTCTTTTTTAATATTCTTTTCCATTATGGTTTATCACAGGATATTGAATAGAGTTCCCTGTGCTCTACAGTAGGACCTTGTTGTTTATCCATTCTAAATGTAATAGTTTGCATCTACCAGCCCCAGAACCAAGGGTACTTTAAGTACATTAATTCAGCCAAACCTTCCAAAAACCCTATGAGATAGGTACCTTTATTATCACCATTTTACAGATAAGGAATTGAGGCCAAAAAAAAAAAAGTTAAATAGTTACCGTGAGATGATACAGCTGGTAAGAGGTGGCGCTAGAATTTACATGCAGGGAGTCTGACCTAGAATCCCTAAGTCATAAGGTCTTTCCACCTATAAGGACTCAGTTGGTAGAATGTAATAATAAAGAATCGCGACAGCATGTGTGGCTACTTACAAAACGCTTCCTGCCCGCTTAAATCTTTCAGTTCCTGTAATAGTACTTTGAGGTTGGCGTTTTTATTATCATCTCCACTTTGTAGATGAGGAAAGCACACAGCTAGGAATCCCCAGCCGGAAGGTGTGCTGCTTGCCCAGGACGGGGCCCAGTTCGCAAGGATTTCTTGCAGCGAGAGGAGGGAGCGAGGGCCTTGCAGGGCTTGCTCGGGCGTTTGCTCTTCGTTTCATGGTCTTCACTGTCAAGCCCGGGATTTTTTTCACCTAAGCCTGAGAATGTAGTTCAGATATTACTGATGTTGTTGGATTCAGAACCGTGACCCGACTTTGAGGGTCAGAAACTCAATTTGTATGTTTAGCCCCTCGCAGAGTTCAGAATTCTGCACTAATTTCATCTTTCTAAGTCTGGGAAAGAAGTTTCATCTGGGAGCATTATTCTCTTACCTCAGCTACTGCTCTGTGGTTCTGTAAGTTCTCAACTCTGGCTATACCTGGGGTGGTTTTAAAAAAATACAAAAGCCGGGCCCCTACCCCAGCCACTGGAGTCTGAATCTCTGGAGGGATAGCCTGGGTCTGAGGATCTTCTGAAATCTCAGAACGTGATTCTCGCATATAGCCAGGGTTGAGAACTGCTGGTGTGAAATAAGGAATATTTTTACAGTGAGAGAGAGATGCTTTCATCCATTCATTCATCTGTTCGTCCAGTAAATGTATATTCATGGTCTTCTGTGTACCAAGCCCTGTGCTGAATACCAGGAACACAATGATAAATGAGCCATTATTGCTGCTTTGGGCAAGAGCAGGGGGTGGATGGCAGGAGCAGGTCATTACCCCACAGGTGAGAACCAGTGAGGGAGTAGGCACAGGGTGCTTTGGAACCCCAGGGGACACCCCCACCCGACACCAGCCTCTGCGGGATAGGACTAAGCAAGACGGTGCTTTGCCTTAACAACTAAAGGGGCGAGTCTCCCAGCTGTTAGAGGGAGAGCAAGGGGCGGGGAACAAACCCTTTTGTCTCCCAGTGCAGTGCTCTCTCCCGACAGTCCAGAAGAAGAAAGGTCTTCATAATCAAGGAAGGCGTCCTTGGACCCACAGATAGGTCTGTGAATAGAATTCAGGAGGGTCTGTAAACTTGGATGAGAACAACATTGCATTTTTCTTTTCATGAACCTCTCACTGAAATCTGGTGTTCCCTTCAGTTATGACTGTAGACAACGAAGCACCTATGATATCTTCACCAAAAGAAATCATTTACTTTCCCATCACTTTACAGATATCTTGAAATGTCACAGATACTCATCACTGCTTTGGAATAAAGGTAGTTTTTAGAACTTCCACTAGATCTTGTCATTTAATGTGTTAATGAAGAAGCACATTTATGACTCTATTTCAAATTCTTTTATTATTTTGATAACAGTATTTCAGTCTAACTGGTTTCCTTTACAAGCTCATCTATTTTATTTTATTCATTGTACACACTGTTCTGAGAAGTGACGATAGGCTTCACCAACCTGGCAGAGAGGTTCAGGGTTTGGGTTTAAGGGGAGGAGGCCCAGTTCTGGGTGGATGTGAATTGAGCCTAAGGCTCTTCTGTATTACCAGCCCACCCACCCAACCAGTGTCCAAGTTATGGCAAAAGATGTCGCTAAATCCAACGCTCCTGACACCCACCCGTTTTTAGAATCCCGTGTGGAAGCTGACTTTTTTTTTTAACGGTAAAGATGGATTTTATAAAATCATTAAGCTGCTTTACTTTACAATTTGACGGAAGGGGCTACAGTGGAATTTTGCAGAGCTAAGAAAATTGTTTACATTGCTCTGATAAGAAGCAATTTAATATGAACATCTATAAACATCCATTTCACATTTGCCGTAGTTTGTTGTTAATTTTTTCATATGAAAGTTTTGTTTTTTTGCTTTAAGTCTTGAATATGTATTCATTAAGACTCATTTAAGCACTAGAGCACTGCTAAAATTCCCTGATTTAAAATATCGGTTTCTGATTACATAACAAGACCTCAAATATTTGGCACCTATACAACTGGCACCTTTCAACAAATGGAATTCTAGGCAGAAGTTAAGGAGAGCTATTGAGAAAAGCCAAAGGCACTGAGTTCAGAGAAATTTCCTGGTTGGGCAGGTCTCTGTAAAAGCAAAGTGTTCTGGGATTGATTGAAAAGAAAAGCATGCAACTAAGCACACTCCATCCTGTAGGGTCACAGGGCAAATCAGCATTGAAGCTGAGCTGAAGAGGAGAAGGAGAGCAGTGATGAGCAGGCAAGAGGAAGGGCAGCAGGAGGAAGAAAAAATATCAACGGGAAAGGAGGGAAAGGAGGGTTAAGGCATGATTGGTATAAGATAGACCAGTGTGAAGAACAGGAAAGGAAACATCAAGAAGGGAAAGAAGAAAGCAGAAGGACAATGGTGTGAAAAAGAGGAAATAAAAATATGAAAGATCCAAACCGAGGAAAAATGGAATCTTATCCAGAATATCTTATTATAATACCTGAAAGTTAAGAATCAACTCTATTTAATCTGTATTAGTCCACATTGGCAAATAGCAGCACTTATTATCTTTTTTAAAAAATTATTTATTTATTTATTTATGGCTGTGTTGGGTCTTCGTTTCTGTGCGAGGGCTTTCTCTAGTTGTGGCAAGCGGGGGCCACTCTTCATCGCGGTGCGCGGGCCTCTCTCTATCGCGGCCTCTCCCATTGCGGAACACAGGCTCCAGACGCGCAGGCTCAGTAGTTGTGGCTCACGGGCCTAGTTGCTCCGCAGCATGTGGGATCTTCCCAGACCGGGGCTCGAACCCATGTCCCCTGCATTGGCAGGCAGATTCTCAACCACTGCGCCACCAGGGAAGCCCCCAGCACTTATTTTGATAAGATAAAAACTCAAATTGCTTACTCAATTGCAAGAAACTGTCTCACATGGATTATCCCATTGGGAAGCTGACTTTTCCTAAATGAGTTGACAGATGTCTTGAAGAGCTTTTCTTTTTTTCCAGGGAAAGTGGGGTGGCAGAATCTTTCCTGCAGTTTGACAGCAGAAATGTGTGAAGAAGTTAGAGCAGTCAAGCCACTCAGTCCCTCCTGTTGCTTTTAGCTTAAACAGCTTCTCTGGCAGGAGCTGAGGTTTATATTTGCCTTCTACTCCTTCAAACTGAATTTTGGCAGCAGCCTGTCAAGGACAGGACCAAGGGGCTGTTTGTTTGTGCCAGCTGCATTTGCTTCCTCCAGAAGCTGCACCAGGGAGCGTGCAGCCACGGAGAGTGGAGACTAGGTGGTCTGGCCCCACTTTCTGGGTTTGCATGTGGGAGGTGGCCAGCTGGCTCTGAGCAGGCCTGCCCTTGGCCCCTCCTGCCAAGAGAACAGGAACAAGGATGGCTGGTGGGCTGGCCCACTTTTCTTCTCCCCAGGAGCCCTGCTGGGCTGCGTGGCAGCCACACATGGAGGCCCCCTCCAGGGCACAGAGCTGGTAGGAGCGGAGTCCCAACTGCTGGAAGTTGCCTGGGTCTAAAAGTTCCTGGGCACACCCCTCCGTTGGATGATCAGCTTCTTCCGTGCAAAGATTATCCATGGTGGGGGTGAAAGCAGTCTACAATCCTGACCTGCTTTCTCCAGTCCATGAATATAGCTTCCAGTAATGAATGAACCTGAATGGCATCTATGTCACAAGAAAAGGCCCGAGTCTACCAGATTCTTGGTTCCATGTTCCTTCTTGATTTTTCCTTTTTGTTAAATTAACATGGTTACTTTATGGTATGTGCTCAGTTTCCTCAAAAGAATTTATAAGCTCATATTATTATAATAGGCCTGGATTCTGTTGAGTGCCTTTACATCCCCACAGGCTACAAAAGCAGCAAGGAATCTTCATTCTCAAAGAATGAAGATCACTGGAAATAGTAACTATGTAGGTAAATACATATAATTTTTTCTTACTGTTTAAATCTTTCAAAAAGATATCTGACTGTGTAACCCAAAATAATAACATATCCTTGTGTTTAAAGCATAGATAAAAGTAAAATATATCCCACCATAAAGGTTAGAGGGGAGAAATGTAACATAGTAAGGTTCTCCTACTTACGAAGTGGTATAATGTCATTTGAAATTAGACTTTAAAAGTTAAAAGTATATAAAAGTATGGGCTTCCCTGGTGGCGCAGTGGTTGAGAGTCCGTCTGCCGATACAAGGGATGCGGGTTCATGCCTCAGTCCGGGAGGATCCCACATGCTGCGGAGCGGCTGGGCCCGTGAACCATGGCCGCTGAGCCTGCGCGTCCGGAGCCTGTGCTCCGCAACAGGAGAGGCCACAACAGTGAGAGGCCCACGTACTGCAAAAAAAAAATAAAAATAATAAAAATAAAAATAAATAAAAGTATATACTATAAACCCTAAAAGGAGCACTCAAATGACAAAACAAAGAGTTGTAGCTAATAAGCCAACAAAAGAGATAAAATGGAATCATGAAAAATATTCGGTTAATCCAAAAGAAGGCAGAAAAGGAGGGAAAAAAGAACAAAGATCAGAAAGGAGAAGTTGAAAGCAAGTACCAAGATGATGGACTTTAACCTAACCATATCAATAATCACATTAAATAATCACAGTAATTACTTTAGTGGAAAAGCAGCTTGTCCGATTAGTTAAGAAAGCAAGATCCAACTACATACTGCCTGCAGGAAACACACTTTAAAGATAAAGATACAAATAAATTAGAAGTGAAAGGATAGAAAAGATCTTCTGTGCTAACATTAGTCAAAAGAAAACTGGAGTGACTATATATTAATATCAGTCAAATAGATTTCAGGACAAAGACAATTACCAGGGATAAAGAAGGTCATTTCATGATAAAGGGATCATTCATCAAGAGGACATAGCAATCTTAAATGGTTAAGCAACTAATAAGAGAGTTTTAAAATACATGAAGCAAAAGCTCATAGAACTGCAAGGAGAAATAGACATAGCCACAATTATGAAATTTCCACACCTCTCTCTCTCAATAATTGATACAACAAGTAGACAGAAAATCAGCAAGGATATAGTAGAGTTGAACAGCACTGTCAACCAGTGTGATCCAGTTGACATTTGTGGAACACTTCACTCAGTAACAGCAGAATATACAATCTTTTCAAGTGCGTACATAACATTTACCAAGATAAACTATATTCTGGGCCAGAAAACAAGTCTCCATAAATTTAAAAGGATTCAGGTGACACAAATTATGTTCTCTGACCACAGTGGAATTAAATTTAGAAACCAATAATAGAATAGTGTCTTAAAATTTCCAGATGTTTGGGAACTATGTAACTCAGGAATAACAGATGGGTCAAAGAAGAAATCAAAAGGAAAATTAGAAAGTATTTTGAACAGAATGATAATGGAAATAGAATATGTCAGAATTTGTGGGCTGTCACTAAAGCAGCATGTAAGGGGAAATTTTGTAGCATTAAATGCCTATATTGGAAAAGAAGAATGGTCTCAAATTAATGACATCAGCGTCTACTTTAAAAACTAGAAAGAGTAAGTTAATCCAAAATAAACAGAAGAAAGGAAATTTTTAAAAAGATCAAAGCAGAGATCAGTGAAATAGAGAATAGAAAACCAATAGAGAAAAATCAATGAACCCAAAAGCTGGTTCTTTGAGGTGGTCAATTAAATTGATGTCTTAGCAGCCTGATAAAGAAAAAAAAGAGAGAAGACACAAATTATCAATATCAAGAATGAGAGAGGTGACATAACCACAGATTCTATTACTGTTGAGAATAATAAAATAATATTCTGAACAACTTTATTCCTATAAATTCAACAACTTAGATGAAATGACAAATTCCTTAAAAGATACAAACTCCCAAAACTTACTCAAGAAGAAATGATTCATTTAAATAGCCCTATATCTAGTAAAGAAATTGAAATTATATTAAGAACCTTCCCACAAAGAAAACTCTGGGCCCAAGTAGATTCCTTGGTGAATTCTACAAAAATTTAGGAAATAATACAAATTCTACACAACTCTTCCAAAAAGTTAAAGAGGATGGAGTATATTCCAACTCATTGTGAAGAAGCCAGCATTACCCCGATACCAAAACCAGACAAAGACAACACAAAAAAGAAGATTACAGGCCAATATCTCTGATGAACAGAGATGCAAAAATCCTCAACAAAATATTAGCAAACCAAATTCAGCAATATGTCAAAAAGATCATACAACCGTGATCAAGTGGAATTTATTCCAGGGATTCGAGGATGGTTCAACATCCACAAATCAGTCAACGTGATACACACCACATTAATAAAATGAAGGATAAAAACCATATGTTCATCTCAGTAGATACAGAAAAAGCATTTGGTAACATTCAACACACATTTATGATAAAAGCTCTCAATACAGTGGGTGTAGAAGAGACGTATCTCAACATAATAAAGGTCATATATGACAAACACACAACTAATATCATACTCAGTAATGAAAAGTTAAAAGCTATCTCTAAAATCGGGAACTAGACAAGGATACCCCTTCTCACCACTCTTATTCAACATAGTATTGAAATCCTAGATAGAGCAATTAGGCAAGAAAAAGAAATTAAAGTCATCCAAAATGGAAAGGAAGAAGTAAATGGTCACTATTTGTAAATGACATGACTCCACCAAAAACCTATTAGAAATAATAGAATCCAGTTGGAAATGGATTTGTTATCGTGGTTTGCTAAGCATTGCAGTATCCACAACATCCGGATAAAAGGGTAGGGAATCAGGAAGAGGGAGAGCACTGAAGGGGAATCGCTCCCTGGACCCAGAAGAGCTAGAAGCTGAGAACCTATTGAGGGACCACCACCTTCCTCCCATGATAGTGTGGCCTTGGTGTTGCTGGGGGTTGAGAACCAGGAAAGCCTGATGTTTATAAATATCTGCAGAAACAGACAGGGAATCTTCTGGAATGGTGATGAAAGCTCAAGCAGGAAAGGCCTGGGGTGTAAAAGAATTGAGTTTTTCTAGCCCAGAAGGCATCACCAGTTGTGCATTCATGGGACCCCAGGGGACCAAAGGAAGCTGTTGGCAGAGCTGCTGTCTGTGTTCTTGGGCTCCTGCTGCATGGACACCTCATGAATGTATTCAGAGCTAATTAAATCAGGAATTTAAGGCAACCGTGTATGTGTGTTAAGGGCTCCTTTCTCATTCCTCCATCCCCGATCTGTTGCCCACCAAAATGCAGCCTCCTCCTACTCATTTATACTAAAATGATCAAATGTCAGTCCCTGCCTTGAAGAGATCTCAAGCCTATTAGTCAGTTGAAAGTTTCTCTGCAAGTCATTCACTCATTAATTAAGCAAATACTTATTGGGTGCCTACCATGTGTGTTTATTACTTCCTAGCCTACTAGTGTAGGCTAGTCCCTGGGAAAACAGCAATGAACAAAATGGGCAAAATTTCCTTCCCTCCTAGAGCTTACATTCTACTGGGCTGGGGAGGTCATAAACAAACAAATTAATATATTTATTTTCCAGTGATGTAGGGAAAGAAAGAAGCAAAGTAAGAAGTAGAAAAAGTGATGGGAGAGGCTTCCCTGGCAGTCCAGTGATTAAGACTCCGTACTTCCACTGTAGGGGGGCGTAGGTTCGATCCCTGGTTGGGGAACTAAGATCCCACATGCCGTGGGGCACGGCCAAAAAAAAAAAAATTGATGGGAATAAGGTGTATTTTATTTCAGTGGTCAGGGAATGCTTCGCTGATAAGATGACATGTGAACAGAGAAATGAAGAAGTGAGGGGCCTAACAAGGCAGTTAACTGGGGGAAGAGCCCTGCAGGCAGAGGAAACAAGTACAAAGGCCCTGAGACCATCATGCTTGGCTGTGGTACCCAGTGAGCCAGGAGGAGAGATGAGAAGCAAGGCTGGAGGAGTGTCAGGGTCATGGTGGGACTTTGGCTTTTACCAAAGTGAGTAAGATGGGAATCCCTGGAGGGTTTTGAGCAGAGAACGCCATGATCCCGATTTTCACTTTCGAAGGATCCCTTTGGTTGCTATGTTAGAATAGACTGAGGTGGCCAAGGGTAGAGACAGGGAGAAGAGTTAGGGGTATATTACAGACTCAGACCACGGTGGGAGTAGAGATTACCAGTGGCCGCATTCTAGATATACTTTGAAGATGGAGACTACAGAATTTACTTACAGACAGTATAGATACGAGAAAAAGAAAGGAGTCAAGGATAACGCCAAGGTTTTTGGCCAGAACGACTGGGGAGATGGGGTTGCCATTACAGAAACAAAGACTTTGGGAAGAGCAGGCTTGGGGGAAATCAAGATTTGTATTTCAGTCAAGGTTAAGATGTTCTAAAAACATCCAAATGATGATGTCAAGTAGGCAGTTGAATAAATGATGCCATTTGTGTTGTGAAAAATGGAAATGGTGGTGGGATCCTTTTTTGATTATATTATACATTATATTGTGGTTTTAATTAACTCACTTTCCTTGAATAGCAAAAAATGTCTGAGGCATAACAGACAGTAAATCTAAAACTGACCCAGGATCAGCTGTGGTCTGTGGTGTGGTGTGCAGGATGATAGTTTGTGTGCCACATTCAGGTCAAAGTGAGGGCGGTGCACACCTTCTAACATCTACAATGGGAGTGAATGGCTGGAGTCTGTGCCCACCCATCTCCCACCCCCCACCCCCACAGTGCCAGGAGGTATGTCAGACCCTCTGTACAACAGTGACAGGCTTGGAAGATACATTTAGTATGTATTAGCAGTTCTTACCCTTTTTATCTTGATTTGAATGGTGGAGTAAGCTCACTTGACACTTCTGTAATGGAGTGCTTGAGTGTAAGATTAGCGCCCCAGAGATCCTCAGGGTGAGAGAGATCCAGACTCCCTAGTTTGGCCGGTTGTTAGCAAGGCAGTTGTGTAGGGAGGGGCAGGGGGCAGAAGGAGGCTGTAGCCTGAATGATTTGTGAGCTGGGAAAGGAAAAAGTCCAGGTTTCTTTCTAGCATCACTGATTCTACAGGAAACTTCAATCGGCTCTCCTCCGAAATTAAATTTCTCTCTTCTGAGCAACAGTGTTTCTTCTAAGACAGCAGTTATTGATCCATCAGACCTAATATTGGGATTTAAAGGTGCTCATAAGCCTTAAAATGAAATGGCAGCCAATAAACTTTCTCAAATTGACTCCTTTTCTTGTAATTTTTTAAACAGATTTCAGTGAATTCAGCCTTTTGGTGAAATTACAGAGATAAATGGCTTATATGTAAAAATGGCTGCCTGTCAACTGAAAATCAAACGGGCATGTATCCCATATGATTTACGCTGGGTGAAAAGCACTCGACATCCACATGAGCTGTTGTGTAGCACTACACAGCCTCAGCTCACTTGTTCCCACTTTGAGGTTTGGTGTGACGACGTTTTTCTTTCCTTTATGTCTCAACATCATCTTCTCATTTACAAAAACTCTGTCACAACTCTTTTGTGATTCTGGCCTCTCTGAAATCGTTTGTGTCTAACGGGGATTACTAGCTCCATTTTACAGATGCATACACTAAACCTCAGGGAAGCTGAGTTCTTTGCTCCAGTTCACACAGCCTGTAGAAGACAAAGGAGACTCACACCTGGACCCCAGCCTGTGTTCCTTCTGCTGCATCACACAAGACTGAGACCCATTCCTCACAGGGAAGGAAGCAGACATTTTTACATTTGGATCCTTTGTGCATGAAGGTTCGTGGGCCAGACGTAGCGAGCAGGGTTGGCTAGATAAATGGACACAGCCCAGGCACTGCTTGAGTTGCCTTTCACTCCCGCTGCTGAAGGTAACATATGCTTGTCCAGGAGCAGATAAATCGCCCTCAGTAAAATTGGTTACAGAGATGAGTTTGATTTCTAAGTGGTATTGCCCTCGAAAGGATTTAAGGAAAAAGAGAATAATGACTGGAAGATAAAGACAATTATCAATTCTCTCCCTTCATTAAGATGGTATCACGGGCAGAATGATGATAAGAAAAGCGAAGCAGCTCAGCTTAGGAGCAATGTGACATAGACTAGAACATAACTCCCTCCCGATTGTAAGCCTCCTTCTCCACACCTTTCTGGGGGACAAAATCAATAGTGCCCCCACCCAGCCAGCCACCTGCAACCCTGAATCTGCCCAGGTAGTGAATGGTATCAGTTTAGCATTCTGTAGACTTTTCCTTTGTTTATGCAACATATGGAGACATAGCAAGAGGTTTGGGGTTTTTTGGTTTGGGGTTTTTTTCCTCCACAAAAATGTGGTCATACTATATGTATTTTATTCTACAGGTAGGTTTTTCTTGCTTATATTATGGTCACTTTTCTAAGACATTTCTAATAGCTGTATAATATTACACAGGAATCTCATAAATTCAACCATTGCTGTGTTGACAGGCATACAGGTTGTTTCCATTCTGGAAACACTGGCAAAAACATCCTTGAACATGTTTCTTTACATTTTAGTTTCTTCTTTTCTCCTCTTGTCATGAATCATGAAGAATCTTGATATTAAAGCCCATTTCCTCCTAACCTTGTTGGCCTGGCATCTGGCATCTAATGGGAGGTGTGGTCCTTATGGTGGTTATTTCATGCTGATAATTCCGGACCTCTTGACCTCACCTACCGTATTGATTAACCAGAGTTCCTCCTTCCTGCTGTCAGCCTGTGTTTAAAGTTTGAGCACGTGGAACACTGCATGTTACGTCTGCAGAAGGACCAGTTTTATCATGTGGGACAGCCATGTGAAGAAACTGTTGGATTTTGCTGTGTGCTTTAAAAATTTTTGCTGTTGTTGTTGTGGTTTTTACACCTGTCTTAAAACTGGATATGATCTGAGCAAAGGGCTTTCCAAAATGTGAGTTCAAAGGGAGAGGCAAAGACTGCACAAACCAAGATCCTTTAAATACTGCTCGTACCTGAAGTCTCTGGTACAGGTTAGGGGGCACAAAACGGGATGAACTGGTGGTGCAGAGGTGCATAATTGATACTAATACACTTTGTTATTCTCTTAACTGCCTGTTGAGAGGAGGGAAGAGCAGGTGGGTGCAGCAAAGCCTCCCCTAAATGGAAAAGGACCTTCAAAAAGATGTCAGCCTCAGCACATGTTGTCACACTAATTTTCCGGCTCCTCTGGTTCCAGCCAGACTGTGTTAAAGAGAAACCCACGCCTGTCTCATCCCCCACAGAGCGAGAGAGAAGGGCTGGGGAGCTGAGCCTCAGCTGTAGAGAAAAGGCTTGCTGTCGGGTATGTCAGGAGAGGGCCCAAACCTGCATCTGTAGGGATGATGAGGGTGAAGGGCAGGAGTTTTTCACACTCTGCCCACTAAGATCCAGTTTCTTCCTTTTGTTCCAGAGCCTGGAGCTATTTATAACTTCCACTAAGCTTCTTGGGGGCTCCAGAGCCCATAAGACATAGTCTTCCTGAGAATGTTGTATTATAAGGAATTGTCCTTTATACAAAATACAGAGGGGAGAATTTCAGAATTTTGAACTTAAACCATTTGCTGGAAAATGACCTACACCGTGGCCTCGGGGAGGTGGAAACTCACATGTCTGAGCCAGGTGCTATACCAGGTACATTCACATATGGTATGTCATTTATTCCTTGGGACAGCCTTAATAGGAAAGAGTTATATCCCCGTTTTACCCACATGGAACCTGAGGCTTAGGGAGGCTGTGACCTTCCCCAAGTGACACACTTCTAAGTGACAAAGGTGAGATTTGAATCCGGATCTGAGGGTCTCTTCAGCTCATGTCCCTTCCCTTACCACAGTTTCCACCTTGGAAAGTACCCTTACTGAAGCCCCTTGCCCTTTCCTGGGATGGCCATCCCTGATTCCAAGAGGATCGAAATCAGGAACATTCTCTTTGCTGTGAGTTCTCCTCCACATTTACCTGTCTGCAAGGCTGGAGCTAGCTACTTCTCCCTCCTTGTGGCTGTTTTAATTGTCCATTCTCACCTAGTTCTCCTGTCATCCTCCTGGTGTTACCATCCCCACTTCACGGATGAGGAAAATGAGTCTCAGCAAAGGATGGAAAGCTGCCCCAGGTCTCACAGCTGCAGAGTAGCACAGTCGGGATTTGAACCCAGGCCCAGAGCACTCTTGCTCCCTTAGGCACATACAATATTGGGTGTGTTCATGGACTTGCACTTCTTTTTTAAAAAAATATCTATTTACTTATTTATTTATTTTGGCTGCGCTGGGTCTTAGTTGCGGCATGTGGGCTCCTTAGTTGCAGCATGCAGGCTCCTTAGTTGAGGCATGCAGACTCTTAGTTGCAGCATGCGGGCTATTTAGTTGTGGCATGCAGACCCTTAGTTGCAGCATGCGAACTCTTAGTTGCAGTATGCATGCGGGATTTAGCTCCCCCGACCAGGGATCGAACCTGGGCCCCCTGCATTGGAGCAGGGAGTCTTATCCACTAGACCACAAGGGAAGTCCCTGGACTTGCATTTCAATTTGGTCTGTGGATAGTGTCCCATGTTAGGGAATTAAATTTTTTTTTTTATGTTCCCTTCAAAATGACTGGATTGTTCTTTTTCAAGGTTGACTTGGAGAGAAAATTTTTGAAATGCTTCCCTTTGATTTTGACTTCTTTTCTTTCTTATTCTAGTGCTCCAGCATTAAGCCCTGAGGGTACATGTTAAGGGCCAGTATATTCGATTCATCTTTACGCCCAAGGGCTCAGAATCCTTTAGGGAATATTCAACTGGGGGCTGCTCAATCCCCAGTGAGTCCTCCTACTGCCTCCCACCCCTCACCTCAGCCCTCAGCCCAGGCCACTTTCTCCTAGTCAGTGAATGATCAAAGTTCTCTTCCTGCAGCATGAGAGAGGCCGCCCCCTTCAGGTCAGAGGGAGCACCTGGGAAGTTTCTGCCTCAGTCCTTCAAAAGCCATCCTTAGTTCCAAAACAGATTCATGTGACTGATGGGGCTTAGAGATGATCCAGTTGTATCAGCAAAATCCTTAATAGTTACAAGTGACAGAAACCTAACTCAAACTGACTGAAGAAAAGACAATGTATTGACTCACATAACTGAAAAGGCCAAGAGTAGACGATGGCTTCTGCCAGAGCTGGATCCAGGTCCCTAAGTGATGCCAGCAGGAACCTCTCTCTCCAACTCTTGGCTCTGTTTTCTGTTCTGCTAACTTCATTTTAAGATAGGAAACAGTCTGTATGGTGGCCCCAGGCAGATCAGACTTCTATCCTCCCACGTTCATTTTCAGCAGAAAAGAGCTTCCCTCTCTCCCAGCTGTCTCAGCCAAGATTTACTCTGATTTACAGGTGCCCATCCCTGAACCAACCACGGGGGCTGTGGAGCTGCGATGCTCTGGCTGAGCCAGGCTCTCTTGCCCACCCTTAAGGCAAAGCAAGGACCTCCGCCAAACCCTGTGAAATTGAGGGCTGGGAGATTCCCCAAGGAGAATCAGGATGCTCTTACCAAAAGAAGGAGAAGGGATACAGAGCAGGCACGCCAGACTTGCCCTTTGTCCAGCTCCCTTATCGACATAAGGGGAACCCGGGGTCCGGCAAGAAGATGGGACTTGGAATGTTGCATGGCAGAGCAGACACCAGAAGCCAGGATTTCAGACTCCTACCTAGTTCCCTCAGTTTTTGTTTTTTTATCTATTCATTCTTCTTTTTGCTTGTATAATTAATAGTACATTACCTCTATAAAAATATTTATGTATACAGGACAGGTGAGTTTCATCCAGGCTCCAGCTCTTACCAGCTGTTTGACCTAAGGCAAGTTATTTGACCTCTCTGCCTTGTTTGCTCCTCATTGTAATGGGAGTAAGATAGTCCCTACCTCATAAGAGCATTGTGACAATTAAATGACTTAATGCATAGAAAGTGCTTAGAAAGTGCTTATTATGCCCAACATAGTAGAAATCCTTAACAGATATATTCTGTTATAATCATGGTCATCTTCCAGCTTATTTTTTAACTGCTATCAGTACTCTGTAGTTCGAATTTTTCATCATTTATTTAATCTTTCCCCATTGATGAACATTCACTCTGTTTCTACTCTTTTCACCACTTCAAAGTGTGTCAGGAAGCACCCCTGACCGTGCCTCTTGGTCCTCACGCCGTGAACATCTAACTCAACTTTGTCCTGTTGAGGTTGGGACCTCATCAGACTGTGAACCAGATAACAAGGGAAGTGCTTGGGCAAGCGGTGGGATGTTTTGCACTCAGCTCATAGTCGTAAGGTTTGAAATACCACAGTTGCCTCTTCCTTTATGGTGTCTCCTGGGGCCAGAAATACTGAGCCAGGGGGGCACCAAGGTTGATGTCATGTGATGGAAATGTCATGGTGTCCCTGCTTTGACCTTCTGTGAGGGCATTGCTCTGCCCGTTCCTGCCCCTGCAAGGCCCCTTCTAAGTGTCTCTGGAGCCCACTCTGTATCTGGGGACCCATGGAGACTGGGAGGCCGTCAAGTCAGTGTACCATGTGCCGTGTTGTAGAAACAAATATTTGTTCATAGAAGAGCTTGGAGGAAGACATACCCTAAATGTTTCACGGAGGTCAGCCTCCGGTGTCAAGATGTTGAAGTCATTAGCGGTTGTCTTTTAGCCTTTCTGTGTTTTCCAGCCCTTCCTGACCATGTGCAAAGGACTAGGAGCAATTAATCACTTTTGTCATCAAGAAAAATATTATAAGCATTATTTTAAGTAAATACTCTCTAGATTTGAGGCTTGGATCCAAGTCACTTTCCACTAGGGGCTCCATTTCCTCATGTGGAGAATGGGGTTAGCACTCCCAGGTTTGTCTCCCTCCCAGGGGTTGGTGCAGCTTAGAAAAAGGGGAGAGTGCGCTATAAACCATCAGGCACGATGAACTGGGGAAGGAGGAGGTTATTATTGTCTGGTCGTAGCCAAACCCAGCCTCTTTGCATTGGGAGCAGTGCCCCAGTTGCCCTGTCCCGGAGACCACACTCTGAAGGCATCGGGCAAAGGGATGCTTCATGTTTGTCACACATACAAGGACTGAGCATACTCTGCTGTCCAGTGTTGAGATCTTAAGACACAACATGCAGACAGGTCTTAAAGGTGACAGCTAAGATGGGGGTGTCACTGGGGTGGGTGGCGGCCTTCCCTCTTCCTCCCTGCCACCCCCAGGCCTCCTCTGCTGCGATCTGAGGCCTAATAGGAGGAGGAGAAATGGGGCTTTTCACACGGTCTCCCAACAGGGAGGTGGCCTGTGGGCGAGTCTGTGGAGCCAAGTTTCCTGCTGGATACTGGAGAGATTCATTTCAGCATGGCACGCAATTTTTTATTTGAACCAGTAGCCTAAGCTGGGACCAAACTAATGACTAGTGCCTGTGGCAAAAGTCGAAGTGCCATTTTGTGTTTATTTAGTAAATAAATGAGTGGATGGTTAGAGGAGGGAGAAAAAGAGTAGACCCTCCTCGCCTCCCCAGAAGCACATGATCAAGGCTGAGCCTTTTATTTAAGTTCTGAATAATTTTTAAATCCAGGATTGGGTTAATCTAGAAGTGAATTTAGTCTGTTGTCGCATCGTCTGCTTCCCTTAGTACATGATGGTGTTTGTTTATCTAGCGGCAGGCTGTGGGCCCCAGCTCTGGGGTTCAAGAGAGCCAGGGCTCTCTGCGCCGTAATAGCGCTGTTGTATTTCACCCCATGGACTCCAGGCAATTTATTACAGCTAACCCCCTCTCCACCCCTGCCGCAACGAGTGAGCCTCCTGCAAAATTGGATGGAAGGCAGGAACTCTTGTAGAAAACGAGATATTACCTGTCTTTCTTGGCCACAGAGGACGCAGCCAAATTAAGGGAAAGGGATTTTTGAGAAGAGGTGCTTTCGTTCATTTGTGAAGGTCGACATAATGAAGTTGGAAAGGCTCCCCCAGAAGACTGGCTGAAATGATCAAAGGGGTTAGAGAGGTGGGGGAAGGGGCGGAGGAGGGCCCGGAGGTGGGGCCTGGATAAAAGCAGCCCAGCCAGATGCAGGAGCAAGAGGGGACGTGAAAGAAGGGGAAAGAGAGAGACTGACCTGTCTGCCCATCAATACTGGACTGACAGAATTAGGGGCACCCTGTCCGTGCAGCTGTAACTGGGCTCACAGCCAGACACCATGGGTTCATTCCTGCCCTGTCCCACGCCCCAGTTTCCCTTGGTGCCGCTAGCAGAGGTAGAATTTAAAGCTAAGGAGACCGTGGACCCTGACCGTTTTTTTCCTCCCAGTATTTCTTTCTGAAAATTGTCAAAGAAAACTTGAATGAATTGCACACACAACACTCATCGAGATTCCCACCATCGAGATTCTGCAATTAACATTCCTCTAATGATTTTATCACATATATTATATATTTTTAAATATTTAATTTTATATATTATTTTTGGCTGTATTGGGTGTTCGTTGCTGCGCACGGTCTTTCTCTAGTTGCCGCGAGCAGGGGCTACTCTTAGTTGCGTGTGCAGGCTTCTCATTGTGGTGGCTTCTCTTGTTGCAGAGCACAGGCTCTAGGCACGCAGGCTCCAGTAGTTGTGGCACGTGGGCTTAGCAGTTGTGGCACACGGGCTTAGTTGCTCTGCACATGTGGGATCTTCTCAGACCAGGGCTTGAACCTGTGTCCCTTGCATTGGCAGGCAGATTCTTAACCACTGCGTCACCAGGGAAGTCCCAAGGTAGGCAGTTTTGTTATTCCCTCTTGGCCTGCCTGGTCCTCAGCTCCCCTTTGCTGGGCCCTGGGAAAATCCCTAATATCTCTGTTGAAGTATACCCCAAAGATGGAAAGAAATGAAGAACAAAAGGAATCTTAAATTTTCTGTAATCATATTGTTAGAAATAATATTAGTATTGCTTTTCTGAAACTGTTATATATTATAGGAAAAAAACAAGCAACTGTTAATGTTAAGAACCTAGATTTTTAGCAAAAGAGTTAGAATATGTAAAACCAGACAAAAACCTAACAAGAAGAGAAAACTACAGGCCAATATCCCTTATGAATATAGCTGCAAAAATCCTCAGCAAAATACTAGCAAACCAAATTCGGCAACATATAAGGAGGATTATACACCATGACCAAATAGGATTTATCCCAGGAATGCAAGGTTGGTTCAATATATGAAAATCAATCAATGTAATACATTATGTTAATAGGATAAAGAACAAAACCCATATGATTATATCAGTAGATGCAGAAAAAGCATTTGACAAGATCCAACACTTCTTCATGATAAAAACGTTCAACAAACTGAGAATAGAAGGGAGTTCCCTCAACCTGATGAAGAGCATTGATGAAAAACGCACATTAGCATTATATTTAATGGTGAAAGATTGATAGCTTTCCCTTCTAAGGTCAGGAGCAAAACAAGGATGTCTGCTCTTGCCACTTTTATTCAACATTATACTGGAGTTTCTAGACAGTTAGACAAGAAGAAGAAATAAACGGCATCTAGATTCAAAAGAAAGAAGTAAAACTATCTCTATTTGCAGATGACACTGTCTTGTGTATAGAAAATCCTAAGGAATCCACACCAAAAAAATGTTATTAGAACTAATAAGTTCAGCAAGGTTGCAAGACACAGGCTCAATATAAAAAATCTATTATATCTCTGTACACCAGCAAGGAACAATATGAAAATGAAATACATATTTACTAGTCATTTCTCCAAGGAAGATATACAAATAGCCTATAAGCACATGAAAATAAGCTCAACATCATTCATCATTAGGAATATGCAAACCAAACTGTAATAAGATACCACTTCACACCCACTAGAATGGCTATAATCAAAAAGATGGACAATAACAAGAGTTGGTGAGCATGTGGAGATATTGGAACCCTCATACATAGCTGGTGGGAATGTTAAATGGTGCTGTCACTTTGGAAACAGTTGGCAGTTCCTTAAAAAGTTAAACATGGGGGCTTCCCTGGTGGTGCAGTGGTTGAGAGTCCGCCTGCCGATGCAGGGGACACGGGTTTGTGCCCCGGTCCGGGAAGATCCCACATGTCGCGGAGCGGCTAGGCCCATGAGCCATGGCCGCTGAGCCTGCGCATCCGGAGCCTTTGCTCCACAACAGGAGAGGCCACAACAGTGAGAGGCCTGCGTACCGTAAAAAAAAAAAAAAAAAAAGTTAAACATGGAGTTACTTTATGGCCTGCAATTCTACTCCTTGATATATACCCAAGAGAATTGAAAACATATGTCTACCCCAAAACTTGTACATGAATTTTCACAGCAGCATTATTCATAATAGCCAAAAGGTAGAAACAACCCAAATGTCCATCAGTTGATGAATGAATAAATAAAATGTGTTGTATTTGTACAGTGGAATGTTATTCAGCCATGAAAAGGGATGAGGTACTGATGCATGCTACAACATGAATGAACCTTGAAAATATTATGCTTAAGTGAAAGAACCCAGACACAAAGGCCACATGTTATATGATTCCATTTGTATAAAATGTCTAGGATAGGAAAATCCATGGGAACAGAAAACAAATTAGTGATTTCCAGGGACTGGGGGCAGTGGATAATGGGTAGGGACTGGGGGCAATGGATAATGGGTAGTGACTGCTAATAGATATAAAGTTTCTTTTGGGGGGTGATGAAAATGTTCTGGAATTAGATAGTGGTGATGGTTGTACAACTTTGTGGATATATTAAAAATGACTGAGTTACACACTTTACAAGGGTGAATTTTATGATATGTGAATTATATCTCAATAAAAAAGAGATACAATATAAAATTAAGGTTTAGTAAAACTCTGTAATTTTATGTTTATGAAATTGTATATATATGAAATTTTAGCATAAACTCATATCTATTAAAATATATTTGTATTGCTGACCACTGTAATGGCATAGAAGCCATAACCAACATAATAGTAATGAATGCACTTAGTGCCCATATTGCAGCATCTAAATGGTTATATTGATAATATTAAAGAGCCAGGGTTCCTTGGCAGAATGGTTGATTCCAGGTTAGAGCAGGAAACATACAAGTTGAGCCTAGAGAGTCTTTTGATACCTTTTGTCAGAAAACAAAGAAGCTGTCAGTACTCTGACCATGTGCAAAGGACTAGGAGCCAACTTGAGAAGACCGCCTTGGGCTAAAAATAGGCTTATTTGGGGCTTCCCTGGTGGCGCAGTGGTTGAGAGTCCGCCTGCCGATGCAGGGGACACGGGTTCGTGCCCTGGTCCGGGAAGATCCCACATGCTGCGGAGCGGCTGGGCCCGTGAGCCATGTCCGCTGAGCCTGCGCGTCCGGAGCCTGTGCTCCGAAGTGGGAGAGGCCACGGCAGTGAGAGGCCCATGTACCACCAAAAAAAAAAAAAAAAAAAAAAGGCTTATTTGGAAACCAAGAAGAATAATACTAGCGTTGAATTGAAACATATTAATTATGTTAAAATTTATGAGTTCATAATGAAAACAAATAATTGGCCATCTTTGGAGGATGCTAGGGAACCAGGTCCTTCTGAAAATCGGTAAATTAAGAATCAAGAACCTAGCCTATCTTTCCTATACTTCAGTGTAGCCAAATAGTTGACATGGTAAAGTTTTTCTCCATGGAAGTATTCCAGCTAGTAAAGAAAGAATGATAGAATTAGAAATCACCATTTTGCAAACCCCTGATGAAATAAAGGATATAGATGCAAATCATCTTTGGCCACCAACATCACAAAAGGAAAGACAACTGGACATTATGTGTTTCCCAAGGAATGCTCACGCCAGCACCTATGAAGAGGTTGCCAGAATACCTCATTGAATTAGGTCAAGCCTCTCGATCTAACTACCAGTTTACAGGAGGCAAAGTGGGGCAAACAGAGGAACATGTTGAGAGACACCACATCAACGCAGACACCACATCAACTATAGAACAAATGACCCAGTTTCTTAAACAAATGGTAAGGGGAAAAGAGACCTAGGAGATGCATCAGCTAAAAGCAGTAATGTGGGCCTTGTCTTGATGCAGATTTAAACAAACAAGACACAAAAACATCAGGGAAGTTTGAACACCAACTAAATATTTGCTGATACTAAGTAACTATGTTAATTCTCTGGGGTATTACCATGATATTAAAGGCCCACAGGAGCAGGGCCTTCTGCCCCCAAGCTTACCATGGGGCTGGTGGAAAGCAAAGGAGAAAATGTGCCCTCTGCCCACATAGCCCAGGGAGGGAGAGAAGAGGGGCCAAGCCAGTGAAGCCCAGTTTATTCTTCCAGGTTTAAGGACACATGGTTTCTCCTCCATAGCGAGGAATGTGCAAGGGGTGGGGAGGGAGACAAGAGTGTTACCGAAGGGCTATCTTCTACATGGAATCATGAGGATGGACAACCATGTTCCTATCACAATTGAGGCATAAACAAGTTAGTGCATGTAAAGCACCAAACCCCGGTGCTGCTCTGTCACTGTTGGGGGTTGTTGTTCTGTAACTGCTCATGTACAAAGCTGGGTGGGGGGGTCATGTGTGTGTGTGTATATCCCTGTGCACTCTGTGTGCAGGGATTAGAGGCAGGACTTTGGGATGCCAAGTAGAAGAAAGTTGTGAAGTGACCGTGATGTCCCCAGCTTTCACTCATTTCCTGAAGCCTGGAGAGGAAGTAGGAATTGCAGTTAACTGAACCACGTGCATGAGTTCTCCTGGTAGCATGAGAGCTGAACCTGTCCTCTCCCTGTCCCCCCATGTCTCCCTCCAGCTGCAACAGCAAACGCTACCTGGAGACGCTCCCCAACACCAGCATCATCATCCCCTTCCACAACGAGGGCTGGTCCTCCCTCCTCCGCACCGTTCACAGCGTGCTGAACCGCTCGCCCCCGGAGCTGATTGCCGAGATTGTCCTGGTGGATGACTTCAGTGACCGAGGTAGGGCCCATTTCACCCAGCTTACCACCCTCCATACTCCGTTCAGTGACTTGCTAAAGGGGTGGTAGGTTTTCCCATCTTCAGCAGCGCCAGCATGTGGGCCACCATGTACTGATACTTGAGGCCATGAACCTGGCACTGAACACAAGTTATCTTACTTAGTCCTCACAACAACCCATGAAATAGGTTCTGTTTTTATCCCATTTGTATCAATGTAGAAGTGCATCAAACTGCAAATAATAGAGAACTTTAAATAATAGCTCAAACAAGTAAGGGGTTTATTCATTTATTCATTCATTTGATAATGAGATCCAGGATTGGTACAGCTGCTCGAGTCTATCATTGGAGAACCAGACTTCTTCTCTTTTCCCACTTCCTCATCCTCATGGTTACAAAATGGCTGCTGTACCTCTGGGAATCCTACCTTCCAGGCAGGAAGAAGGAGGAAGGGCAAAGAAAACAAAGCCTCTTCCTTGGAAGACCTTGCCTTCTTATTCAGGAAAGTCTCCCCAGAGACTTTCGGCCAGAACTCTGACATTTGGGCGTCCATGTCTGCAAGGGTGGCTGGGAACGTGAGTGTTCTGATTTTTGGCCTCTTTAGTAGAAATAAGAAAAGAAGTGGATTAGAGAAGGTATCAGGACAGCCCACCTACAGTATCTGCCATACCACTTTACAGATGCAGAAACTGAGGCTCAGAGAGGTTAAGTGACTTGGTCTTGGTCACACAGCTCTTAGATGGTGATGTGGTGACCAAGTCACATCTGTCTGACCCCACGCACATGATCTTAACCACTAGACCACACTGCAGAGCCTCTTCGCTATGGGCCTTACCCATGGGTTTAAGAGACACAGAGGTGGAGCCACAAATGAAATCCAAGAAGAATTTGCCCTCCAGCCAATGGTCTGGAGCTTATTCTTTGTATCAGAGCTTTCACCACTTGCAGGAAAATCCAGAGAAGCCCTTTCCTCTCTCACTTTCTCGTAGAGGCACTAATAAGTAGTGAAGAGAGGGAATCTGAGTACACTCCAGAGTAATCGAAGCCGAGCTGCTTGCTGCCCCGTTTTAGTACTACACCCCACTTACGCGGCGGGGGGTGTGTGTACACACACATACATACACACACATTTTGAACTCAGTTCCTACCGTCTCTAATTCTCCCCGTAACTCTTTTTTTTTTTTTAATTATTTTATTTATTTATTTTTGGCTGCATTGGGTCTTCGTTGCTGCGCGCAGGTTTTCTCTAGTTGCAGTGAGCGGAGGCTACTCTTCGTTGCAGTGTGTGGGCTTCTCATTGCAGTGGCTTCTCTTGTTATGGAGCACAGGCTCTGGGTGCCCGGGCTTCAGTAACTGTGGCTTGCAGGCTGTAGAGCGCAGGCTCAGTAGTTGTGGCGCACGGGCTTAGTTGCTCCGCGGCATGTGGGACCTTCCTGGAACAGGGCTCGAACCCGTGTCCCCTGCATTGGCAGGCGTATTCTTAACCACTGCACCACCAGGGAAGCCCTCTCCCCTAACTCTTGACATACACTCATTGTCATGGGACCCTTTACTTTTCCTTCTTTGCTCTTATCACATCAGTATTAAAATATAAATAAGTGTAACATGTGAGCATTGTGTGTGTAAACATTGGCCTGTCGTATGTTTCCTCTACCAGATTCCTCATTCTGAGAGCTGAGACCACCCCATCAGTCTTGTTCACTACATATCCTCAACTCCTTAGGCATATAGTAGGTGCTTAATACATGTTTGACAACTAAATGATCAGAGCTCGTTTCCTCTGTTCCCTTAGTACTTCCGCCATGGTTACAATAGCATCCATTATATGAGATTTATTTGTGTCCCTGAAGTGAGGTCTGTGAAGTCACCTGTGGGTGTGTCTCCTTGTGTCTGTAGCACCATTCTTTAGCAATAGTTACCTCTTTGATCCTGGCCCTGTCACTTATTAGCTCTGTGACCTTGACCCAGTCACTTAATCTCTCTGTGCTTCAGTTCCCTCATCTGTAAAAGGGAATCTACCTCTTAATATGACTATTAAGTGGGTTAATACATGTCAAATAGTTAGGACAGTACAATGCACAAAGCGAACATTAGAAATAAACATTTAAGCTTGGTATTATCATTATTCCTATTAACATTATTTACGGCTAGTTTGTTGGAGGGGGTGTCAGGGATAAATGTACAGACATGGAGGTATGGTCTCCCTCTTTCCGTGGGTGAAAGGGCTTTGCAAATTGTAAAGCACTAAAAAAATGTGCTATTGCCCCACCTTCCGCCTAAACTGTCTCCCCATCCATTCACCATTCCGGGGACCATTTCTGTGTGCCAGGCCCATACGTTATCTCATTTATTCTTGACGACAGCCTCTGAGGGAGGCCCTGGGGTCTCTGCGTCTCCGACGAGGAGTTGGGGTCAGGTGACTGGCCCAGACTCACACAGCCAGTGAGCAGAACACCCAGACCCGTGGACTCAGAGCCCCAGACCCCTGCTCTACCATTGCCTTTCCTGCCTTTCGTCCTTTACCCCTCCTCCTCTCCCAACCTCATCCTTCCCCCAGTTTCGGCCCGCCACCCCCAGGCCATGGGCTCTCAGCCAGGTGGTGAAAATGAATTTAAATGAGCACATTGCTCAAGTCATTAACTGACGTCCGTTTACCGTGCTGCGCAGACACAGCCCCTGCTGCTCGGGGTGAGCGCCCGAGCCTTCCCGCAGGTTCTTGAGAGCCGCAGCCGTGCGGATTGCCCTCTGCACTTTGCTCCCCTTCTTCGTGTACCAGCCGCCGCAGGGCCTTCTGTTCTGGAGCACGCCAGGCTCCATCCGGCCTTGGGGTCTTCTCGTGTTCTTCCCTCGGCCAGGACATCCTGGAAGCGCCGGGCTCCTCTTCATCTTCACTTCGGTCCCCCGCCCCTGCCGCTGTGCTCCCTTCTCCACGTAGGGTCACAGGGCTGTTTGCTGACCTGTTCATTATCAGGCTTCCTCATTAGACCATTTGTGGTTAATAAATGTTTGTGAATTAGTGAATGAATGAATGAGGGGGGGCAGAGAAGAAGGGAAAATATATGGCAGCTACAGCTATATCCACACACGGGGAAGACCATCACTCGCAACAGGGTCGTCTTCAGTCAGCGAGATAGATGTGGCTGTGGAAGACACAGAGGTTCCTTTGGTGACCGGCGCTGGCCCACGTCTTTGGGTTTCAGGTTCAGGTCCCTGTCGCCTGTTTTCTGAAGCATGGGGCAGACACATAACACTTGGCAGGACCCATCTCTGAGCATCACAAGGCATTAGTCCTCCAGAGGGAGAGTGAACCCGGCATCATCCAGATTAGAAACAGCAGCTCTACTTGTTGGGTTAGAAAAGAGTTTCAAGGTCATCCAAGGCTACTGGCTTTGAACATGTGCCTCTGAGCAGTAGGGGTCCCAGGAATGCGTCAGGGAGCACTGTGAGGGCTGTGAAGAACCTCACAGGTGCAGGTGGGGTTCACATACCTCTCCTGGCATGGTCTATATTTGGTTTCTGGAAAATTGTTCACTAAGAGGAACTCCACTGCTTAAAAATGTGTGAAAATTGCAGATGTAACAGCCTACTCATTGTACAGATGGGAAACCTGAGTCCTGGAGCAGTGGACAAGCTTAACTAAGAGCACATGGCCAGCTGGTTGCAGAGAAGAGACAAGAATCCCCTCTCTGCGCTCCCAGTACAGCCTGTCCCCTCGTCTTAGCTATTAATGTGAAACATCTGCAGAAGCACATTACTGTTTTCTACCCCCCAGGATGCTTCTCAATACATCATTTTCCATTGTACTAAAGAGCAAACTTCTTGCTAAAGAGAGCTCATTATCAAACACAACCAATCCTGGACCACAATGGTTTATGCTCCAATATCCCAATTTCCTCAGTGTTGTACTCAGTGATGAAAATAACGTGATTCCCCCTCCCCCAGTAAAAAAAGACTGTAACAGTCTTGAGAAAGAAAAGGTAAATTATATAAGAATGACATTCACCAAGTAACATCTGTTTCTCCAGAGAGCAAAAACATTAACCCAATGCAATACCGTCCCCAAACCCTAATAAGATAGAGAAGAGAATGAATACTGTCCCATTTCACAGACAGGAATGAGAACTGAGGCCCCTGACTGTTGCCCTTTTTTCTCAGTGAATCGGGCATGGAATGCAGAGGAGAACTCTTACCTCTTGCCCCTCAGTCCTGCCTGCACATTAGCTGTCAGATTTTGCAACCTGCGTTCTTCAGAAAAACAATCATTCTTCTTGTTTCAAGAAGAAATTCTCAAGGCAGCTTTGGAAGAAAAACTTAGCAGTGATTGTTTTAAAAATGAGATTTGAGAGAAACAACTTCAGAATTCTAGAGAGGCCTGTCTCGAGTACGGCAAATATGGGCCACCGTGAAAGACGGATTCCTCTGGGCCACGTGAGCAGAGGCAGTTCTCAGAGTTGAAATTCATAGATGCTAACTACAGGCTTGATTGGCGCTGCCTGGAAGAAGCCATTTTGCTCTGAAATGAGCCTCTTCTAGGATCCTCAGGGCAACTAATTTTAATTTGGCTGAGGGTCGAGACCTCGGGTAGGAGACAAAATTGGAGCAGATGAATTCTTGAAATTAGATCCAGAGCTTTGTGCAGGCAGCACTGGGGACTAGAGTGAAGGCAAACGTTGGCCCCGGAATAATCCTGGCCCTGCTTGCAAATAGAGCACTGCGGAGTTTTCCAGGGGCCTCCAAAAGCTCTTCAAATGTGGGGGCTTGGCTTGAGGATGAGGAGGACATGGAGGTGTTTTTGCACTAGTTGGAGAAAGGTGAGCGTGTAGGATGGCAGACCTGCCTCCAGATTACACTGCCCAGATAGGAGATCTTTATCAGGAAAATCAAGAGGGGTCTTTGTTCATTCGTTTCTTTCTATTCTCCTTCCCCTCCCCATTTCCAAACAATATTGGTTTTCCAAAAATAATAGGATATGTAGACCTGGATGGGATTATTGTCTTTGGATGAACTGTGGGCCACCTGGAATGATGAGGTGCAGAAACGAAAGGCTATGATGTGATCTCACTGACATCATTTCCCCCAACGCAGCTCCCCATCAGCAAACAAACAAAAACATACACATGGAAGGGTTCCCTGAAAGGAGGTTCTTAAGCAAGCAAGCGTTTGTGGAGCTATCAACAGATTGTTGGCAGTGATTGGTGCTGGAGGGAGTATGGACATTGCAGGGCCCATTAGTACACATGGTAGAGGCTCTCACCATTGAGACCAAGGTCCCAGCTCTTCCTTCTATGATGGGCTTATTAACTCTGACCTGCACTGTCACACCATGCCAGTCCTGGAGACACGTCAAGAAGATCCGTTTGCCCTGGCCTGATTTGCATTGCAACGTACCACTCTTGACACGAGCCCATCAGCATCTATTCCTCGTTTCTTGTCATCTCTCTCGAAGCCTTAGTTTGCTTCCAGGACCACCACAACTGTTGGGATGGCCATTCCCCACTTTCACCATATTGTTTGGGTTCTCTTCACCTTGAGTTTTGTGCTGCTGATTTTGTTTTTCTCTACATTTGTCCTGATTTCATTCATATTTATGAAATGACTCTGTGCCCGTCGCTGCAGCAGGTGCTGGGGCTACAACGGGAATAAAATAGACTTCTCTTCTAAGGCTCACATCCAGCAGGGCAGACATACAAGGTAAGGGGCAATCATAAGACCATGGAGTATGTGCCCCTTGGTGGAGGTCCAGGTGCTGTCACGCACGGAGAAGATCAGGGAAGACTTCCCAGAAAAAATTGCAGCTGAACTCGATCCTAAGGATAAGCAGATACTTCTTGGGGTAGGGAAGGGAGAAGAATGTTCCAGGCAGAGGGACCGTCATGAGCACAGGCTAGGAGTCAAGACGGAAATGTGGAAAGCGCAGAAAGAGCCATCCATAACCTCATCACCTGGAGGCAATTACTGTTAACATTTAGGGTTCTCCCCTTTCCCAGTGTGGTTTTTTTTTTTAATAGGCCTTATTTTTTAGAGCAGTTTCAGGTTCACAGCAAAATTAAGCTGAAAGCACAGAGAGTTCCCATCCACCCCTCCACCCCCTGCACATATCCCCCCACACCCACTCCCTCATCAGTGTCCTGCACCTGCATCAGAGGGGTACATTTGTTACAATGGATGAACCTACAGCAACCCATCATTATCGCCCAAAATCCATAGTTTATATTAAGGTGCACTCTTGGTGTTATATATTCTGTGGGTTTGGACAAATGTATAATGATATGTGTCTACCATTATAGCATCATATGGAGTAGTTTACTGGCCTAAGAATCCTCTGTGCTCTGCCTATGCATCTCTCCCTCCCTCCTAACCCCTGGCACCCACTAACCTTTTTACTGTCTCAGTAGTTTTGCCTTTTCTAGAATGTCTAATAAAATTGGAATCAGACAGCATGCAGTCTTTTCAGATCAGCTTCTTTCGCTTAGTAATATGCATTTAATGTCCCACCATGTCTTTTTATAACTTGTAGCTCATTTCTTTTTAGTGCTGAATACTATTCCATTGTCTGAATGCACCACCATTTATTTATCCACTCACCTACTGAAGGACATCCTGGTAGCTTCCAAGTTTTGGCAATTATGAATAAAGCTGCTCTAAACATCAACGTACAGGTTTTTGTGTGGACATAAGTCTTCAGCTCACTTAGGTAAATACCAAGGAAGGTAGCAGTTGCTGGATCATATGATAAGAGTATGTTTACTTGTGCAAGAAACTGCTAAACTGTCTTCCAAAGTGACTATGCCATTGTGCATTCCCACCAGCAATGAATGAGAGTTCCTGTTGCGCCACATCCTTGTCAGCATTTGGTGTTGTCAGCGTTTTGGATCTTTGCCCTTGAAATAGGTGTGTAGTGGTTTCTCATTGTTGTTTGGATTTGCACTTCCCTGTGACATTTGCTGTTGAGCATCTAATCTGCCATCTGAACATGTTCTTTGGTTCCCAGTGTCTGTTCATTTCCATTTTCTCTTTCATACCCTCCCAATCCCCCTCTAGTTGCAGGCCAACTGAAGTAACTCATGTCAACAGTCTGGTGTGTATCCTTCTAGACCACTCTGCCTCATAACACTAACGTGTAGTAACAAGAGCTAATACTTCCTGAGCATTCGTGCTCAGTGCATTTACCCATTCGTCACCTCAGCACTGTTGTGGCTTCTGTCATTCCCAGTATGAAAACCACTGGACTCAATGATCTCAAACCTCCTTTTTCTACTTAATAAAGGTAATATTTTATCCCCATTTTACAGATGAGGAAACTGAGATACAGAGGGGTTAAGTAAATGGCCAGTCTACTTAGAACAACGAGGCAGAACTTTGATTCAAAACCATGCATTCTGATTCTAGAACTTTTGCCCCTAATCTTTACATGTTTTTTTCTCCCCTTTTAATGGGATCATACTGTATATATTGCTCTTCTTTTTTTTCCCTGTTAATGTATCACAGACATCCCTCAGGTCAGTAGGTGTAGTGCTAACTCATCTGTTATTTACTAGCTGGACAATAATCCATAATGCGAATCTACATTTAGACCCTTTACGTTACGCTTTGTGTAGTGGACATCGAGTTATATTTAACTTTGTATCCAGGTCTCTTCCACTAAGTTTTCTACAGTCACTTCCCCCTTGTCATTATAAAATGACTATCACATCTCTCCTCCTCTGAGTCAATTGTGAGATAGAGACAGGATTCACATGACTCCAGAATATTAGGTGTATTGTTGGAGGGGCTGATCCAGAGAGCACAACACGGATCTGTCCCTACCACTTTGCTCATGGACTGACTGACGCAGGAACAGGCTGAGCAGCGAGGAGCTGTGGGCCTCCCTGGCAGGGCAGAGCCTGTACCGGTGAGTTCACCACAGCAGGGAAAGCATAAATTAGCAGGCCGTGTGGGCAGCATGAGCATTCATACTTTGGCCTGCCCTGTGTCCCCTCTCCTGGCCACCCCAGAAATGAAATATTGTTCCTTCTTTGGAACTGTGAAGGCAGGGGAAACAGTTCCATCTTACAGATGACAAAACTGAGGCTCTGAGAGATCGATGGGGGGTGTCCTAAAGTGCTTACCTGCCCTTAGAGGAGTCTCCTCCTGGTGAGTCACCCCATTTGATGGGAGGGATCCATCTTCCCCATGACGGGTTCCGTAACCTTAAGAATCACACTTCCTATGTATCAGCCCAGTCTCTAGGGTGTCTTACCACTAAGAAAATCCACAGGTTTCTTGATTCTCTTCTTCTTTCATATAACATCCTGAATGCTTCTCCCTTCAGACTCCAAAGGAGAGAACTGCTAAGAAGATTAAAGCTGTTACAGAATATCAGTTAGTTTATAATGGGGGAAATCTATAAACCTTTTGGTGGCTATCTGGCAAGAACACAGCATGCAAGAGTCGATATGCTTATGGTATATTTTGTGCATCTTAAAAAAAAAAAAAACCCAGGATTTTGTGAATCAAGCACTATATAAATGATTTACTGGGATAGCAAAAAAAAAATCAAATAAATCGCTCAGATTGCATCTGAAGCATCAAAAGCTCTGATGCTTGGGAAGGAATCGTTTCTGTAGTGGAAAATAGCTGCATTATATTCTCAGAAAGGTGATGCTTCTATATAGTAGGCGAGCCTTCTGTATTTTAAAACCTTGGTGCAGCAAAACTCTGCTAAATTGCTGATACTCTCCTGATTTTCTTGTGAGGATGAAAGTCGAACCTTTTCCACTGTTTTAGTGTTCCCTTAAAAACTAAATGGGGGGAAGCAAAACCCAATGAAGCAGGTGACTGGAGGTCCTTGGAATAAGGTCCCCAGGGAGAGGGCCACAGAGCTGCCCCCCTTCTGTCATAGTCTTTCTTCAGAAAGCTCCTGGGCCTTTCTGCCAGCTTAGGTCTGACGTGAATTGCTATTTACTCAGGGCCTAGAGGGAAATGAGATTTGAGGCTGAAATAAAAGAAGGAGGTCCCTTAGTATCTCACTTGATCGAGTGCAAACCATCCAAGTCCTGTTCCCATCCTTCTTTTAGCTCAGTAAGTGGGGAGCTGAAGGAGCTGGTTTTGTCTGCCTCATAGAGGGGAAGAAGCAGTAATAGCAATAATAATAATGCTGTGTAACACCTAGATAGCACTACCATGTGCCAGACACCGTTGTAAGCAATTTAAACATATTATACTTAGTTTTATTGGGAGCCTCTTAGCCAACATTTGCCTAATGGGAAAATTCACATTTAGTAGAAAATTCAAACCCAAGTACAAGGAATTCACCTCCTCTCCATATCCCACCCCCTAAATAAAACAACTTTTAGGTAAAAACAACAACAAAACTGCTAGGTAAAGTTAGGAAATACTCAGTCATGACATCTGATATACATCCATACGTCTAAGGAAGTATGTTCTGCTGTTTTCATTCACAATCAGTGTAACTGGACAGGGCTGGTACCCAGCTCAAGTTCAGCTGCTTGCCGCTCAAAAGGCCAATACTCAGGAGACAAGTGTTGGCAGGAAATGAAAAGTCTCTTTATTCAGGGGCCAGCAACCTGGGAAGATGGTGGACTAATGTCCTAAGACCATCTCCAACTTGCCGGTTAGGAGATAAAGATTTTGAAGGCAGTGTGAAGGAGGGGACTGCAGGGTGCATGATCAGCTCATACACAATTCTTGGATGGGTTGGCATCAAGATGAAGCTTCAAGCGTCACCCCTGTTCTGCTTTCACCTGGTCTGAGGTCTCTGTGCTTGTGGTCAGCAGTTTTCTGGTGGAGGTCTGCTTCCTGTAAAAACAACTTAGGAATGTGTGTCAGGCCTTTATCTGTATCTTTCAGGGACCTGGGAGTTCAGTGACTCTGGGGCTGATTTATAGTCTCAATTGTTACCAGTTTCCCAGACCAACAAGTATTGTTAGTTTCTGTATCTTCACATTTCGTAATCATTAACTCCTGAGCCAGCCTTTTGAGACTCAGGCGGGGGGCCTGGGAGACTAAAGCTTTTCTACAAAGAAGAGGCAGGTGAAGGACATGGGGGTGTGTCAGGGGGTCTGTCCTGCGAAGGCCCCATAGGGTCCTGCTTGGTTACATAAATATTAGCCAGCTCCTCTAAATAATATTGGTCCTAGCAGGTTAACGAAGCACATTGGCCAAAAAGTAGGCATCAGCTCTAACCTACTAACCAACACCAGACCCATGGGCAGCTGTGAAATGACTCATTGGCAAAAGATATCAATACTTCAGGAATTCTTCCCAATTTCCTTGCAAAACTTCCAGTCCCGGAAAGGTTCAGTCACGTCTTTATCAGGCAGCCACAGCTCCAGAGCCAATTTTGGTTTGATTTGAATCCAGAGGCACCTTCAGATCTGTAAACACCGGAGGCTTAAAATGTTACCAGTTTTCATAGCCAAAAACAGGCAATGCTTGACAGTTCTGAAGATCAGGAAGGCCAGATCCAGACATTTATACATCTCTTATTCATTGAAAAAGTTAAAAGGAGAAGCCCTGTTAATCAATATAGTGTTCGTGGTGCTATATAGTGTTCAATATAGCATTGAAGTTTTCATTTCTCTTTTCTCTCTTTTTATTCTCCTGCTTTCCTATCTGGAATAGAAAAATCTCATGAAAATGTAATTCTTGCATCATTGTACAGAACAAAGAAACAGGCATGTGAAGATCATAGTAACACTCTTTCCTCTTGTACTATTTAGGGACGTTGGGTCCCGTAATGTATTAACAGATGCAGACTGCCTTTTTCAACCTTTGGGATCCTCGTATACACTCAGGTCCTTCTCCTGAAAGACCAAACTACTCATTCCTCCCAGAATGATAAAAATATATGTATGTATTTGTTAGCTTCATGAATGCAGACCTCTTCAGAGATGCCCGCATTGTTTATGAGCAACCGGGAATCTCAAAATAACCAATAACTCCCACCGTCTACTGTGCCAATTAATGAATGGGATTTATTGGGCATTGCTAATAATATGTAGTGAGGGTGAAAACAGGTGGAATTATAAGGCTGTTTTCTGCCCAGTCTTCTCAGAAACTTTTAATTTTTCTTTTCTGTGTGCTGTCAGAATATATGATCTGGAATATTCTCAATAATAACTGCACTCCAGTCTCCGTTAACGGAAAGCTCAAACTAACAATTACCTTCCCAGAAACCTCCACAGCAGCCAGCAGATCTGTTTTAACCAGGCAGGAGGAAAGACCAGCCCCGACCTTTCCCAGAAAACATGTTTCTGCTTCCTTATGACAGAAGAAGCAATCAGTACTTTTAACTCCTGAGTGAATGAAGATGACCTGTAAATAGACCTTCCACCCGAGCAGAGTTGACTCTCAGCATTCTTTGTCGTAGATGCAGAACCCTATCGCCCCCATCTCCCACCCTTTCCAGCTGAAGGAAGACAGGGTGGCATAGTCAGTTTGGTGGACTGCTCCTCACCTACCACTCATTCCTTGTGATCTTGAAGGGACAGCCGCTCAGTAATACCACCCAGCCATGAAGCAGGCTCCAGCCCACCTGGCCAGTGCTGTCCCAACCCCATGGCCACGGTGATTCATCCAGGGCGCCAGCCTGTGATGCCAGCTGAGCCTGATCTAACTCCAGGCCAGTTCCGCCCCTGTCCTTTCCCCTCCCATGAGCCAATACACCGTCCTCTTGGGTAAATTCATTGCGGGTGGGTTTCCGTCACTCCCAACCCACAAGCCATAACTACCATCCTCCCTTTCACGGGTCAGGTGAAGATTAAGTGATGCACTAGAGATATAGCGCAGGGCCCAGCCCACGGTCGGCATTCAGTAATGGTCGGCATTCAGTAACGGTGCTCACCGGTGACGCTGTTGTGGTGATGGGGGTTATCATGACTGTCTACAGGGCGGTGAGCGCTCAGCTACCCCATCTACCTCAAGAGTCTCGTTACAGGGATTAGATGAAACTAGAAATGTGAAGGAGCCTAAAGAGCTGAAAAGTGCCATAAAGACATAGAGGAGGATGCTGATTTCCACAGAAGGCAAGAACCCTGAGGAGAACCCTCCAGTCAGGTGGCCAAGGAGAAAGTGACCTCAAAGGCAGGCAGTCCACGCCGGGAGTGTGTCCCACACGGTCTCCGGTTCCAGCTCAGTTCACGTAGGGCTTCTTAACTCTTATCCCTATCAACACCAACTGAGGAGCTTGTTAAATTGCAGCTTACCAGGGCCCACTCACAGAGATTCCGATTCGGTGGTTCTGGGGTGGGCCCCAAGAATCTGCATTCTCAACAGGCATCTCAGATTACTTTGATAGAGTTGAAATGCTGCTCAGACTTGGAAAACACTGGATTATAGGAATAGAAGACCGTATATCACAAATAACTGCTTTGTGATACAGTTGGATGGTGATATCTCTGGATGTAGACCCTGGATTACCTTAAGTGCAAAACTGCATGGCCCTTATCGGAGGAGCTAAGTTAAGATGCCTTCAGCCTCAGTCAGACCCCTGTTTTTCAGGATGCCTTGTCATAAATAATTGCCTCACTGTAACAGGCCTGTGTGGATTTATGGTCCCACATTTAATTTCAACTGCTCTTCATTAATCCTGGTGACCTCACTTAAATTATTAAACAGTCATACTCCAGTTTCGAGGGCACTAATTACATCCTTGAGAGGCTGTTATTATCTGGATGATCACATGCACTCAGCCAACACTAGACTGTTTTCTCCCCACTCATCAGAATTTTATACTTTTTTAGGATTTTGTTAGTTGCTGAGTGTGTGTGTTTCACATGACAGGATCTCACTGCTGAGGAGTTACGAAATATTAGAGCAGGGGTTCTCAAATTCTGGTGCACATAAGGATCACCTGGAAAGTATGTTTAACATGCAGATTCCCGGGCTCCACCCCAGCCTGAGTCCAGGTTCTGTTGTCTGGGTGGAGGCTGGGAATCTGCATTATAACCAGCTCTCTGGGGATTCTGATCCAGGCAGTCCTGGGAGCACTATAAGGAAACTGAAGCCCAGAGAGGGGAAAACTCTCATTCACAGCCCCGCAGGAGAGCCACAACCTACATCTCTGGCCTGTTGTAAGGACCAGATGAGATAATAGCTGGGAAGGCACTTTGGACAGTACTCAGCCCTCTGTCAGTACAAGGAGGCACTATTGTTTTCAAGCTGGAACGCTTGGCACTTTCTCTCTAAATTACCATAATCACCTGTTTGAGGCCCCAACCAAGCCCATAACTCTCAATTCACCAGACGTGGAATAAATTCCTCCTGAAATGTCCAATAAAATGTTTTTTGATGTGAGAATGTGCTTGGGTCCCTTCCTGGTCCTCAGTCAGAAGCACCCTGCCTTCTCCACTGCTGTCCTGTCTATTCTGGGGTAGACCAACATCTCCAATTTGGGGGTACCTGGCTTAAAAGCCCTGCTTTCCAGCACATGGGTTTTGATCTTTCCTGGTCCATTTAAAACTTACCAGTGAACATTTTTGCCCCCAAAAGCGCTTTCTCCATATGAGCTCACTTCTAACCACTTTCATGGCCTTAGAAATAGGAAGACTCAAGTCGAGACAGCCGGATTTGGGTTCTTTCAGCTCAGGGTACTCACCTGCTTATGTGTGCTGGAGTGACCCGTAAGGCCGGGTCAGTAATTCCGAGAGCTACCTCTGTGCACCTGTTCCACGTCTGTCCTGCTGTGTCATGATTAACTGGACAGCTCTTAGGAAAGCGTTTCCTCATATTGAATTACACTTCTCCTCGCCACACCCATCACCGGAGTCTCCCTCTGCCCTGATCTTCCCATGACTCCCTCCAGGTTTCTGAAGACCCTGTTTGTATCCCTACCCACAACTGCCTCCCACTGCAAAATAAATTCCTAAAAAAACGTGGTAGAGTGAGTTCAAGAACAGGCACTCCGGTTCTATTCACATTTCAACCTTTATTTTTAAATATTTCTTCCACACTCCCGCGGATCCTATCTCTCAGCAAGCTCTCCACATGTAAAACCTTGAGTTCAGGCTTTGCAAGTTACCCACACACACAGTCTATTTTTAAATCTGGAAGAAATCAAGGCTTTCCACTGATGGAAGAGAGGTTAGTGTTCCCAGGCAGCACGACTTCAGAGTTCAAGGAGTCTCTGCCCTGCTTTCTGGCATCTTCACCCAGCCTCTACATTTTAGAGCGGAGGAAGGGAGGCCCACTGGGTACTTCAGTCAGGTGACTGGTTCATGGCCAATCAGGGAGCGCCTGTGGCTGGTGGGGTGCAGTCCCCACAGCTGTCTGGCGCCTCCAGAGGTCAGGCACACAATCACAGCCCTTGGTCCAGACTGTTCCCGGTCAGCAAGACCATCCATTTTGCTCAAAGGGCAAGGCTGCAGCAGCAGGTATAGACACCTGGTTTGTCCTTTTGTTTTCCTTCACTGACTTAATATGTGAGCCAAAGCTCATCCTTGAATACATTTCAGGCCCAACTAGTGCAGTCAAATATCCACCCCATTTTAACATTTTAGCTAATTGCTAACACAGCATATACACTGCACTCTTTCAACAAGACTGGACAACAGTTTTAGTCATCTAACAAAGGCATTTTCCCTTTTGACAATTTCTTTGGATGCTCGCCAGGGTCTATAGCTGACTTAATTACCCAAGCCCACCTTGGCAGTACCAGGAACCAAATTTTATGGCCACCAACTCCCCTGTAGATACAGCGTAAAATTATGCATGTGCAAATTATTTTTGAAAAAACTAGATGTAAAACTTTAAGTTGTTTGGGCTTTGAATCCTTGGGTTCTAAGCGCCCTAGGTTTAGAGTCAGACAGTAGGGTGACATTGAACTAGTACTCAACCTCCCTGTGCATCAATGAGTAAAACTGGGCTACTTCCTTAAACAGTTGTGCAGATTAATTGAGATATTGCTCGTGGAGGGCTTAGAACAGTGGCTGGCTCAGGGTAACCGTGGGTTGACCATACCATAAGCATTAACCTGGATGCCATAATATTCCTTGATTATGAAACTCTGTTGTGTTCATCTGTTCCTTCTTTTTCCTTCATCCCCCTTTGTATCTGCAGCTTATGGACCCCAAAACTTAAACTTCATTATTAGTAATAATAATGTATGAGAACAATAGTAGATGCCAGTCTTTATTAACACTTAATATGAGCCAGGAAGTGCTAATTCATGATCTCACTGAGTCCTAGGAGATTGGCATTATTGTCCTGATATTACAGATGATAAGACTGAGAGTTAGAAAGATTCAGTTCACACAGCAAGCAAGTGGCAGAGTCAGGGTCCAAACTCAAGTTTATTTGGATCCAGAATTCTATGCTATTATGTATTATTTCATCTATGGCGGTAGGAATAGCATGGAAGGATTTTATGCTTTATATTTTCCTATTTTATTTCTTATAGATTCATTCATTCTTGACTCCTTGACTTTGAAAATCAGGGGGCAGGTTGACCTGGGATGGAATATCCACCTATCAGGAAAATGAATGAAAAACTAGACATTTTTCTGCCTGAATTCCCACATTTGATTTGCTGAGGAATTTTCCTCCTCTAAAGCAAAGTGTGATTTTCTTTCCCTTCAACCTTCATGCCACTGGAAAATTTTAAATTATTCAACACATTGAAGGTTTATTACCTACTGCAAGGCTGTAATGTAATTGCAAGGTATCATTTAAAGAGCTGTCTGTCTGTATGAACCACCTTGTTCTGAATACCTCCTGCTCCTGCATAGAGCGAGAAGATGTGTGTCTATCTATCAGAGGTGGTTTATAACTGCCTTAGATCAACCGTATTATTCTTTCTCCACGGCCCAAGCCCCCAAATAAATGTCTGGAGCATTGAAATCATTTGTGTATCATCACTGGTTTATTTCTCTTCTGTCATTTGCATCTTCATGGACAGTCATGTGTTTGAGGGATTTCATTTTCGTTACAGACTTTGATCACATTACCCGTGTGTAATACCAATTTGGATATTAACCACCCCAATTAGGGAATGCTCTTTCAAATATTTTATCACCCCCAAGTCGTGCTATTCATACCATGTTTGTCACGAAGATATAAATGCCAACTCTTGTCTTATTCTTGATTTTGACACCTGTTTCCATATAGAGAGGTAGCCTTTCCCAGTGTTAATCATCAGTGACAAGAGAAAATATCTTGGTGTGGGCGTGGGTGGGGAAGATACATCATTTTTTCCTCCATAAATGTCTCATCAATTCGGTGGCATTATGGAGTAAAAAGTTCATCAGGTATTGATATGGAACAAATAGACCAGCTTTGGTTCCAGCCCTGCCAGTAAATAGCTTTGTGACCTTGAGCAAATTGCATTTCTCTTTGGGCTTCAGTGTCTGCATCTATAAAGTATAGATGACTTCTCACATCCTGTCAAGCTTTAAATCCTAGAACTTTAGGATGACTTTCCTCACTTCTTCCTTAGACTTTAAAGTTAGAATTTGATGCCTTATAGTTGTCTTAATGAGTATCAGTTATTAGATACAGCATTTCCCTTAAGAACAGCTGAGGTCTGGAAAAGTATTTGCCCTTGCACAAAATGACCCAATGGCTCTGCTTTCAGAAACCCAGGTTTGGTATTTATATGTTTTTCTAAATCTTCTTCCTTGTTGCGTGACTCTTAGGTGATTTTTACTTCTTGTCACTTCCAGTGTGTCTGTCCCTAGGAGTCTTTCCCCCTTCTAATTTGCTATTTCAAATCAGCTTTGGAATCAGAAATCCAGTTATTAAAGTTATTAGAATTTTATCTAAAATGGGGGGTAAATAGGTCCTATGTGGGTGACTCAAAGCTCTCGCCTAAGCCATGATCGTGGGCGCCATGTTTAGTGGCCTCACAGAGGGCCACTTAAATTCACATTTAATTCTAAATGGGAATAATCAGGGAGGGCTTCCTAGAGGAGGTATCATTGCCTAATGAAGGGGGTTCCTGGTCTAAGGGAACAGCATAAGCAAAAGCACAGGGGCAAGATGGTCTGTCAGCAATAGATTGATAGTAGTGATTATGGGGAGACTGCCCTTTGAGTGAACAACTGTGCTTCTCTGCTGAGCTGGGAGCTCAATATTTCCCATTCCCTACTGGGACATAATCTGACAAAGGGGTCCATTCCCTACTGGGACATAATCTGACAAATGGGTCCACACAGGAAATACAATCCGGGAGATTGTAATTTAAATTCTGAAATATCAGAATTTCCAGACATTTAAGAACCAGCATGTCAGTGTTTCTGGGTCAGTGGGAACAGAATGTTTGAAACCAGAGCTGGTGCAAATTATGCAGGATCTCAGGTCACCATGATCATCAATTATAAAAGAACCATAAGTCACAGTCCCTCCTGAATCCCTAGAGCTGTGCTAATACAGTAGCCACTAGACTACTATTTAAATTTAAATTAATTAAAATTCAATAAAAGTAAAAATTCAGTTTTTCAGCCGCACAAGACACATTTCAGGTGTTCAACAGCCTCACATGACTAGTGGCTGCCATGTAGGACAGCACAGACACAACATCACAGAAAATTCTATCGGATAGTGCCCCTCTAGATGGCCGTGTGTGAAAGAACAGTTAACATTCACCCCCACAGAGCAGGAGGTGGAGGAGGGGAGGGTGGAAGGTGGAGCTTCGTACAAAATGTCAGGATTTGCCCCGTTCTTCAGCATGGCCAGGGCTTGTGCAGGATCCTGGGTCCACAGTCCACAGCTCAAAAGTCCACTGTAACCCATGCAGGGGAAGCTGGTGGGAGTGTAAGCTGACAGTGTGAATCAAAACTCCTTAAAAACATCCTTTGGGCTTCCCTGGTGGCACAGTGGTTAAGAATCCGCCTGCCAATGCAGGGGACACGGGCTCAAGCCCTGGTCCGGGAGGATCCCACATTGCTGCGGAGCAGCTAAGCCCGTGCACCACAGCTACTGAGCCTGCGCTCTAGAGCCACGAACCACAACTACTGAGCTCACGTGCCACAACTACTGAAGTCTGTGCGCCTAGAGCCTGTGCTCTGCAACAAGAGAAGCCCGCGCAGAGTAGCCCCTGTTCGCCGCAACTAGAGAAGGCCCGCATGCAGCAACGAAGACCCAACGCAGCCAAGAATAAGTAAATAAATTTATTTAAAAAAGAAATCCTTTGATCTAGCGGTTCCATCTCTAGAAGTTTTTCTGAGGAAACAATCAAAGATGTGCAAGTAGATGTATGGACCTGTATGTTCACTGTAGTGTTATTCATACAGCAAAACCATATGGGACTAGCCAGTAGTGTGCTGGGAAAAGATAACCAGCTGGGGTGGAGGTGGGGAGCCCTAATTTTTGTAGCATTTGCTGATTTCTGTGGTGTGAAAACTCCTCCTGTAGCTGATTTCAAGCTACCAAAATAACATAGAGTTGAGAATATTTACACTTGCATCTCATGAGCCTGTACAGCCCACTTCAGCGCCCCACTGGCAAATAGCCTAAATGTCTGAAAAGAGGCAGCTGATTAAATAAATCATGGTAGAAAATGCTTTGAAGCCACTGAAATCAATGGTTCTCAAATTGGAGTGATCATCAGAATCACCAGGAGGGCTTGTTGAAACCTCGTTGGCTGGGCCCCCTGTTTAGGGTTTCTGTTCAGTAGGTCAACATCTGGCTGAGAATTTGTACTTCTAGCAAGTTCCCAAGGAAGACTGATCCCGATGGCCCTGAGTCCACACTTGGAGAACTACCGTTGCAGAAGAAAATTTGATGCCATGGTTGTTACCAAAAAGATCCATTTTGTAAATAAAAATTTTGTGAGTGTATATGTATGTATAGTAATAATTATAATAATAATAATAGCTACATTTATCGAGTCCTTAGAATGTGATGAGCACTGTGCTAAGCATTTAACATGCATGATCTTGTTTAATCCTATTATCTTATTTAACTGTTCTACAAAGAAAGTTACATTAATGTTATCCCCATTTTATGTACAAGGAAACAGGCTTAGAGAATTAAGGAGTCTTCTCTGGGGTCACACATCTGGTGGGAGGTGGGACTGGAGTTTGAACCTGAAGCTGACCTTCAGGTCTGCCCTTGGACCACTCCAGTACGCTGCCTTGTGTACACTCGCTCGTGGTTCACCTGTGGCTACACGACACTGAAACATGACCCAATTCCTGTGGTTATTTCTAGACAACGGCATCACAGGAGATTTCTTCTGTGTTTTCCTCTGCACTTTCATGTTTTCCAGATTGTCTACAGTGCAGTATTTTTGTAGTCAGGAAAAATATCCCACTTAGTAAACAAATAAGAAAGGCCATTGTACCCATGGTTTACTGTGTATACACCTTGCCCTTGGCATCCTTTGGGCTGGGCATTTCAATTTCTCTTTAGCCCAAGGTCCTTCTTGGCGCTGCTCAGCCACCAGCATCTGTTTACCATTTTAGAGTTTACAAAGTTTCCACTTGGGGTAGCTTGCCTGATCCTCACAGCAAGCCTATGGGTTAAGACATCTGACTGCTTCCATTTTAAAGATGAGACAGCTGAACCTTAATAAAGTGAAGTGACTTGTCCAAGGTTACACGTCTAAATAGAATAGTTTTCCCTTCAGTTATGACTCGTTTATTTTCTGGTTCCCACTGCAAGTTCACGGTGCAATTTAGTAGTTCCCATTTACTGAACACTTACTTTATGTTAGGCATTTCACTTACAGGACTGCACTAGCTTCCCAACAACCCTGGAAGGAAGATATTATTAGCACATTTTTAGGGATGTAATGGAGACTCAGAGAGGCTAAGTGCCGTGCACAAGGATACACAGGCAGTTTTATGGCTCCAAAGCCCATTGATTCATTTGGAGAACATTTGTAAAACACCTGCCATCTAACTTGCTCAGCAGATGCCTGAATTTCTGAGACCAGCCGTTCCTGGCCTGACTCTGTACCCAGCACGCGCACCTGGCAGGGCTCACAGTGGGAAGGCTTGCTCTGCCAGCCCTGGGCTCAGACCACTCTTAAGCACCCTGAACTCAACGCAGCAGCTCTGGTAGGAACAACTCTGCGTGCTGACAGCCCCTCCCCAGGTGGACACAAAGTTCCCTCTATAGGGGTGTTCACCTAAGGAGACTGGCCTTCGATTGAGTGCTTTCTATGTGCCACGCTCAGTGTTAAGTGGTTTGCACTCACTTCTCCATAATTTTTCACAGCAGGCCTATGAGGTGGGGATAGTGTGATCCCCATTTCGCAAGTGCAAACCCTGAGGCTGGGAGAGGGGGGAGTGACTTGCCCAAGATCACACAGCTGGTAAGTGTAGAGCTGGGAGCTTCTCTGGGCTGGGCGGGCCCCTGGTCCTTACCACTGCTTTCCGCCATGATGCTGCCTGCCCCCAGAGGCCTTGTCTGTCATTCAGGCAGCAGAATGGAATTGGCCTTGGACCTGTCACTGACACATGTCATTTTTTTTCAGTTATGCCAATTACACGTCTGTTTGTGCAGACACCTGTTTAGTGGCACGTAATGCTATGAAGCCTTGTCCGTGGCTGGTGTCCATTGGGTAAAGCCCGAGTTGAATGGCAGAGACACCAGCAGGTGTGTGAATGATGGATTGGCCACCAAGTACGGTGATGGGGAGCTCTGAGCCCTGCCAAGTGCCTGAACACGTCACGTCAGCCACCACAGCTGCACTCTCATTATTTTCTGGATATGTCAAGGGGCCAAACTTCCATAGCAGCTTAAGAAATTGTGTTCACAATTTTGGGTTGAAGAAGGCTTTGATCACCCCAAGGTTTTAGGACATAGTTATAGCGGGGAAGAAATTTCACAGGGCCCCCCAGTGCAGGCAGGCAAAAAAGTAAACTTTTTTAAAAGAACGGAATTTTCTTTTGTCATAAGCTCGGCGTCATATGAAGAGTGATGCTTGGATCCAGGGACTCTCACCGGCTCTGACCCGCCCCCTCCTGTCTGGTAACTGCCCAGTCAGTCCCCAAACCCAGGCTTGGGTTTAGCTCTGGGGAGCGGGTGAGGGCTGTGAGGACTCACTCAGCACATGTTCTTCCCAAGGTATCATTTCTGTGCCAGGACCCTGGCTTTGCCAAGAATTCTTGTTTTCCGATGTTGGTTATGGCCTCCGTCTCCAGGGGTGGTGTGGGCCATGGTGGTTTTAGTTTTGCTTTGTTTGGGGAAGGGGAGGTGGTGATGGTGAAGAGAGCGAAGCAGCAGTTGAGAGTAAAAAGGGGTAGCAGTGACCTTTTTTAGATATTATATAAATCCACACATGATTTAACCATTAACCAAATCCCGGGCCAAGGTTCTCATGGGAGAAGCACCTTCCACCCCACCCAGAGGAGTGGAACCAAGTTGCCGAAAGGCCTTTTCTCACTTCCCACCCTCCACCTGCTCCCTGGAGGGAACCTGGCTGCGGGGGATCGCGGTGGCCCTAGGCTGCAGTGAGCAGTGTCCCTCGGGCGCGCTGGCTGGAAGGGAGAGCTGGAGATCACTGCGCCAGGCCATCTGTGCCTCTCCATGGCTCCACGGTCTCCGCTGGGTCCCTGCTACAAGCCAGGTCTCCAGTGGGACTTTAGGGATATCCTGATAAACTGCATGACACGGTCCCTGCCCTGAGGAGCTGGGGTCTAGAGGCAGCTGTGCTGCCAGCAGAGAATGGGCAGTAGGTAGTGGGAGTTCAGAGTGTAAGAGTACCTTCTTCCCGCTCACATTGTCCTCCTAGCAAACTGTTCACCCTTCAGGACCAAGCTCTGTGAGCCGATCTCTTCCCTCATCTCCCATCCTCAGACAAGACAGGGAGGGTCCTTACCTCCTGAATCACTCAGCTGTCACACAGCACCTACCCCAGTGTTTATATGTCTCCCTTACTCCCTGAGGACGTGGACCACGTCTTAGTTACCTCTGCGTCCCTGGTACCCTGTGCAATGCCAGGCACCTAGCGACATGGTGAAATGTCTGTGGAATTAACAGATAACGAGAGCGCCCTTGAGTATTTGAATCAAAACCCACCAGTGCTCTCTGTCTCCTCTCATTCTCTTCTCTTGTATTGGGACACCATGGGTTGGGATGTATGATAAGGTGTGTTGCACACAAGTCATTTTGTTATTGACAACTCTTAAAGCACCGATGTTTGTGAGTGACGTACTTTTATTTTACAAAGTAAAGCAAATATATGGTTATTCTTTGCCTTACTTAGCCACTGTCCTCTAGAAAACAGAACCTAAGCTATGGATAAGGTGTTGCAAGCCCCAGGCAGTAAGAGTAAGGATAAAGGGAGGAAATGGGGCAAGAAAGGAGAGGCCATTACAGCAGAGGCTTCCACTGCACAGCAACCTCCAGCATCAGCGGGTGTGCTCTCCCTAGGGGGACCTCTCCCATGGGTTGCAAACAAGGAGCAACATCTTGGTGTAGTCTGTGGATGAAAGGGAAGGGGGGGTTATTTTTCTACTTGGCTGTCTCTCATCTCCTGTTTCCTATGGGGCCAAATTCAAACTAACTTCCAGCCCCTTGGCGGCTGTTCAGAAAGCCAGATTCCACTCCCTGCTTTGATTTACGAGGTTCATCTAAGTCGCCATGTGACCTGATGTGGATGGGGCGGGGGATTGGGAGAGAGTGTGAAAGAGAGAAGGGGAGGGGAGGGGAGACAGCTAGGGACCTCTGAGAAAGCACACAGCTTTGCATCCAGTATATCCCTATAATAATGGCACTCACACATCTGTCACCCCCATGCTTTCCTGAGCGGGAGAACAAATGGTGGCATCACAGCCCTTGAGAGCTCCGGCCGTGGGTATCGTGCCTGACCCTGGGTGTATCCATGTGGTCCTGTCACTTCATGAACGTCGTCAGTCATGAGTGTTATCATTTCAACTTCAAGTCCATCTGATAACTTGGGCGTTGTTTTGGCTTGTCTCATTCTCGTCTCCCCAACCAGAGTGTCGAGTTGTTGTGGTGCTGTCAGTGGATCGTGCTGAATTAGGACGTGTGTGTGATAGACGTAGGGCACTCCTTTGAGATGTACTGAGCACATGCTCTCTGTTTGGCACCCTGTATGGCTGGGCTGGGACAGAGGCGGGCTGGGGGCTGCAGGTCAGGGTCACATGTCTGCCCTCACAGGGCAAGATCCGACATGGCCAGGAGAGCGAGGCCCAGAGCCCAACCTACCTGTCCAACCTCACACCCCCCAGGACCCCCCTCTCTCCTCATCATCACTTCCTTTCTGCCTCCTCCAATTCCTCCTCACCTTCCAAGTCCAGGGTGATCAGGTCCTGCCGCCTCCAAGAAGGCTTCTCTGATGCTCTAGCCCAGGCTGGATTCCCCTTCCCGGGGTCCTGAAGCTTGCATGCCGAGCTTCAGGATGGACCCTCAGTGTCTGGTCCCTCCTGTTCCAGGCCTGGCATCTGCCCCTCCAGCTGGAGAGTGAGCCCCTGAAGGACAAGGGCACAATGGGGGTGGGTCTGCCAGAAACCTTGTTGGCTATATGAGCACCTGCTTACAAATGATGTGTTCGAGGCTGCAGCTGCTGTTGAATGTCCAAGAGTTGATTTGGGGGTATCCTGACTTTTTAAGCGAGAATCTCTGATCCATTCACTCCTCTCCCAGTATGAATAAGTTGGTTTGCTCCCATTTTGCAGATGAGGTCACTGAAATGCAGAGGGTAAGCGACAAACAGGTCACGTTGACTCCAGACACCATCCCCCATTCCCGCTCTCATTGTAATCCAGCAATGTTGGCTACATGGGAGTAGCCACACTTTAGAGATGAGGAAATTGAGGCCCAGAAAGGATAAATGTGTGGTCTGAGGTCACACAGCAAGTTCAAGGCCAGACTCACTCAGGCCCAGAACTGGGTCCACACTAAGGTCCACCCTGCCTCTCAGCCCCTTCCCCTTCCTCCCGTCACAGACCCAGGGCCACCTTCAGGCGTTCAGCTGCAGGACTGAGGGAGACCTTGTCTCCCGAAAGCCTCTGTTCTGATGTTTAGAACAGGAATGGACTCTGAATTCATTTCATCTTTCAGCGGAAACATAAAGGTGTCTCCAGCTAAGAAGATTACGTCTGCATTTATAAGACTTGCTGAGTGTGCCAACCCCTTCTCTCACACGTGCTGGAGACCCCGCAGCTGTGCACATCTCTGGGATGATGCCAGTGTTCGGTGTGGAGACGCCCCCAGATTGCCCAGATTGTCCCTTGAGATTTGTGCCTTCCCATCTGCACGTGAGAGGAAATACATGGGGAACCCTTGAAACGTGAAGTACCTGATGCTTCTTTTAGGGAGAGCAGGGAGATCAGGCAGGCAGGAATGGTGTGAGCGTTCACGGATGAGGGGGAGAAAGGGTCTGGGAGGGGAATCCAGGGAATGGGGCCGAGGGAGGGAGCCCAGCCCGTGGGGAAACAAGTCCTCAGGCCCGACTGTCACTGACTCACTAGTCACCCAGCGAGCCCTGCCCCTCTCTGGGTCATAGTTTCACCCCCTGTAAAGTGAGGAGAATGGCCTGTATCTATGATTTTCCAAATTTTTTTCTTTCTTCAATAATGAAACTTTTTTTAAATTACATAAGTTTCAGGTGTACAGCGTTCTAGTTCCGCGTCTATATGCACTACAGAGTAATCTCCACCGCAGGTCTAGTTACCACAGAAAACTTTTTTCAAAAGAAATTTTACCCAAGAGCCTGATGTGAACATGTTTTTAATTAGAAAATTTTTAATTGAAAATTTTAAAATGTTTTAATTATATTAATTAAAATCATTTAAAGAATGGCTTCTCCCCCATGAAGGTGGGAGGAGAACCTGGGTTCAACTCTAGGGCCCACAAGTGAAAACCTTTGACCTCTGTGGTTCCCCAGCCATGGGGTCTGTAGGGAGGAAGGGCCAGCAGGGGTGGTCCCAGATCAAGAGGCGCTTCAGAGGCTGAACTCACAAGGGCCTCGGGTTCCAAGGCACCCCTTGTTGTGCCTGAGACCAGTGTTTCTGAAGCTGGGGTTCAGTGGATCCAAGAGTTAGGCAGGTTTTATTTAATTTCCTTTTTCCTTTTGATTTTTAATCTTTTAAACTATTATTTTAGCAACTGTAGAGTCACCTTGCCGGGAAAATTCACACTTGGAAGTCAGAAACCTTGGCTTCCTTGGTTAGTATTTCTCAGATAGATCCTTGGGTATGTTTATGGAAGAGGTCTCCGTAATATTTTTCTTTTAAGAGGTATTGTTCATCACTTAAATTTGAGAAACCTTGGCTCAGTTCGTGCCAGAAAAACTGCCGAGTGAGCACATTTTGACCAGGAAGAGGGCTTGGTGTAAGAGAGTGGCCCAAGGAGGACAGGATGCAAAGGTGATTGCAATATAAGGGTAAGCACAGGAGAGCAAAGGCTGCAAATCGGTGTGTACATCTGGGCCTGTTCCTATGCAATATAAAAACCAAGCAAAACATATGTAACCATATGTTTTTTCCCCCAGTGCTTGGAAGTGTATAGATCCAAGTGGTAATAGTGGCCTGGGTGGTGGAATTACCTGTGGTTTTTATTCTCTCTCTTTTCTGATCCGTTAAACTCCTTTGGTCTTTAGAGAACCCCATTTGGTAAATTACTGCTCCTTTGCTCTAGGTCATAAACTTCTAGCTTTGAAGAGTTTATGTTCCTTTCAAGGTGCTGGATACAGCCCCATAGACCTGCTTGTTTGACCTTCAAAATAATTTTTTAAACCTGATTGAATTGAGAATATTTAGAAGTTAGGAGAATTCCACTAAAAGTCTGGTACTCCGGTTCTCCTGATATCATCTCTGGGCCCACATTCCCATGTGACCCCAGCTGGGTTTGTGGGTTTCCATCTGGTCCATGTCACACACATCCCTCAGCTGCCTGGCCCTAGAAGCACGTGGGCCCCCTCTTGTCTCCATCCTGGGGCCCTTTAAGCATTCCAAAGGGTCTGCTCCCACTGTGAGCTGAGGTGGGGACTTCCGTGGGGCCCAGGGTGCCCCAGAACTTAGGATTTAGGGGCAGTGACTGGGTTGGAAGAGAAGGTTTTGAGACCCTTTTGTACAGTGCTTTACATAAGGTAAACGGGGGAAAAAAACAGTGTTTGGGGGAGCCTCCTCTGATTATATCCTCAGTAAGTACTGAATATTAGACCAAAAGCATCAGTGAGGTGTTGTACCTCTACCTAGCAGTTCATCTTTCTGAAAAGGCCAAATGGAAAACAGTCTTTACCATTTTTCTCCTGAGATGAAACTCACAGAACCCGGGGAAGGAGTTGGGTTTAGGACGATCAGGTGCACTCTGGCTTTGATAAAATAGAAAAAATGGAATTTGAAGTGTTGTGTGTGTGGAGGGGGTGTCTTTAGAAGATGTAAGTTGGGGAAGTGGGGTTTCCTTGGGGTCTCCAAAGTAGAAGCTCTTTTTCCTGGCTTTTGATGTAACCACAGTAATAATAACTATGGCTGACAGTGTTACTACTCAGTCTGTCCCAGACCCAGGGCTTGCTGAGCACTCGTATATGTGATCTCGTTTCATCCTAACACTGTAAGAGAGGAGGTTATATATTATCCCCACTTCTCAGATGAGGAAACGGAGGCTTAGAGAAATTTAAGTGACTCGGCACTGGTCTGTAGAAAAGCAAGACATTCAACCTAAGTCTGCCTGGTTTGGAGCCTGGCTCTTAACCACTGTGCTGTATGTACTCCCACTCCTATCTGTGTGTCCCCTTTCATTTTCACGACTGCCAGTAATGATGATGTTCCCATTCTCTGCATCTTTAAGCACCCTCTTATGTAAACAGTCCTGCCTGGCCAGCAGGAAAAGGGTTACTATCCCCGTGTAACAAAAAAGTGAGGAAAGCGACCTTTGTGGGGTCCCACAGCTAGTCCTAATTCTAATTCCTCAGAGCATTCCCAGGACACTGTCCCCTTTGATGGTGGCCATGCCCTCCCCAACAGTCCCGGTCCTTCAGAACTTGTTTCCACAAGCCTCTGCCTCATTGGATGTGCAGTCATCAGAGTTGAGTTCCCCCGGCTTTGTTTTCTGCCTGTGTGTATGAGCCTTGCCACCAAAGCCTTATTAATCATTCGGAGTTGAAGGTTACCAAGAAGAATATGCCAGAGCGTGACAGGCCATTAGTATTTGTGTTGTAAGGAAACCAGTAATCATCTTAATTGGTGCACACTTCGGAGCAGAGCCGGGCTCTGTTCTGAAGGCTTGTCTCCTCCTTCATATACCATTAACGCATCAAAAGCCACGGAAACACGCCTCCCTAACTACTGCTGTCCCCAGAGGCAGCTTTCACCCCTGAAGTTCTGGGCCGGCCAGGTTAGACAACCTTCTTCAGTCAGACCAGCTGAGCGGCAGTGTCTGACCCTAGGAAAGATTTATGAAGTCGGTGGGGCAGCCCCGCCTCTGGGGAATTCAGGCCCAGCCCCGTGGTTTGGTGGGTGACCAGATTTACCTCCTAAGACGCAGGTCTCCCCGGAGGCCAGGAGCAGCCCGCGGAGGGAGAGCTTAGTCTCCCTCCCCTGTTCTGTTCTTCCCAGCGGTTATTCAGTGACCGACACCCCCCCTCCACCCAAGTCCTAACAAGGTTCTGGGTTGTTTTGTTTTTCTTTTCTTTTCCTTTCTTTTTTTGAATATTTACTTCCCTTTAAAAAAATATGCAAGTCCTCTCCTTCCTCACCTCTCTCACCGGAGACTCTCGGAGGAGCAGGGCCTGGCCCACTCTTTGAGATCATGTCTTTTATGTATCACCCTCAAAAAAGATGTTGTCCAGCCCCATTTTATCTAATCTGTATTATGAAAACAGAAGCTATTTTTCTAAATTATTTTATTATATCCAATATGCCATTTAAAATATACCCTCTCTCCTCTCTACTCCCTCCACCCCACCCTCCTTCCCAAGAGTCTCACCGTTCTAAACAGGAACTGCTGGGGGGACAAAAATTGGGAATTCCACTTTGGAGGGAAATTTGGAAGTACCCCAAAAGTTTTAATGTGCACATCCTATAACGCAGGAATTCCATTTTTCGGTGTCTGTCCTAGAGAAATAGTCACCACGTCTGTACCACGAGGCACATACAAGGATGCTCACTGTAGCACTGTTTGTAATAGCACCAAATTAGAAACAACCTAAGTGCCCATCAGTAGAGGAAGGATCATAAACTGTGATGTATCACTAATATGGAATATGAGGCAGCTATTAAAAACAAGGCACGGGATCCAAATGACATAAACAGAACTCTAACATGTACTATAAAGTGTAAAAAAAAGCAAGCTGCAGAACCGTTTATTTATAAATGCACACACAGACAAAAGCAATACTTTATGTTTTCAATGTGTATGCATATGTTTGAGTAAACATATTAGAAAAAGGCATGGAAGGACGTACTCCAAACCGCTAACAGCCATTACCTGTGAGGCAGGGAAGTGAAGTAGGATCAAGGATCATAGCAAAAGAAACTAAAGAAACTTTACCCTCTTGTATCTGTAATTTTGGGGGTTTTTTTAGCAAGGAGAATATGTGTATTATTTCTCATTTAATTAAAAAATAATACTGTCTTAAAGGAAAGAAAGTGGTTGACCCAGCAATTTATTTCCTGCAAGGTTCAAGAGATTTTAGCATGTTCCCTTTCCAGGGTTCGGGGGAGGGGCGGGGTGGGAGGAGGGTTTATGTCTTAAGCCTTTATAAGCTAAATTTTTGTTTCTTAGCAAAACCTCTATTTGATACTCATACATACTTAAGAAATATCCCTTTCAATTGAAAGAAATCATGCATTACTTCTTCACTGTTTATTAACAAGATTTTTCACTGGAGAAGACAGTGGACTCTGTATAGTTATCTGGATATACTTGACTGTCTAAGGCTCTGTTTCCTTTGCATGGTTTCTTTCTACCTAGAATGTCTTTCCCCACCTCACCACCCTAATGATTCCTTTGAAACTCTGCTTGGGAGACCTCCACTCCCCTTTGTCCCCTCCCCAACATTAATCCAGTCCACGGTGCTGCTGCTAATCTTTGCACATGTTTCCACTATTAAAGGAAGGCACGGTGGTTAGGAGCACATGCTCTGGAGTCACACGGACCTGGATTCAAGTCCCTGCTCTGCCACTTACTAGCAGTATATAAGATCCTCAACTCTCCAAGCCTCGGTTTTCTCATCTGTAAAACGGAGATGACAGTCCCACCTTGTAGGATTGCTGTGGGTGTTAAATGAGATAATACTTGTAGGATGTTTGGCACCATATCTTGTACAGAATCACTCTCACTGTGTGTCAGCTGTTGATGTTATTCTTGTAGCAAAAATATCTTCCTTGATAGACCTGGGGCCTGAGCTTGGTTGTCTTGGCTTCTGATCTGCTCACGCCCTCCCTGGCAGATAATGGAGGCTCAGTTAAATGTTATTTTGTGCTGAACTGTGCAATAAGGAATATGGAGGAATGGTGTTCCGGACCACAGGGATTTTCTACTAAGAGGACACGGAAGCCCCAACAGACGTAAAATGTTAAAAGAGGCCACCAAGACAGTGGGTTAATTGGTGATATTTAATTTATTTTCACATATCTGATTTGCAAAATGAGCACGTATTGTACACTTTTTAAAATGTGCTCCCGTGCCTAGAGGAAGGCAATGGTAACCCACAGGAACGGGGCCACCGGTGGGGGAGAGGCAGGCCTGTGACAGACCCAGATAGAAAAGGCACTGAGGAGCCAGGGGCTGTTGCTGTCATGCCGCAGACCATACCACCTGGCTCCTGGGGGATGCCAGATGTCCATGGCTTTGCAACCCAGACGGCCATCTGGGTCTCTGCATGGGAACAAGATGCCTCACCAGGGCTGAGAGCCTCTCACCACAGCAGCCCTAGGCCAGTGCTTTCTCTTTGGTCTTAAGCTTATGATATCCCAGATATGGGCAGCTCCTTCTGTTCTGCCCAGCAGTAAGCGTTAGAGGTGTGTGTGTGTGTGTATGTGTGTGTGTGTGTGTGTGTGTGTGTGTGTGTGTGTATTTGAGCACAGGTTAACAAATCACATACGTGCATCGAGCAGCTCATACACAACCAGAGGACTGGAAAAATCTGTCCAGTGCTGCTCTGGATTCAGAATAGACAAAACCCCAGCCCATGTTGCTTCATACATACCCACCCTGTAGAGGTCCCTTGAAGGCAGCATTCCATGTGTTTTCTAGCCCTTGACACACTAAAAAAAATACAACAGTGATGTTTAGAGAATTCATATGAAAAATTTAATGAATGAAATCATATTGTGTCTAATATTAGGTTCAAGCAACTTTGCCAGTGGTTGATTTTGAGAGTCTGGGTTTAAATGAAATAAGATTGACTATGAGCTCGTCATTGTTGAAACTGGGTAATGGATACAAAGAGAGAGTTCATTAGATTTTTGTGGATATTTTTGTATATGTTTGAAATTTGCCAGAAATAAATTAGTTGATTTTTTTTTCCCTGAGGTTCAGATTCTCCTTTGAGAACATGTTTTACTTTAATTTGTACTTTTTAAAAGGATTGTTGTTGGTGAGAAATAAATTCTTAATGAGACCTTTACTGATTTGAGGGTAAAATCAAGATTATCTTCTGTAATAGGGACATACAAGTCAATGAATTGATTAAAAATATCTAGTCTAATTTAAACAACAACAGCAACATTGAAAGTACAAGTTACTCCACTGGGTCAGGGAGACAATTACAGGGGCAGATAAGATAGACTAAAGCTTATGGAAAGAAAACCACATTCTCTCCATGCTGATTACTAAATGCATCTCAGAAGGAGCCACCGGGTTAAAGGATTAGGTCCTCAGAGCTGGATCTTCACCAGTCTTAGAGGCTGTTGTATGGACAGGCAGGTTGTATTAACAGGTATGTCATCTTGGAACCGTAGAATTGCACAGTCCCAGGGCTGGAGGGGGCCTTCAAGGCCAAGCCATCTTTCTCCAACGTTTGAGCCTTTTCTACGGTTTGCATTATAAGTTCAGCCTCTGAATTCTTCCAGTTATGGACAGCTCACTGTCTCATGAGCGATCTCATTCCTTTACTGGACAGCTCTTATTACTAGAAATCTCTTTCCTTACTTTGAGCTGAACTCGCTCTCTGCAAACTTTTTCTTCTGGATCGAGTCCTTTCTTCTGAAGGCAGACAGCATAGTGTCAGAGACAGGACATGAGCTACAGAGGCAGAGAGCCTGGTCTTCTAGTCTACCAGTTGTTGACTTTGGGCAAAGTACTCCATCTCTCCCAACCTTAGTCTCCGTGTCAGGCAAAATGGCGCTGTTCCCCTCACCTGGGTTAATTGGTAGATCAAGAGAGATAGTAGGAAAAAGGTCGTGATAGATCTACATGTACTGATAATAGAGAGACGACTATGACATATTGTTAAATGGGGGGAAAAAGGCAGGTTTCAGAAGAAATAGATAAATAAGCACAAAAACACTGGAAAATTGGGTGAGCAGTACACCAAACTATTAAGAATGGCCGTCTCTAGTGGATGAGACCAGAGTGGTTTTTCACTCAGATGTTACCTTCCTCCATGATGGTTAAAAAAACTTTTTTTTACAACAAATGCATCATATTTAGTATCACAAAAAATTAGTAAAGACTTCTCCATTTTAGAAGGAAAAAGATAAAACATTCAGAACACTTTACATCCAAAAATGAAGTCTACCTGTATCAGTTGCGGTGTTTCTTTCCCTGCGGTCAGTCTGAATTGTTGAGGCCTGCCCTAAGATTCTGTGCAAGTGTCCACCTACAGGAAACGGCCTTAAACACTAACCATTGTTAATGACTGCTTTAGGTTCTGCCCCCACCTGCCTCAGGGCCTTTGCATTTGCTGCTCCCTCTATAGCACCTTGTAATCAGTTTGTGTTATACTGAAGGATGGTCACATCTGAAACACAGCCATCTCACAAACAGACTTGGATATGATGGGCAAAGATATACCCTTTCATTAAGTGGGGAGTGATATTTGAGTGGGAATTTCATGAGTGGTTAGTTCACTGATAAACATCAGCTGTGAAGTTGACTTTTGCTTCCTGATGCTACCTCCTATGCTTAGAGACTCACAAGTGAATACCTAGATGGCAGTGCCCCCTGAACATGCTTGATGTCTTCCCTTGGATGACATGTTGAGCCATATCATGGTGACATGGCTTTTAAAAAATAAAAGCAGCAAATGACAAGGAAAATATATCAAGCCAGGATCACTCACCAGACATCTGTTAGCACCTGCCACATGGCAGGTGCTGTGAGGGATGGGAAAATAAATCACACTCAGTCCTGCCCTCAAGAAGCTTGCTGCTAGGCAGAGAGACACAAGTCCTGAACCCGAACGTGCATGGAAAGCAGAGCACGTGCTACACTCAGTGGCATCAGGAGAGCATCGTTCTCACGATTGCTGATTCAGGAGCACTTTGAGCTGATCCTGGAGGGAAGCATAGGATTCCGTGGGACAGAGAAGCAGAGAAGGATGCTCTGAGCTGTGAGATTTGCAAGAGTAAAGGAACAAAGGCAAGAAAATTAGTCAAGTGGTGTCTGCAGAGAGAGGATTGGGTGCAGGCTTGAGATGGGAGATGGATCTGGAAAGGTGAGCTCTGGATATTGCTGGGAGGCCTGAAATGTCACCACATGACATCAGTAGACCTGTGTTGTAGCAACAGTGTGGATGGGAGGAGAGGTAAGGGATTAGAGGCCAAGATGACCTCTGTGCCCAGGTTAGTTCCTGATGTGGAAGTTTCTGTGAATAGCTGAAGATACCACGGTTCCTCCTCCGGTGCTAACCAGTTAGGAAGCAGAGAGGGAAGAGGCCCGGATAAGGTCTCAGGACTCCAAAAAGCAGAGGTTTCCAGAGGTTGGGTTGGGATTTGGGGGGATAGGGAGCAGTAGTTAGAGAGGGTGGTAAGGAAAGCTTTCTCTTCCCGAGCACTGAGCAGGAAAATCTCCCCCAGGGGAATACTTTTGCCCTTTAACAAATATGAAACTGACAGGCTGACACTGTTGTTAAAGTGGAGAATTTTTTTTTCTTTTTTAATAACACCTTAAACGATAGGCATGGAAGCCGGCATCCTAAATTAAACACATGTTGCTCTCCAGCACCTGACAACCTGACATAATTTAAGAGCAGCTACCAAGAACACAAAACTGGAATTGCCCGTGAATCTGCTCCCCTGGATGGGCTCCAACTGGGCGAAAAAGTGGGGATGGCCAAGTCTAAGGGACCCAGCCTTGTCTTCTCATTTGTAGCTGATTGGTAGGGAGTGGCTTTCAGAAAACAGGGGACGTTGTAATTAGCTTGATGGTGGTAGTTTCTGGTATGTTTTTATTTGTCATCTGATTATTAAACAGATTTATGGCCCTACCCACCCACTGAAAAGGGACCAATGCATTTAGTTGAAATTAAAAGTGGAGATAAGGCTGCCTGTTTAGATAATAGCATCTCTTTTTTAATAGATTACTCATCTTCTGTGAAAGAGGGGAGAGGAGTTAATTTGTGTGATGAAGTGCTTTCTATTTCTGGGAGCTGGCTGGTGGATGTGATTGCTTGAGGAAGGAGTGTAATTCATTCTTGAAATCACCAAAAGCATGTTCAGGCCAAATACCTGTGCCCTGAGGAGTGGGGTAATGTGATACCAAGGAACAGAGGGGCTTGTGGTTTCAAAGCAACTGTTTGGGGAAGGTGTACAGTTTGTCTCTATGTTGGAGATCAAATTCCCATTCATTCTCAGAAAAGTGCCAGAGAAATACAGGCAGATCTCGGAGGTACTACAGGTTCAGAAGTGAGACACGTGGGGGCTTCCCTGGTGGCGCAGTGGTTGAGAATCTGCCTGCCAATGCAGGGGACACGGGTTCGAGCCCTGGTCTGGGAGAATCCCACGTGCCGTGGAGCAACCGGGCCTGTGAGCCACAATTACTGAGCCTGCGCGTCTGGAGCCTGTGCTCCTCAATAAGAGAGGCCGCGATAGTGAGAGGCCCGCGCACCGCAATGAAGAGTGGCCCCCACTTGCCACAACTAGAGAAAGCCCTCGCACAGAAACGAAGACCCAACACAGCCATAAACAAATTAATTAATTAAAAAAAAAAAGTGAGACACATGAATTTTTTTGGTTTCTCAGTGCATGTAAAAGTTATGTTTACACAACACTGCAATCTAATAGGTGTACAATAGCAGTGTGTCTAAAGAAAACAATGTACATACCTTAATTTCAAAAGTACGTTATTGCTAAAAAATGCTAACCGTCATCTGAGCCTTCAGTGAGTCATAGTAGTAACATCACTGTTCATAGATCACAGTAAAAAATATGAAAAATGAAAAAGTTTGAAATACTGCAAGAATTACCAAAATGTGACAGAGAGACACGAAGTGAGCTGTTGGAAAAACGGCGCCGACAGACTTGCTTGACGTAGAGTTGCCACAAACTTTCAATTTTGTAAAAAACGCAGTATCTGCGAAGCTCAGTAAAGTGAAATGCAATAAAACGAGGTTTGCCTGTAAACCTAACAAGTTAATCTAAGCCATCAAACCAAGAGGCCACTGATTGTAAGGGATGGTGAAAAGAGACACATTAGGGCTTGAATTCAGAGAAACCACCACTAGCTGTGTGATCATGGACGGTGACAGACCCTTCTTGAGTCTCAGTTTCTACATCTGTAAAATAGGGTTACCCCTCATAGGGTGGCAGTGAAAGATGTGTGTGGGATGAGCCAGCCAAGTACCTGGGACAGCTCCTGGTGCCTAGTACAGTTTGTACTAGTCTGCTGCCTCCTTGGCTTCTGGCTTCTGCTCAGGGACTCGCTCTGTTTCCACTCTGGATGGAAAGCACCCGGAAGAGTCCATGTGCACAAAACTGGAGGGCTTTAGACTTTACTGAACACTTGATGGAAGCGGCAGAGGAGGGGTTTACATCACGTATGCGTTTTGCTCTGACTTTTCCCGCCACACAACGCCCAGCCTACTGGTTCCCCTCTCCTCCTCCCAAAGGTTCCCCCCAGAAATCCATTTTGTTACTGGAACGTGCCCACGTGCATTTCACCCAACTTCTCCTCCCCTCTTGCCCACTACCACTCGGAACAGCTTACACACACGCCTCCCCAAAGTGAATTCTCTCCCCTCCCCAGGTAGGCCACGGTGCTGACTTTTCTAGGAACACATGTATGTCAAGGGAAGATTTGCTTGGGGGGGTTGGCACGCCACCAGGAGTTATCCAGTGTTTTAGGAAATTACATCAACAGCAGTGCTGCTCATGGTACCTGAGTTGCCAACCCACTTACCTGTGCTGGTCTGTAAGGTGAACCAATATGTGTTCAGTATATGACACCTGTAAGTACAAGTATTTGGCTACTTCTTTATCTTCTTGTAGCAATTCCAAGCATTTACGTATTGAAAAACATGTTACTTTATTATTTCTTCTTTATATCACAGTTGGGGCATTATACAGAATTTTCCCCAATTGGGTGTTAAGCACCTTGTATTATTTATGAATTTTATTTTAAGATATTAAAGGGGACCATACAGAACAACTGTCACATAAAGGGACATTGAGTAGGATAAGGTTGAAACCCCTGAATCAGAAGGTGAGTCAGCCAGATGTTGGCGCTCTGTTGGCTTTTGGTAAAGGGTTTAGGCCCAGTTCCCTTAAATCTGCTGTATCCTTGATCTTTTCCAGCTGCTTGAGACAATAGGCCCATAGATGCAAAAGCCCCCATACACATAACTTCCTGGCAGCTCTTAGGGTGAAAGGAAAGACACCTAAAATATGCTCTCTGAAGTTTCTGGTAGAAGGAAAGTGACCATTTGGGAGTAATGACTTTCTCTACCCATGTGGTGTTCCAGAGATCTCAAATCAACACACAGGAATTCTAGTAATGACCTATCAAGGTAAGCAGTGCAATTACAATCTTGCTTATAGAACTGGACCCTGGCTACATTTTTGTACATTCTCAGAAGCCCAATAACAATAACAATTAACAGCAATGGAGTGTTGTGCAAAGAGCACTAGCCTTGGGTCAGGGGCCGTGGCCAAGGACCTCAGGGTCAAGTGGGGCATCTTTTTCTAATGGTGTAGGTTCCAGACTGTGCCCTAGGTCAGGGTTTTTCACAGTGTAGTAGACTCATTGCAATGTCATGAAATCAGTTTCTGGGGTCATGACCAGCTTTTTAACAAAAGTGAAATACAAGAGGATAGAATAGAAAAAACATATCCGGGTGCATCTCACCTTGTATTTCAGTTATGTATATGTGTACCAGCTCATGATGTAAAATGTACTTCTGTTTATGGGTCATAGTCAAAAGATCTGAAGGCACTGTTCCCTGACATAGGGAATCAGAATCTCCGAGGCTGCCCAGGTAAGTGTGTGAAAACCAGTTCCCCTAGGGATTCTTAGGGCTGTGGTTTTGAGAAGCCTTGCTGTGAGCCTCTCACGAGGTGCATTCGTTAGTCAGATCTTTTCTCACTTGAAGGTGAGAGGAGGGTCCTGGTGGGAGGTGAAGGGGAGTCCAGGCCAGGTGGGGACCACTGTGAGTCTGAGGAGGAGGATGAGAGGGCACCCATCCCCTTCGCAGTTTTGCTATAGGGTCAGGAAATTGTTCTCGATTCCTTGGAGAGCTTTAGTGTTTCTGTTATTCTAGCAGGAAACATGGGATTCTGTTTCTAATCACTTAGAGATCCTAAAACAGTCATCCCTTAGTATCCATGGGAAGATTGGTTCGAGCACCATCACCACCACCCCCTGCCCTTACAGATACCAAAATCCCTGGATGCTCAAGTCCCTTATATAAAATGGCGTAGTACTTGCATATAACCTACGCTCATCCGAACGCTTTAAATCGTCTGTGGATTACTTATAATACCTAATACGATGTAATGCTATTGTAACTAGTTGCCACAACACAGCAAATTCAAGTTTTGCTTTTTGGAGCATTCTGGATTTTTTTTCTGAAGATTTTCAATCCATGGTTGGTTGTATCCCCAAGTGCAGAACCCTCAGGTGCAGGGGGCAGCTGTATGATCACAACTGCCTAGGTTTATTTCTCTGAGGTCACCGTCTGCATTACGTTGGACCAGTGTCCCTCAAATGTTTACACGCTTCAGAATCACTTGGAGAGCTCATTAAATTCCAGATCGACAGCCCCACTCCTCTGATTCGGTCGGTCTGGAGTGAGGCCTAAGAATTGGCATTTCTCATAAGTTCCCAGATGATGCTGTTGCAACTTCTGGGGATCACACTTTGAAAACCACCCTGTTAGATCAACAGAAAGGAATGTGCCCGGCAGAGTTCCTGACACACAGCAGGAGTGCAGTAAATGCTTTCTTGATTAAACTGAACTGAATTCTCCCTGGCAGAAAGACCTTCACTAAGGGATGGTTGGTTCGCTACTTTCAGCAGTGCAAGAAATGGGTCCTTGATAGTGAATTGTATGCTTTTTAAATGGGTAAATTGTATGGTATGTGAATTATATCTCAATAAATCTATTATCAAGAAGTGGGGGAGGAGGGGAAGAGGGAAGGGAAAAAAGAAAGAAATGGTTGTTTTTTCAAAAACATACATCAAAAGTGTCTGTTAATGCCTTAGAATGTGTTATAAGAGGACACGTGTCAAAGAAGAATGTAAACGGCCTTCTAGCTGAATTCAGAGGCCCCTTTCCTCCGGGGACTCTGGGCCAGAAAAAGGATGCCTCTCCTGAAGGGCTCGTCTGCTTTCCTTTCCCAAACAATAAATGATGCCTAAATGCCTGTACGTTTCCCCTGCCAAAAACCCATCCTGGTGCAAACATAGCTTTCCTTCCTGACCTCTGAACATAGATTGGCATAGAACTTTTCTAGGCCTCAGTTTCCCCTTGTCTAAGATAGTTCACACTGCCTGCCTTAGAGAGTTGTTGTAAGAATGAAACGAGACAATGTGTGTAGGTAACAGTGCTTAACACTGGGCCTAGGCACATGGTAAGCACCCAGCAGAAGCCATGACACTGACGGTGACGATAAAGATAAGAGGGTCTACCTTATGTTAACAACTGTCCTTTGGCTAGAAGCACCTGAGTATCAAAATAGGACAAAGGGTTTTGCCTGCTGTTGTGAACCCTGCCCGCCTCCAAATGGATTGGCAGTGCCTTAGAATACAGTGGCTAAGACTTACAAGTGAATAAATCAATCCTGGAAACAGATGAGCTATGACACTTTAATAGCCAGAAGCCCAGCGGAGCTGAGACGTGACAAGACCCAGAACACCTAGAAGTCCCAGAAGTCAGCCCAGGCGTGCGGAAGGCAGCCTTTCCCGCTGCGACCTCTGCACCATTGACAACACCCCCGAGGCCAGAGAACCAACAGGGATTGGTCTGGTTTGTGACTTGTTCCTTACTTCCCCCCTCCCCTTCTTCCCCCTCTCTCTCCTTCCCCTCTCCTTCCCCCTCCTCCTCTTCCCTTGGGGTCCCATCCACGGGGCCCTCTCCCATATGCTTGGTGTCCTGCCAGCTCTGGTGACACACACAGCTCCTTTATTTTTGGTGCCCCTCAGCAGGAGTCTGTGCAAGGCTCAGACTCTGGACTCTACTTGGGAATTAATTTGATTACATACAGCAGTAGAGCAGAGATTCTTGAACAGACTGAACTGGATTTGAGTCCTGTCTTCACCACTTACCTGGCTGGCTGTGTAACCTTGGACCAGAAACGTCTTCTGAACTTGACTTCCCTCATCTTGCAGTGAGGATGATGAGCCGTGACCTGCTTCCTTCACAGGGAAATCACATCAAATCAAATCAAATGAAACGATGGAGGAGGAAGGCGTGTGGATTTAGCGGGGATTTGCAGACACCTCTGGCCCCCCACTAGGCACGAAGGCTACACTGGCAAGCAGAGCAGTTACAGAGCTCTCCCTCCTACAGTCTAGAGTGGAGGGAAGCAAACTGAGTCAGTTCATGGGTATGGAACCGTGATCCAAGCTGAGCGGCATGAAGGGCAAGGTCCAGGGCTTCTGTGGCCATCTGCCCTAGGGACCTGCTGTGGTCTGGGAGGTCAGGAAAGGCTTTAGTGAGGAGTCGGAGGTGTGAACCAAGATCTGAAGGCTAAGCAGGAGTTAACTGGGGGGATATGTGAAGAGGCTTAGACCTCAGCAGTCCAGATAGAAGGGCCGGCTTGGATACAGACGCTGAGGCAGAAGGGGTGGGTCGTCATGGGGCCTTCGGACGCCTGAAAAAAGATGACATGGAGTGGGCAGGAAGGAAGGGAAGGGCAAGATGAGGCTGAAGAGGGGGCAGGACCCACTATACACATCTTGTCATCCTTGGGGAGGATTTTGGACCTTCTTCCGAGAGCCACGGAAACCGTGGAAAGGTTTTAAGCAAGAGATTGGAAGGGTGCCACAGTGCAGTCCTCTTCTCTTCCAAGAGGCCCCCTGGACTGCTGCGTGCAGACTGAAGAGAGACAGAGTGGATGCGGGGACAGCAGTCATGGCTCTTTTGGTTGGCCACAGACCACAGTGGTCCAGACAAGAGACAGCAGTGGCAAGAACCGGGGCCATGTTCGTGCTGTGTCACTGTTTCAGTGCCAGTGTATGAGAACCTCTCTTCTGTCTCAGTGTCCTCAGGCTGCTGCAACGAGGCACCACAAACCAATGGATTAAAACAACAGAAGTTTAATCCCTCACAGTCCTGGAGCCTAGAAGTCTGAGGTCAGGGTGTCGGCAGGGCCATGCTCTCTCTGCAGGTTCTAGGAAAGGATCCCTCCTCGCCTCTCCCTAGCAATGCTTGGTGTTTCTTGGCGTGTAGAAGCATCACTCCAGTCTCTGCCTCTGTGGTCAGTGGCTTCTCCTTGTGCGTCCAAATTTCTTCTTCTTATAAAGAATACCAGCCATTGGATTAGGGCCCACCCGAAATCAGTATGACCTCATCTCAACTTGATTACAGCTGTAAAAAGACCACATTCCTAGGTACTAGGACTTCAGCATACCTTTTGGGGAGGACACAGTTCAACTCTCAGCAACTCCTCTGAGTGCAACTCCTGGTGCATAGCCCACCAGGGAGAACCATCCTCCGAGTCCTAAGTGCCCTTCAGAGCAGACAGGAGGGAAAGTCTCCATTAAACACAGGAACCAGGGAGGCTGCAGTTCCCGGGGAAGTATGTGCATTTTCAGGTGGGATATACAAGGAGGACCAAGGAAGCACAGGCCTTGGGTTCTGGTCCTCACTCATACCTCAGTAGCTGAGAGACTTAGGGCAAGGCCTTCCCTTTCCTGAGCCTCAGTTTCCTCTCCAGTAACACCAGAACTGATGATACCTGCCCAGAATTGGTGATTGCGGGGAGTCCAATGAGATAATCAGCAAGAATTTCCTGAGAAGATACTGGGTGCCCAACATTGGGATAACTCACTGGGCATGTTCCTAGGAGAGGGACAGCTAGTCCAGAGGAAGCTGTAATATCCTTCCATGTTAACCCCTCAGGCTTCTCCCCGCTAATGGCACGATGGTTACAGGCACAAAGTCCATCAGCGCCAATACCATCCAGTGGGCAGGGGCGGGGATGAAACGGGAGAGACCAGCAGTGACAGTTCCCAAAGCTGAGTGATGGATCCTTGGGGCTTCGTTATTCTATTCTACTTTTTAAAAAATATGTGTGAAATGATCCTTAATTTTTTTAAAGAAGTTTAACAAAGAAGCCTACAGACTCTGGAGCCAGATTGCCTGAGTGTAAATCCAAGACCTGCCACTTACTGTGTAGACCTGGGCAAAGCTATTAATCCTCTCAGTGCCCCAGTTTCCTCATTAGTAAAAAAGGGATACCAACCTGCCTCGTGGAGTGTTTGTGAAGATGCGATGCATAAATGCATGTTGGGCGCTTGGATTCATGCCTGGGAGGGAGCGTACTAAACACATGGTGACCATTATTTACAGAAATAACGGTTCCAAACATCATCGTGTTGCTGATCCCAAGTCATCACCTTCAAGGGATCACACCCTCAGCCTTGCAGATCCTCTAACCCATGACTGCCACTCGGACACTGTCTTGGTTTGGGTTTCCTGAAGCAGATCCTGAGACAGGATTTGGGTGCAAGGAGTTAGTCTTAGAGGAGATTTCAGGAAACAGAAGCAAGAGAGTGGGGAAGTGAGAAGAGGAAGGGGAGACACCCAGGAAGGGTGCCTATGCCGGGCACCACGGCAGGCAGCCACGGTGACCCCACGGGGAGCCAGCACAGAGCACGTGCTCGGGGTTATCCCGCCTGAGGGGCGAGGGAGCCGGGGCGGTTGTGCACACGCACGACGGCCCTCAGTCGAGGTCTACCACGTGGATGCCGAGCCCCAGGCAGCGGCAGGTGCTGGCGGGTGGGAGGCAGGCAGGCAGAGAACAAAATGCTGAAGGGGTGTGGGCAGGGCACCCAGAATCCACCTGTGAGCACTCTGGTACGTGCTCTTTGAATACCTGCGTAGAGCCTTACCCTGATGGGAGCTCCCCTTCAGGATCAGCCTCACCGCCCCCATTGGATGGCTCTGGCTCCTCTTGAGATTAGGGATAATCAGAGCGAGAGCAAGTCTGTATTGCTGCGCCGTCAGAGCAACCCCTGCAATGGGAATGATGCGTCTGCGGCATTAGGACAGTTGCCTTCCTGCTGCTTCAGGGCAGACATCTCTCAGCCCTGGCATTTTCACGCTGAGCCAGGTTATAGCCTCAGAGTCTTTCTTAACGTTGCTTTAGCTATCCGTGACACACCTGTGAGCACAGGCACTTCCATGAAGCCTGTTTGCCATCCCTGCCCTAGGGCTTATGAAGGTGGGGGGAAGTCCCGGCGTGGGACCCACCGAGCCACAGACTCACTGTATGATTCTGGGCAAGACATTTAACTTCTGGTCCTAGCCGTCCCTCTCTGGGTAGAATGGAGGGTCTGACGGAAGTGAGGCAGAGATGGGGTTTGGTGCTCTCTTACAGTCAGGCAGGGATGGGTTTTAGACCTTGGCTCCATCATTTATGAACTGTGCTCCTTGGGCAGGTGACACCACCCGCTCTGAGCCTCATGGTGTCTTTTTGTATAAAAGGGGGCCATAGTACCCCATTTGTAGTGGTAGTGTAGGCAACAGAGATTATGTGTATACAGTAGAGAGCTCCGTGTGTGAGCAGGGCCTCAGGAATTGTTCCCTGTAATTGTCATGATCAGAACCATCATCATCTTCCTCTAAAGCCCCTTCCAGCTCTAAAACTCTATGACTTTACGGACTGTCCTCATCCGAGAAGACAGCGTGGTAAAATAAGGCAACAGTCTTGGTTTTGTGTAAATGTTCTTTCTAATAAGGACAGGAGGAGCATAATTGCCCCTAAATAATTGCGCCGACTTTGCCACAGGCTGTCAAAAGGCCTTAATTGGTCCATCTGTAATGACTGCGGCCATCTGCGTTTGGGGTGATTTAGCGATGGGGCTCTGCCCGAGCAGGGCCCTCAATGATTAGAGCCGGACAGGGGCATACATCTCCCTCTGTTGGGAGTAGTGGTGTGCTATAGGAGATTATCTCATCCTCGTGTTAATGACCTACCAGTTGAACCCAGCCAAGAAGAAGTGCTGGTCACAAGACAATGACTGTGGATTTTTTTTTCTTTTCTATCTTGTCTCACTGCCCAAGAAAGTCTATTTTGGAAAGATTTAGTCCTTCAATTAGTGCAAATTGATTTCTGCTCTCTACAGAGCCACTGTTCCAAAGAGAAGTGGGAAAGGGCCGGAGAAGCCATATTAATCTTTGCAAGCAAGCAAGAGGCGACCTGGAGTATTTTTCAGCCTTCCAGCCTCAGGTTGTATATGGAGTTAATCTTTCCTCTGTATATCTTTTAATTGCTCCGACTTGCAAGGTGCCAGCCAACACAACACAAAACACACCTCATCTCCACTCTTTAAGTTTCTGGAGACTTTAAATCAAGTGTCTGGAGCAGTGCTTCCCCAAGTGCACCAGCACAAAAGTGATTAAGCAGTACCTAAGATGATCTCAGGTGGCCCAGAGACTTTGCATTAAGTAACATTGACTCATGGGGAGAGAATGCTTCCTCTTTTCAGCTCTCTTTCATTTCCTCTGATTACCTCAGATGGAAAGTCTCGTCTGGTTGCCCATATCTCCCTTCTTGACAAAGAGGGAGGCAGGAAGATCTGGCTAAAATCTAGTAACGTCGCTTTATTCTTATTTGTTTGGGTTTTTTAATTTATTAGCTCTTTATCACAAATGGTACCGATTTTCCATTTATAGTTTTTAACGCTTCCTTTTAAAATAAATTTTTAATTGAAAAAAAGTGAGCTGGGACTTGCCTGGTGGTCCAGTGGGTAAGACTCCGCACTCCAATGCAGGGGGCCCGGTTCAATCCCAGGTTGGGGAACTAGATCCTACATGCATGCTGCAACTAAGAGTCCACATGCCACAACTAAAGATCCCCCATGCCACAACTAAGACCCAGTGCAGCCAAAATAAATAAATAAATATATTTTTTAAGTGAGTTGATTTAAAAAAGAAAATCTTAAGTAAATTGTAGTGAGGTAGGCAGAAGTGGCAAAAATCGTGCCAGTGGTATATGATTATGAGAGATAGGGAAAACACAGCTAGAGAGGGGAAAGCCTCATGTTTCTACAGAGAACCCAGCAACTTACTGGCTGTATGACCTTGGGCAAGTTTCTTAGCTTCTTTGAGCATCAGTTTTCTCATCTGTCAAATGGGGAGAACTGTAATGCAGAGTATGATTTTATGAATCAAGGGAGATAAAATATGCGAAGCTCCTTTGCAAGTCATAATCTGCCTTACCAGTGAAAATGGTTCATTTCCATACGGGTTAGAAAAATAAAAGGTTCAGTGGGTTCTGGATCAAGCAGTCAAGGGGCCCTGGCTCTACTGTTAATTGTTGCACCTTCCCTTCTCTGGACTTGAGCTTTCTGTCTATAAAATGAAGAGACTGAACTATTCCAGTGCTTTCCAGGCCTAGCTGTACATCAGAATTACCTGTGGGTCAAGTAAAACCAAAGATGCTGATGCTTCCTTCAATTTACCAAATCACAGTCGCCTGAGAGGATGCCCAAGCAGCTGTATTTGCAGCCAGCTCACCAGGTGATTCAGCCACAGCCCCTGAATTAGGAGGGCCCTTCCAGCTCTAACTCCTGATGGAGTGAATTCAGAGCAGAACTGTCTGACTCCTTTAACCCAGCAGGCTCGTTCATATTATTGCAAAAGCTCATTCTTTTTCATTGCTGAATAGTATTTCCACTGTATGGATACACTGCATTTTATTTATCCATTCATCTGTTGATGTGTATTTGGATGATTTGATTTTCAATTTGGGGATATTATGAAAATTGCTGCTATGAACGTGAGTGTACATGTTTTCATGTGGACGTATATTTTCATTTCTCTTGGATATACACCTAGGAGTAGAATTTCTGGATTGTATGGTAACTGTGTTCAACTATTTATGGAACTGCCAGACTGTTTTCCAAAGTGGCTGCACCATTTTACATTCCCACCAACAGTGTATGAGAATTCTTATTTCTCCACATCCTTGTCAACACTTATTATCTTACTTTTTCATTATAGCCCTCCTAGTGAATGTGAAGTAGTATCTCGTTATGATTTTGATTTATATTTCCCTGGTGACTAATGATGTTGAGCATCTTTTCATGGGTTTATTGGCCATTCGTGTATCTTCTTTCAAGAAGTGCCTATTCATGTCCTTTACCCATTTTTTTAAATTGAGGTAAAACTCACATAACATAAAGTTAACCATGTTAAAATATACGATACGATGTTAAAGTGTACGATTCATTGGCATTTAGTACCTTCATAACGTTGTGCAACCATCACCTCTATCTAGTTTCAAAATATTTTTACCACCCCAAAAGGAAACCCCGTACTTATTAAGTACTCACTCCCTATTCCCCTCCACCCCAGTTCATGGTAATCGCTGATCTGCTTTCTGTCTCTGGATTTACCTGCTCTGGAATTTCTTACACATGGAATGATATAATATGTGACCTTTTGTGTCTGGCCTCCTTTACTTAATATGATGACTTCTAGGTTCATCCACATTGTGGCATGTATCAGTACTTCATTTCTTTTTTGGCTGAGTAATATCCCATTGTATGGATATATTCCATCTTTGTTTATCTATTTATGAGGTGATGGAAATTTGGGTTATTCTCACCATTTGGCTATTGTGAATACTGTTCCTATGAACGTTCATGTATAAGTAATCAAAACAGTTTTTAGGGACTTCCCTGGTGGCACAGTGGTTAAAGAATCTGCCTGCCAGTGCAGGGACACGGGTTCGATCCCCAGTCCAGGAAGATCCCACATGCCTCTGAGCAACTAAGCCCCTGTGCCACAACTACTGAAGCCTGTGCACCTAGAGCCTGTGCTCTGCAACAAGAGAAGCCACCACAGTGAGAAGCCCGCACACCACATGAAGAGCGGCCCCCACTCGCTGCAACTAGAGAAAGCCCGTGTGCAGCAACAAAGACCCAATGCAGCCATAAATAAATTAATTAAGTAAAAAAAAGAACCCAAATATTTCAGAGAGAAGCAAAAACAGAAAAGCATTTTTTAGCTGTCCTGGATTCCTTGATCCTTTGCATTTCCATAAAGTTGAGGATCAGCTTGTCAATTGTCAATTTCTGCAAAGAAGCCATCTGTGATTTTTTGATCACATTGAATCTGTATATCAATGTAGGAGGTATTGCCATTTAACAACATTAAGTCATTTGATCCATGAACATGGACTATCTTACCGTTTATTTTGGTTGTTCATTTCTTTCAACAGTGTTTTGTAGTTTTCAGTATACATTTTGTACTCACTTTGTTAAATTGTAAATGGTATTTTTACCATTTTAATTGCATTTTCAAATAGCTTTCTTATTTGCTAGTCTACAGAAATACAGTTGATTTTTAAATGCTGATCTGTATCCTGAAATCTTGCAAAGTTTTCCTGTTCTAGTTTCTTTGTAGATTTCTTAAGATTTTCTGTGTAAACAATCATGTCATCTACAATTAAAAATGCTGCTACAGGGGGTGGCCCAGTGGTTGAGAGTCCGCCTGCCGATGCAGGGGACGCGGGTTTGTGCCCCGGTCCGGGAAGATCCCACGTGCCGCGGAGCGGCTGGGCCCGTGAGCCATGGCCGCTGAGCCTGCGCGTCCGGAGCCTGTGCTCCGCAGCGGGGAAGGCCACAACAGTGAGAGGCCCGTGTACCGCAAAAAAAAAAAAAAAATACCGCTACCTTTTTCTTTCCAATCTTTATGCCTTTTATTTCCTTGTCTTACCAGTTGCACTGGCTAGGAATTCTAGAACAGTACTAAAGTGGAGAGAAAGTGGACAGCCTTTCTCCTGCTCTTAGGAGAAAAACATTCAATATTTCACCATTAAGTAGGATATAAACTATAGGGGTTTTTTTGTAGCCATACTAGAGTTTTCATAAAGGGCCATAACCCTGATTAAAATCAAGAAACACTAACGTTAAGGCTGGCACTTTTAGTAGAAAGAGACTGTCTTTGAGATTTATTTATAACAGCTTTTCCAGGCATGGGCCAGAAGCCAGCCTACATTAGAATAAGCAAAAAGAGGAATTGGTTGTTATGTGTAATAAGAACGTCTGCGAGTCCCTCTGCTTCAGGCACAGGGGGATCTGGAGAATCAAAATGTTATCAGGATAATGTCTGTCTCCATCTTTTCACTCTCTTTTTACATGTTGACTTCAGTCTCAGCAGATCTTCCCACCACCTCTCATCACCTTATTTTGCTAAAGATGTCACAAGCAACTCCAGACTTAGGGCCAACCAACCTAGCAACTCTAGTAAGAAAAAAGGGCCTCATTTTTCAATAGTTCTGAAAAAGAATTCTCAGGATTCATTGTTTGGACCAATTCAGGCCACATGTCCATCCCTGAACCAATCACTGTGGCCAAGGAAATGGAATGCCCTGATTGGTCAGGCCCAAGCCACATGCTCCTCCCGCTTGGAGATGCAGTCAAGCCCACAAGTCTGAAGGACTGAGAAGGGGAGGGGCAGTTTCCCAAAGAAAATCAGAGTACTGTTGCTAGAAAATGAGGGAATGGGTCCCAGCCAGACATAAACCACAGCTGCTAACGCCCTCGTACAGAAGGTCTCTCTGTGTTCCAGGTCTGGCACTAACACTGGACCTCTTTAAACTTCAGTTTCCCCCTTTGCAACACACAGGCGGTTATTCCTGCCCTTCTTGACCCTATCTGAAAGGTCCAATGAGACAGTGCACTGGAAGGCTCTATCTAAACTGTAAAGGGCAGTGCACATGTAAGGAAGGGGTCACAAGGATGATTACTCACCCATCTATCCATCTGTCCTCTTCTCTCTCCCTCACAGAGCACCTGAAGAAGCCACTTGAAGACTACATGGCCCTTTTCCCCAGCGTGAGGATTCTCCGAACCAAGAAACGGGAAGGGCTGATAAGGACCCGGATGCTGGGGGCCTCAGCAGCAACTGGGGATGTCATCACATTCTTGGACTCACATTGTGAAGCCAATGTCAACTGGCTCCCCCCCTTGCTTGGTAAGGGAGGCTTGCAAGGTGAGGTAGGCGGCCTGGAGTGAGCCACTGGCCTCCAGTCCTGCTTTCTGCAGGGAGTCCTCTATGCTACAAGGCTTCCCTTGCCTGCTTGAGATGCACCCAGCACAATGCCAGGTGCCATGAGGGTGTCAGGCCCTCAGGAGTGCTCAGAGCAACCTTAAAAGTTCTGTCCCTTCACTTTACAGAGGAGGAAGCTGAGACTTGGAGAGGGGAAGTGACTTGCCCAAAGTCATAAAGCACATTAGTGTCTAGTGACATGATTGCTTCTCGCAGGTTACTTCAGGTGTTATTGGAAAGCAAGCCAAGGCTGCCTACTGCTAAGAGCCAAATTGTAGGGAACACCATCATACCAACTTAGAACAATTATCATTCACTGCACTGCTGCTGTGAGCAGGGGACGCTGTAAGCTTTATCTTCAGCCCTCACAAAACCATGCCAGGTCGAAAGTCTCCCCTTTCTACAATAGAAGAGACTGAAGTTCAGAGATTTTGAGTGACTCACTTGATCCCTTGGGCAATAAGTGTCAAAGTCACCATCTCTCTGGTTCCAAAGTATATCTTCTTTCAGGATTCCACACTGCCTCCCTAAATTCATTTCCTCTTTGGAGAGTTTCTGACAGCTCTCAGGTAAGGGCTCCAGACAGAGGGCGGCGTGATCTAGGAGTCATCCACATAGGCTTGTGGACAGAAGGGAGACACGAGGCCTGGCTGCTGGGCACTGAGGTGCCTCAGGGCGGGTTGAAGAACCAGGTCTGAACCCCTAGGCTCTGAGCTTTGAGGAAGGCATTGAGCTGCCGCTGACAGGTAGACGCTGAAGAGGAAATGTCCTACTGGGGCTGGGAGTCAGGTGAGGGACAGAGATGGAGGCAGATTGGGGAAGATCTGTCAATCCAGAGAGAAAAGTGAACGCCTCAAAAATGGATGGGTATGCTCTCCGTAACAGAAAGCATAGGGAGCAAAGAGGACTCGAGTTTAGGGCAAACCTGAGTGTGTATCAGAATCATCTAGAGGACTTGTTAACACACAGAGTGCTGAGCCCTGCTCCACAGTGGTTGGTTCAGGAGGTCTGGGGCGGGGCCTTAGAAGCTGCATTCCTAACAGCCTCCGGGTGGTGCCAGTGCTGCTGGTTCAGGGACTATACTTCGGGGAGCACTGGTTAGGCCCCCATTCAGAAGTGAGGACAGAAAGCAAAACCCACATGGTTTAATGGGGTAACCCAGCAAGTTTGTTTCCTAACACAGATCAGCATGAAACTCTAATTAATATCAGATGATATGCTTCTGACCCCAAGGGTCCAGGATCCCACTGGGTTAGGAAAAGGATATAACCCAGATCTTCTGGTAAACTGTTTACCTAATTAAACCAAGAGATCTGCATCTGCCTCTCATGACTGAAAGAGAACAAAAAAGAGAAAAGGCTTCACTGTAAATCACCTAATTGGGACTTCCCTGGTGGTCCAGTGGTTAAGAATCCACCTTCCAATGCAGGGGACGAGGGTTTGATCCCTGGTTCAGGAACTAGGATCCCTCCTGTCATGGGGCAACTAAGCCCACATGTCACAACTAGAGAGCCCACGTGCCACAACTACTGAACCCATGTGCTGCAACTAGAGAAGCCCACACACCATGACGAAAGATCCTGCACGCTGCAAGGAAAGATCCTGTGTGCCGCAACTAAGACCCAATGCAGCCAAATAAATAAAATATTTGTTTTTAATTTAAAAAAATAATAAATCATCTAATTTATAGTCCTGAAGGAACATTGCGTTTGGGGGGGTCATTCAGTGACTCATAAAGAGACTGAAGTGGTAGAACACGAAGCTGAGCTTGCGGTTAACAAGCCTTAAGCCTTGTGTTAACAGCCTTAACTCTGTTTCTATGGAAATATATGAGGGTAATTTTCATAATCTGCAACCATACATGGAAGAAACATTCTTCCTCTTCTTTTTCCCTTTTTCCAATAGAAATGTGAACCACTGGTGTAGATGTAAAAGTCTATCCCTGCTAATATGAACAGCTGACCGAGCCCATCACAGCTTTTGTCTCTGAAACCATGAACATGCACAGTTCACTCTGCCTTCTTTGGAGAGTAGGCATTTCTGAGCCTGAAAGGGATTCAGCTCCCCTGAAAGGAAAGCCACTGTTGTTCATCATTTTCTTCATCTCTATCACCACCATCATCACTGTCATCATCATTATCATCATCATCGTCGTCGTCATCATCATGCCTCTGCTAGTCCCTTATCTTTTTTTGATCACAGCCCACATTTGAATGTGACTGGTAAAGCGGACAGGGCAGGCCTTATTATCCACATATTGCAAATGAGAAAACTGAAGGGCAGAGAGAATGAGGGGGATACTCCCCCTTCCAGCTCCTGCTTCTGAGCTACTTCCAGCGATCCTGGGCGCAAAGAATGTCAGCGGAGGGCTTGTCACGTGCTCGAGGCTAGGCTAAGCATCTTGGCCCCATCGTCCCACTTGGCCTTCACAGAGATCCCAGGAAATAGGTGCTGTCTTCCTCCATTTTGTTGGCCAGGAAACAGAGGTTCAGAGACATCAGATAACCTTTTCCAAGGTTATACTGTTCATAGATGACAAAACCAGGGTTTGCACCTGGACATTGTGTCTTCAAGTGAGTACAGCACCGTGGAATGCTACCTCTGATGCCACCGCCTTGACCTTACACCTCCCCCAATCAGCCAGCATCCAGCAGAGCACTGTGTCCTCAGCACACACCCTCTCTGGAAGGGAAATCCCTCATGTGGCCATGAATTATCAGGAAGAGTGGCCCTTTTCTAGATCTTTCCCTGGGAAGATTCTTCTTCCTTAATCCCTAGGGAACATGTCCACAAGGCAGATCCAGGCTCCACCCCAAGCCCTAGGGGGGTTTTTTAACACACCCTCGGTGCTTCTGGCACTGGTGGCCCCAGATCTACACTCGGGGACACAGCATCAAAAGCACCGTTTCTCAGTTTTTTGACCATGTGCCACAGAAATACATTAGACATGTCAATCCAGTACACAAATGTACACACTGATGCAGTATGACTGAAATATTTCCCAAAACTACTTTCCCTCATCACCTAGAATGCACCCTGACATTCTTTTTTGCTTCACTACAAACACACACACACAGTTTCATGACCCACCTATGGATCGTGTCTTGCAGTTTAGCAAATGGCAAAACTTTTCTTTGCTTTCTCTCCTGGAAGAAAAATCTGCTATAGCTTGATGAAGCCTGGGCCCTAGGCAGCTGCCAGCCTACCCTGGCCCTACCAGGCTCCCCATTCCAAGACTTGGACTTGACTCCTGGCCCAAGCACAGCCCACTTGCCCCTCACAGCAGATCATCTGCCCCAATCAGTGGCACCTCCTGGCTGTAGTCAGGGCTTCTTGGCAGGAAGCGCACTGAAGGGCAGAGAGTGAATTTTATACAATCAGCTTCTCCCTGGCTTGAAAGGGACATAGAGCCATCTAGGTTAAGACCCCCATTTGCTATCTTGAGTCACCTTGCCTGCAGCATTCCTGCAGGGCAGAGGTCCACCAGGCCCTGCTTGCACACCTCCAGTCCTGAGGAGCTCATGGGATAGTCCGATCCCTCTTCAGTAGTTCTGACTGTTGGAAAACGTGAGCTGGACTCTCTTGCAAGGACCATTTGTTCTCTGATGGCAGCTACGAGGTGTTGGGGAGCTTCAGGGACAGGCAGTCTGCCATGAGGGGCAAGTGCTGGAGTGCTGGCTGCTGAGCCACAGGTCAAGTTCAGGCCTCGGAATGGGGAGGGCCAGAACAGGGACCCTCCCAGAAGGAAGTTAATCTCTTTCCATAGCAATGCTGAGCATGACAGACACCTGTGCTCAACACCTTCAAGCATTACTGTATTCAGTACTCCTGCAACCAGACCCTCTTCTCCCCGTTTCACAGAGGAGAATGCTGAGGCTGAGATGTCATTCATGTAGCTGGCCCAGGGCCCTCTCATGGACGGCAGGATGGGCTGGGAGCCCTGGTCCATCTTGCTTAAAGCTTGTGCACTTTCTTCCTCACGGATTCTCAAACTCGAGTGTTCAGAGAAATCACCCAGGAAACATGTTAGAAATGTGAATAAGTTGCAGAGCAGGGTCATGCATGTAGCTGCTCTCGCATCCGGCCTCCTTAATGGGCATCTCTTGGCTCCTTCAGACCGCATTGCTCGGAACCGCAAGACCATTGTGTGCCCAATGATCGATGTGATTGACCACGACGACTTCCGGTATGAGACGCAGGCGGGGGATGCCATGCGGGGCGCCTTTGACTGGGAGATGTACTACAAGCGGATCCCGATCCCTCCAGAACTGCAGAAAGCTGACCCCAGCGACCCATTTGAGTAAGTACAAGCGACCCAGGCCAGTCCCAGTGGCTGACCCCAGGGAGCCCTCCCCAACACACACAACTCAGGATTGCTACCTCCCCCAAAAGTCCAGTGCAGGGGAGCCAGGGCAGACGTCCCCAACAGAAAAGCACAGTCCCTCCCAGCTCGTTACAGAGCCTTGGCTCATGGACCACCAAGCTGATCACCTCTTCCTTGCCCACCCCGAGGACTGCCAGCCCGGGGTGGCAAGCCTAGCACCCAGTTGTAATCATCATCATCATCATTGTCGTTGTCATTGTCACCACCATTTATTGCATACTTTCTAAGTGCCAGGCGCAGTTCCGAGCACACTACACGGTGATCTTATTTAACCTCCAACAGCATATGTAGTAAAAATTATGGTCCATGTTCTCCAAATGGGGACACCAGGGCTCCAAGAGGTTAAGCAGCCTGTCCAGGTCACACAGCTGTGAAGCGGCAAAGGCTCAGTGCCTCGCAGGCCTGTCTGCCTCTGGAGCCGACTTTCCCATCCATCAGTTACACCCTCTTGGAAGTATCAGGGAAATAGCTTGTCCCACGGTGGAAGTGTGGGGTGCGGGTGTGTGGACCGGACCTGTAGCATCCTGGAATGGAAGAGCTAGCGGGAGCCTACAGGTAACGGACTCCAACCCCTTGCAGATAAGGAGACTCGGGCTCCAGGACAGGGAGAGGCTTCCCTGGGGACACAGTGGGCTAGTGGCTAAGCCAGAAACAGAGCCCAGTTTCCCTCTGGTACCCCAAGCTCCAGAAGGGTCTTTCCTCCCACAGTGGGCTCGCCATCCCTGCAGCTGTCACGTGAGCCACTCCAGCTCTCCTGCCAGAGGTGTGGAAAGACCTCTGGGTACAAAGCCAAAGTCCAGCCTCTCCAGCTGTATTGGTTTCCTGATTAGTTTCCTAATTGTCGCTGCAGTAATAAATTACCACAAGCTTACTGGCTTATTAAAACAACACAGGGGGGCTTCCCTGGTGGCGCAGTGGTTGAGAGTCTGCCTGCTGATGCAGGGGACACGGGTTCGTGCCGCGGAGCGGCTGGGCCGCTGAGCCTGCGCGTCCGGAGCCTGTGCTCCGCAACGGGAGAGGCCACCGGGAGAGGCCACAACAGTGAGAGGCTCGTGTACCGCAAAAAACAAAAAAAAACAAAACAACACAGGGACTTCCCTGGTGGTCCAGGGGTTGGAGCTGCGCGCTTCCACTACAGGGGGCGCGGCCTCAATCCCTGGGCAGGGAACTAAGATGCCACGTGGCGCAGCCAATAAATAAAATAAGACGACACAGCTTTATTCTCTTAAAGTTCTGGAGGTCAGAAGTCTGAAAGGGTCTGACTGATTTAGTGTTGGCAGTGCTGCGTTTCCTCCCGGTGCCCCAGGAAGGGATCCATTTCCTGGCCTTATCCAGCTTCTAGAGACTGCTCACATTCTTTGCCTCATGGCTCCCTCCATCTTCAAAGCCAGCAACATAACATCTTCCAGTCTTCCCCTCCTCCCTCTCCTTGTCTCCCCCTGCACCTCCCTCCCCCTTCCCTCTCCCAGTCTCTTGCTTCCATCATCATGTCTCCTTCTCTGACTCTGACCCCCCTGCCTCTTTCTTCACTTATAAGGACCCTTGTGATTACATTGGACCTATCCAGGTAACCCAGGATAATCTCCCCATCTCAAGATCCTTCACTTAGTTACCCTTGCAAAGGCCCTTTGCTGTGTAAGGCAGCAGAGTCACAGATCCCGGGAATTAGGACACTGGCTTCTTTGGGAGGCCATTATTCTGTCTACCACCCCTGCCTAACCACGGCTTAGCCCCAGTGAAGTCCAGCCGCTCTGCCTCACCCTCCCCGTCTGAGAAAGAGGGGTTGTTGGCGGCTCAGCCATCTTCATGGGCGCAGTTCACCCAGGGTTTCTGGGGGGCCCCTAATGCTGTGAGCCCCAGGGAAGGCTCAGAGGTAGGAAGAGGTGGACTTGCTTGAGGAAATGGAAGGTGACCGGGTCAAGAGAGTAGCATGAGCTGAGAGTGGAGGGTGTGAGTGGATCCCCCGTGCTTCCTCAGCAGGCCAGACGTTTGTGCTGTGGTCCTGACCTCCTGTATCCTAAACATGGTCAAACACTACTATCAGAGCCCTTCTTAGGCCACAGATATGGTCTAGCCAACAACGCATCGTGCAGCCAGGTCCTACCCCAGTATGGCCCAGAGTCAGCCCCCAGTTGTCCTGAATTCTCGGGAGAAGAATGCTAATAACAGGAGTCACTAACACTTGGCCTGACATGGCAAAGCAGTTCCGGCTGACATGGCCGTGCTCGATTCTCACAACATGCCCTTGAGCGTTGGTGGGACTCTCTCCACTTGACTGCTGGGGATCCTGTGGTTCAGAGAAGAAACGACACTTGCCCAAGGGTGACACGTAGTAGAGGCTGGGGTTAGGCAGGCTGCTCCAGAAAATGGAATTTCTAGGGTAACCAGAACCCCCTTTTATGGTTTGAATCTTTGCCATAAGGCAACTCATAGGCCCTAGATTTGAAACGTATGTCATGGTGGGTCCTGGCCCATTCAGTCTCCTCGTTGCAGGATGAGGGAGGGGTGGGTGCAGGTCGTGCAGCTGGTTAGAAGCAGAGGCCCAGCTAGTTTTGTCTGCAGTCTCAGTCTCCTCATCTGGATATTAAAGGGGTTGGCCCAGCCCTAGAGCAGGGACTCTCAACCGTGGCTGCATGTTGCCATCACCTGGGGAGTTTATTTAAAACAAAGAATAAGAAGAAGTATAACGGATTCACTTTGCTGTACACCTGAAACTAACACAACATTGTAAATCAACTGTACCCCAATAAAAGTTTTTAAAAAAGAAGAAGAACCACCCACGCTGCCCCTGAGTCCAGTTACACCGGAGTCTCAGGGTGGGGAATTCAGGCGTCAGTTCCCAGATGATGCTGACATATGGCCAAGTTTGAGAGCCACTGGCCCAGATGCTTCCCGAGGAACTCTCCATCCTTTGTACCCTCCAGTTCCTTCCAGAAGTCTCTCTTCTGTGTTGCACTCAGACAAAACCCCAGGAACAGGCCACTGAGAAATCCTGGTGATTGTCTGCACACCTCCCCGTCGTGCTCAGCAAGTGGGCACGCTGCAGGCACAGAGCCGTGTCGTGATATTGGAAAGACACAGGCTTTGGTGGCAGCTCATCCACTTACTAACTACATGCCCTGGAGCAGAGCACATTTTTGAATTTTAGATTTCTCCATGTGAAAAGAGGGCTAGTAATAGGGCTTTGTGAGAACTGGTGATGGTGAGGTGAGTGGCACACATTAGATGCTCAGAATTGTTGTTATGATTACTGTTGAACACAGCAGAAAACAGACCAGCCTAGAGGAGAGGCTTCCCTCTGGAGGTGAAGCCTCAAGCATCCAAAATGCCTTACACCTAATATCCTACCTATCCTACCACGTCCCCTGCCGCTGGCTTCCACCCAGGCTGATGCTTTTGTGCAGAGTCTTAGGTTTGATTTACCTTGAAGCACCGAGCCAGAAGCACTCTCTGGCCCTCCAAGCATCACGGCTCCAGCCAGAAAAACCGGAAACCCTACAACCTTCGTAAGACAGAAGAAAGTTGATACTACTAACACCTTACTTTCCTATAGTACTGGTTACTTTCAAAACTGTACTAGCAGTGTGAGCTAGCAGGTGTAGCTCTACGTCCCTGTGTAGATGGGGAAACCAGCTCAAAGAGGTTAAATCAGCACTGTCCTATAGAAGTATCGTGCGACTCACGTATGTACTTCTGAATGTCCTCATAGCCACGTTAAAAAAAGGTAAAGGGAAGCAGATAAAATTCATTTTAGTAGTGTATTTCATTTAACCCAGTATATCTAGAATATTCTCATTTTAACATGTGACCAACGCTTTCAAATTATGAATGAGATCTTTTCTGTTCTTCTCTTCACGTTAAGTCTGGGAAATCCAGTGTGTATCTCACACTGCCAGCACCTCTCAGTTCAGACCAGCCACAATGCAAGTGTCAGTAAGCTGCATGTGGCCAGTGGCTCCCATACTCAGCAGCACAGGGCTCCGGGGCTAAAATCTTCACCCCAGACCCCACCACAGGTTTGGGGAGAGCTGAGGTTGCAGTGAGGATTTCCCCGTTTCTGATCCGGGCTCATGAGGTCAGTGTGAGGAGTAAATTCATTTTGGTAGTAATTTAGCTCAGTACAGCGCCTGGCAGACTCAAGGCCTCGGTCAGTGATCAAGGGAGTCCTTTCTAAAGGGGTCCCCTCCTGTGCTATCAGGGCCCATCTACTGCAGGAAGCCTCGCAAGGCACCTCTTTCCAAGTCAGTCCACTTCCCCTGAGCGTGCAGTTCCCCAAGCCAGGAGGGGCCGTGGAGGTTGCTGCTAGAATGGTTTTCCTTGGAGGGTTTGGAGTTTTCCAGGGGAGTCAGACAAGGCCACAGCCACTCAGAGAGCTTTTCGCACAAAAAACACTGGTGGCCCCTCCCAGGTGCTGGCCCCACGGGAGGCGCCGTGGGGAACTTGGGCAAGCCACACCCACCGCTTGATCATCTCTGCCCCCGAGCTCGTGCTTTCTCCTGGGTGCCTTCCCCTCCCCCAAGCTCCCACTTTGTTCCTAGCCACCTCAAATGCCACCCTCTGAGCATCCTTCCTTGACTCTTGCCCCAGCTTCCCTCCTCACCCCGAAAACCTGGAGGCAGACGCTCCCTCCTTTCCCGTAGCGTTGCCTGCGCCTCTCAGAGGCCCTTGTTACACCCCACCTGTCTTCTGGGTCCTTCTCTCCTGAGGTGGCTGCCCTGCCATGCTGGCATCCCCTAAAGATTCTGTCTGACCCTGATTTACCTCCAAATTCTTCCAGCATCTGCTTCTCAGCTGGTACTCGATGAAGAAACGAATGAGAGAATGAATGAGCGGAGTTAATCTTATCCCAGTTTAACTGAAAGAACAGTGACTGTGGCTTCTTCCATAAACTCTCAGCAGAAAAAAAAATATCTATGCTGGGATTACAGAGTGAGAATCATCAAACAATCTTACCCAAAAACACAGACTCCTAAGCTCCATTCCCCCAGAGACTGTTTTGTAGGTCTGGGGTTGGGCCCAGGAAGCTGTATGTGTTTTCATCTCTCTAAGACATTCTACAGCCTAGACAGGCTTGGAAAGACCTGATTCAGATCATTTAATCAATGGGAAGACTAGAGATTAGATATAGATGTGCATATATATATGGTACAGCTACAAGGCCCACAGGGAAAAAGCACTATGATTTCATTTCACAAGTATTCTTAGGTGTTAACCACGTAAAGGATTTTTGGGTCCTTTGGTTAAAATGTAGCATTTATGAAGAAGTATAGGCAAGAAGGAAGAAAGCCAGTGGCCTCACTCAGAAGGGCTTTGGATTCCCTGCTGGACAAGTGGGCTGTGTTCACAGAGTAGCGGGGAGCATCACCCCTGGGAGAACAGCAGTGCCCTAGAGCAGGATACCCAAGGAGCACACGGCCAAGACGTCCGCGTCTTCACACCAGGTTCTTCTTCCCGCAGGTCTCCTGTGATGGCCGGCGGACTGTTCGCCGTGGATCGGAAGTGGTTCTGGGAGCTGGGCGGCTACGACCCAGGCTTGGAGATATGGGGAGGGGAGCAGTATGAAATCTCATTCAAGGTGAGCTCTTGGGAAGCCCCTTTGTCCTTGGCAGGGTGCCCGTGGCGCCTGTCCTGGCAGGCTGCCTGCTTAGCGTCTGTCTGAGCCTGGTGAACAAATCGGGAGCCGCCAGCCACTGCTTGCTGTGTGTGTGTTGGTAGGGGGTGCGGAGCGGAGGCGGCAGCGTGGAGATCCTCAGGTTGCCAAAGGCTGGCCTCAGCCACAGCTCTGGCTGGTGTTTGCCTTGCATTGTCCCTTCTCAGATGACAGTGTTGGAATAAAACAGGCCTCACTTCCCCAGAGATGGTGTGTCTCCCATTGAGACGACCAGCCGACCAGCAGAGGGGAAGAGAGAGCACAACGGCCGAACAAGACACGTGGGCCGGCAGGAAGCTCTGCTCTGAGAATGGTCCCCTGGCCTCACAGAAACCAACTTGTCTTTAGTGGTTCCTGGCCACCCCTCTCGAGTCTTCCCTTTGTATCTGTCTCTGCTGGAGTTTGATGTACAGAGACCAGGGGCTAAGAGCTTGAGTTGTGGGGTCAGAGAAGCCTGGGTTCCAATCCCAACTCCATCACTCAGTTGCTGTGTGACTTTGGGCAAGTTAGATTACCTCTCTGAGCTTTCTGCCCTCATCTAAGAGAATAATCATACTACCTACTTTACAGAGCTTTTGTGAAGATTAAATGAGATAATAGCTAGAAAGTGGTTAGCACCCAACCTGGGGACACAACCAATTAATAACTGGTAGAAATTATTAAAGAGTCAGTGAAAATATATTTACTGTAACCTATTAGACCGGCCCATGTGCTGTAGAAGCTTCTGACAATGGTGATAAAGGAGGTGATGGTTACTAGTTAACTATGCAAACTTCTGAGGCCCCATTCCTCCCCTTTTTGTGGGATTTTTGTATTGATCTCAAGTGAAGAACAGAGGCTTCGTCCCTCTGAGGGGAAGGTTAGCTTGTCCTGTGGCCCTGTGGTCAGCCAGGGCCTGCTTCCAACACCCCTAGAACCCCTGGTAAGGCATATCCCCAACCCATGAGGGATGGCCAGCAGCATAACTGGGCTGGGCCCTGTGAATACGCCTGCCAAGGAACCCGGATGCCTGCCAAGTCGGGCATCAACTTCTTATGCAAAGGACCATTGTCACACACGGCAATTAAGGTTTCGGCGCTGGGGTTAGATTGCCTAGGTCAGGTCGTAGCTCTGCTACTTCGTGCCAGCTGTGTGATCTTGGACAAAGAATCCTTAGCCTCCCTGAGCCTCAGTTTCTGCTTCCATAAAATGGGTTTAAGGATACTTTAATTCTCACAGGGTTGTTGAGAGCATTAAATAAGCCCATTCTTGTTAGGATGACTTAATAAATATCCTAAAAATTATTTTCATTATTGTCATTGTCCTTGTGTATGCCACTGGGTGAGCAGTTCAGAACTGGGGGACATAAATTCTTGATTAGCAGGAAAACAACCTGTAATTCTACTGAAACATTATTTTGGTTTGAAAGGCAGTCTATGTCCATTTCACCTTCAGACTTCTGAAGTTGTCTCCCATAAGGGGGCCAGCCCCCTAAATAAAACTAATATTAAAATCCAGGGGTGATATTAAAAATATTTAACAACAATGATGACACAAGCACCAATCAGTCAGAGCGGATGCCAGCTGTCCACCACTGTGCATCCACCCTGGTGTGCGGCAACTCAAGTGCAGCCATGATCAGAGCTGGCAGTACCCTGTGTGGAGCCCTTCACAAGTGTTGGCTTATTTAATCCTCAAAGCAACCCTAGGAGGGTGGTATCATTATTATAAACATTTCACAGGGGGGCAGGTGGAACTCAGACCCAGGTCCCACACAGTTGACACTAACAGGACCAGGACCTGAACCCAGGTCTGCCCAACTGCAAAGCCCATGCTCTCACCCGCCATGTTGTATAGGCCTCTGCAGGGACGTGAGAGCACTTGAGAGGAAAACTAGCCTAAGAGGTTGGCTGTAATCTCTTACTCTTTCTTCTCAGTTTTTGCCTTCTCCTGGGGTTAACTTACTAGGATATCCTGCAGCCTCTCAATGAAGTGAACTAGTAACAGTCTAAGTCGGAAATAGGTTTGCTCTCCCAGCCAACTCTGATCCATCAGTAGGAGCTGCCCCAGTTCTGTGTTAATATGTATTGCAAGGCTGTGTTTGAGCTTATCAGAAAAGGAGTGGTGATTGATTAGTGATGTCTGCCCTGGGTGCAGGTTTGGCGAGCGATGGCACATATGTCATTTATTTAGTATCCCTAGCCCATGCAATCTAATTTTCCAAATGTCACATCCTTACAGTGGAATCACATACAAGGAATCAAAAGAGTTTTAACTTCACAGTTCCTCAATCTGTCAATTAAACAAACTTAATTTATGACGTTTTCTACTAAGTTTTTTCCCAGAAATGGGCACATCAGTGTTCTGAGTTCTCACCAGAATGTAAACTCCAGTAGGGTAACCATCTTTGTCTGTTGTATCCCAAGAACCAACAGGGTTGCCTGACCGGGAGAAGGCACTTAATAAATAAGTGAATACTCTGAATACTCAGAGCAGGTGTAATACTGGCCAGAACCAGCCTCCTTGGTCAAGAAGTTCCCCTCCGTGGGAGGGGAGTGATTGGAGAAAAATGAGCACAAAGGAGTTTCTAAAGCCAAAATAATTTCAGTCTGTGCGTTTCAAAGACCCATTTGATGATGCTCATCAGGCAATTATGGCAGAACAATTGGCATTTTCCCACCACAGTTTATTTACAAAAGACACGGCTATTGGAAGTCTCTCATCCGGGAGGGGGAGGGAGGCTGGCTCCTGTTGCCATTTGATCCAATTATCTCCTTCACTCTGGAGAGGAGATGAGACAGTGTAATGAGGAGTCCCCCAGGTCTGAAAGGGAGACATTTCTCCCTGGGCTTTCTCTCTCCGGGCTTTGAGAGCGCGAGTTCCTGGAGCCGGCAGCAGCCCCTCTGCCAGTGCACTGTCTCCCGGGCCCCCGCGGAAGGCCTGCCCACAGCGCTGAGGGCACAGGAGAGCCCGTTCGTCTGCCGGCAACACCTCCCTGGAATGCCGGGTGTTCTGTTTCAGCCAGAGCAGGGCATTTACGAAGGGCCAAGTTCCCTCTGATTAATCTCTACTGAGATCCCTTTTCTTCTTGGTGACAGAGAAGAGAGACTGGTCTGAAAGGCATGAGTGTATTTTCAGAAATTAAGATAAATTGATACGTTAAAAAAAAAGACAAATTGATACGTGCCATCAGGGCTGATGGATTAATAATTCGGCTCCAATCTCAGACCAGGCCATCTATCCTGATGGGAAAACCCCAGAAGAGATGTTCCGAAGGCTCTGAAATTTCTAGGAGAGTCATCGACTCTTTTTTTTCCCCCCTCTCTCTCGCAGCCAATAGAGCTTCTGTTTCCAAAAGGCACGGTCACATATGAGAGTTCTTCTGCTTGGCAGTTAGACTCTTCTCAGTTCTAGTGGGCGGATAAATCTTTAACCCTGTAGCCTGGCCTATACCCACCTCCGTGAGCTGCTTACCGCCCCTTACCTTCTCTCCACTCTCCTCCGCATTGCGTTAGTCTGGACTCTTGGTAACAGGTCACCGAAATCCCGGTCAATCTGACCCCAGTCTGACTTAAGCAAAAAAATCAGAATTGATTGGCCCACCCAACTGAAATTCCAGGGTAGATCTCCAGACCCGGCTGGATCCCGGGACTAACCCATCTCATCTAGACTCCATCTCGCTTAGTCCCTCAGCTCTGCTTTCATCTGGGTTGGCTTTCCTCTCAGGCAAGTTTTCACTTGTGGAAATACCCAGCAGCCCAGTGGGAAAAGAGTTTCTATTTCCCATGATTCCTGTAGTAAGTCCCCAAGTCGAGTCTCATTGCCCCTTCCTGAACAATGTTCTGATCTGTCAACTGCAGCCTGAGTCTGATTGGTCACATGCCCATCCTGGAGCTGGGAAAGTGGGATGAGCTGGCTCCCTAAAGGAAAGCCCAGGCATTGTGTGCAGAAGGGGGAATGGAGGCGGGGCGGGGCAAACCACCGATGTCCACCTGACCCAGCCATACAGAACGGCTTACAAGCCCCAGGCTCATATGCCTGGCTATCTTTGAAGGCATGCACTGTTCACTTTTCCTGAAATGCCCTTCCTTGGTCTGGCCAACCCACAGTCATCCTTCTGGGTTCAGCTCATCTATATGGTGTCCTCTCAGCCTTACCTGAGCTCCCTTTGATGCTTAGGGACCACCCGAATGTCACTCCCAGCATGGCACCCAGTACCTCCTGTTGACAGGACCCAAGGGTTGGCCTGTCTCCCCCACTGCACTCAGCTTCCTCGAGGCAGGGAGTGGGTTTTGTCCATCTCTATACCCCAGTTTCTGGCCCAGAATAGGTGTTTTAGATAACTGTTAGTGGCATCAGTTCCTATCTTATATAACTTCCTTCATCCTGCCCTTCCCAGGCTTACATCTGCATCTTTGGGTGATGGCGATGTGGCAGGAGAGGTACTCAATGAGAAGGCAGGGCACTGGCTTCTCATCTTTGCTCTCTGTCCACCTGGAGACCCTGGACCAATTGCTTGATCTCTCTGGCCCTCACATCCCAGATGGTGCTGATAGAGTTTTCCTTCCTACCCAAGAGAGGCTCGAATAAGATGCTGTGGAAAAAGCCCTTGGTCTTACGTGGATGCGAGGGTGGTTGGATTAGAGGTGGTGGCAGCAGGACCAGCAGAAAAGGGACCTGCACAGTGTCCCCAGGAGGCTGAGGTTAGGATGTCTTCAACTTTGAGGGCCAGGAGAGGAGAAGTGTCCACGGGACAACGTGGCTGAGCTGGCGTGAGAAAGATGTGGGCCTTGACGCAATGTAAGTGGGTATATCTTCTGTTAGCAATTCGGCAGAATCCATTACATTTCAAAGCAAGCACATTCTTTTACCCAAAATTTCACGCCCAGGAGTTTAGCCAAGAGAGATAGAGCAAAGATTGAGGTAGGAGCTATCTGTTGAAGCATTACTTACGAAAGGGGAAGACTGAAAATGACCTAAGTGTACATCCTTAGGGGATAAATAAGTTAGAGCACATCCCAACAGTGAAATATTATGTAAAAGAAGTTAGATGCCTCCAAAATTAAGTTTTAAAAAAAGATGTGAAAATTTTGTTTTTATGTATGTATATATAGTCGCGTGTTTAATCTTAAAAAATATGACAAATGCAAACAAACAAACAAAAAACTGAGAAGAATCTCCTTCTAGTTTACTGAGCACCCACATGCAGTAACGTGGGGCCCCGTGCCCCCCCACTTTATAGATGAGGAAACTGAGTCTTGGGTTAAATCCTTCCACAATGTCACGTGGTTGGAACAAGGATTTCAGCCCTGCTGTCTGACTTCAGACTGATCCTTTGCCAAGGCCACGGTGCCGCGGAAGCTTCCCATCCCTTGGGGCATCGGGGGTGGGAGGGCTACAGTGTGGCTGTCCCTTTCTGCTTCATTGTTTCTGTAACGTTGAATGCGTTCATCATCAGTACATATCACTTCTGTAATCAGGAGAAAAATTAATATTTTTTTTAACCGAGAAGAAGGGAAGACTGTTGTTTCTTCAGCCTCCCGGCCCACCCCTCCTCCGCCCCATAGACATCCCAGTGCTTCGTTTGGGCCATTTGCAAGTTCAGGGATGAGATTCTCCCCCAGGTGAGGTCTACAGAGAAGGGAGTCACGGTGAGGAGACCCCCAGGGAAGGATGGAGACCCCAAGCGCACCTCTGCAGGGTCTGTTCCAGGAGACAGGGGCAGCAGCCTGCTGCCCTTGGAGAGGAAGATGGAGACGTTCAGAAGGTCCCTTGGGGCAGGCTCGCTTGAGCAAGGGAGTGACAGAAAGCCACACGAGGGAACGAGGGAGAGCCTTGTTCCGAGAGGGAAACCCACCACATCTGAGCAGAGGCAGGAGGCCTCAGTGGTGGGTGGGTCTGCATAGTCCAACACTGATACAGTTACCAAAGGCCAACCCAGCCCCAGACTGCTGTGGGCAGATTTAAAAAAAGGAAGCTCTCAGATTTTCCTTCCTTGGAACTCACGTGTCATCAGGGGGGTTGAGTGAAATAGGGTGTATGAAAAGAAAGTAGTAGGCACACCAGAAACGGGTGAGGAGTGATGTTGTGACCTGATGCCCCAGGTTCTTAGGGGACAGGGCCAGGGTCCCTCAGCTGGAAGGTGGCAGAGCCAGGGCTAAATCCCAGATGTTCTGACTCTAAGCCCAGTGCTCATTTCATTCCACCTGGTGGGAGGGGGCAGCCTAGAGAGAGACCACTGCTACAGGGAGGCCCCAGAAGTCAGGACCAGCCCTGAGGGGGTTAAGTTGCCACCCAGGAGGGCCTTCGGGGCCCCCACACAAGTGCCAGCGTGCCATCGCCTCTCCCCATCCCTTCCACCACCCGCTGCCAGCCCCCTCTGATTCAGACCAGCTGCAGTGTCGCTGCCGGGAACCCGGCGCTAGCTCCTTCCTTCGCTGGGTTATCCGAGGATGCTGGGAACTTGCTCTGCCGCATGTAGCATTTTCCTCCCAGCCACATGTACCCAGACTTTCTAAGAGCTGTCTGCCAAGAACAGGGAAGGCATTCTGCTCCTGACTTTGAGCAGCCATTTGAAATTCCATGGGTGTCTCTGTCTGTGGGCACCTGCCCCTCCCACCATTCCTCCAGGAAGATGGCTCGGAAGCCCGAGGGTCACCTGTGGTACATGGCTCCCTAACCAGCCACGTGCCCATCTCTTCATGCCTCGGTCTTTTATTGCTAAAAATGGAGATAACAACTTCTTCACAGGTTTGTTATAAAAACTAAATGGTAGGGACTTCCCCGGCAGTCCAGTGGTTAAGACTCCGTGTTCTCAATGCAGGGGCACAGGTTCGATCCCTGGTCAGGGATCCCACATGCCACAAGGTGAGGCCAAAAATAAAAATTAAAAATTAAATGGTATAAAACGTTTGTTTAGCCTGGAGACAGACAAAAAGAAGGCAGTCAGTGAGTGGTAGCTGTTTGGATCAGAACCTTCGTGTTAAAAAAGGAGGCAGGGGGCTTCCCTGGTGGCGCAGTAGTTGAGAGTCCGCCTGCCGATGCAGGGGACACGGGTTCGTGCCCTGGTCCGGGAAGATGCCACATGCCGCGGAGCGGCTAGGCCCGTGAGCCATGGCCGCTGAGCCTGCACTGCATGTCCAGAGCCTGTGCTCCGCAACGGGAGAGGCCACAACAGTGAGAGGCCTGCGTACCGCAAAAAAAAGAAAAAAGAAAAGAAAAAGAGGAAAAAAGGAGGCAGAACGGCACGGGATAGTACATTGGCTTTGGAATCAAACCATCTGGGTTCAGGTGAAAGCTCCATGAGCTAGTGGCTGTGTGACCTTGGGAAAGTGACTTAACCTCTCTGGACTTCTTCATCTGTAAAGTGGCAATAGAATGATCCTTATTGCATAGTGTCGGTGTGAGCGTACTATTAATCAAAATGTGTTAAAAGCTTAGCTCAGCGCCTGGCATATTGTAAATTATCAATTATGATAGCTGTTAACGTCGGCATTGTGGTCGATGTGTATGGGCTGCAGTTGCAGGAAGACAGGCGTGGAAAGAGCTTTGAGGCCGGCAAGACAGAGGCCAAAGACCTTGGCTCCAGGCCCAGCTCTGGAATGAGCTCTGAGTGAGACCTGGGACAGTTCACCTGCCCTTTCTGCTGAACCTTTACTTCCTCATTGAAACCCCAAACTCACAGGGCTGTCTAGAGACACAGTGTGAACTGGCAGGCACCACTGTCCTGAGAGGGGCTGTCACTAATCCAGGAGGCACTAGTTCTCAAAGTGTGGTCCCCAGCCCAGCAGCACCAGCATCACCTGGGAACTTGTTAGAAATGTAAATTCTCAGATCCCACGGAGACCTGCTGAGTCAGACATCCTGGGGGTGGGACCCAGCAGTCTGTGTTTTAGCAAGCTCTCCAGGTGACTCTGATGCTCACTCGAGACTGAAAATCGTGGCTGTAACCAGTAGGTAAGGTCTGGTACAGAGTGGATGCTCAGGCTGGGGTGTGGAAAGATAGAGTAATGGGTAGGTTGGTTGGCAGGGTTGGCCCACAGGTACCAACACCTTCACCCCACTTTCAAGGCTCTATGTCACTGGTCCACCCTTGGCTGCCAGTTTCTGTTCCATCTCTTCTTTTTTTTTTTAATTAATTAATTTATTTTTTTGGCTGTGTTGGGTCTTCGTTTCTGTGTGAGGGCTTTCTCCAGTTGCGGCGAGCGGGGGCCACTCCTCATTGCAGTGTGCGGGCCTCTCACTGTCACGGCCTCTCCCGTTGCAGAGCACAGGCTCCAGATGCGCAGGCTCAGTAGTTGTGGCTCACGGGCCTAGTTGCTCCGCGACATGTGAGATCTTCCCAGACCAGGGCTCGAACCCGTGTCCCCTGCATTGGCAGGCAGATTCTTAACCACTGTGCCACCAGGGAAGCCCCCATCTCTTCCAACAGGGTTTTAGAGCAAGGCTGACCAGTGACCAGGCTATGTGTGAATGAATGAACGAACGAATGAATGTTTGTACTGGGCTGCATTGTTCATGGAAAGAAAAGCACATGTGCCCAAGAGAGCAGAAATGTGGGTGCACTGCAGCTGGCTCTCAGCAGCATGCACGTGTGGTGTCCAGGGGGTGTGGAGGGGATCAGAGGTGACCGGAGCAGGGGGCAGAGGCCTTGACTGCAAGCCCAGGGTGACCCCTTTGTCCTGCAGATAATACAAGTGCCAAGAGGGGTCTTTGTGGGAGACCATGATAGGGTCAGGACCAGGCTTTAGAAAGATCGAAGGTGCAGTCTCAGATCTGCCTAGTTCTGGGGGCCCCCACCCTGGAATCCACTCTGGGCTCTGCCACTTATGAGCCGAGGAGCCCTGGGGAAGGCACTGGACCTCGCTAGGCCTCGCTTTCCTCATGTGTAAGAGGCATGCCAGTACCTCCCCCACTGGGTGGTTGGGAGATTGTGCTATTTCAAATATGAACCAAAACCTAACAGATCCTGAAACTTAAGTGAATTCATTTATTAAAGAAAAAAAAAAGCCCTAATGTAAGGCAACCACCCCCCATTTTTTGGCCAAGTTGACTATAAACACCTCAGGAGGGCTTCCCTGGTGGCGCAGTGGTTGATAGTCCGCCTGCCGATGCAGGGGACACGGGTTCGTGCCCCGGTCCGGGAAGATCCCACATGCCATGAAACGGCTGGGCCCATGAGCCATGGCCGCTGAGCCTGCGTGTCCAGAGCCTGTGCTCTGCAACAGGAGAGGCCACAACAGTGAGAGGCCCGTGTACCGCACACACACAAAAAAATAAAATAAAATATTGTTTTTCTTTATTTAATTAATTAATTTATTTATTTTTGGCTGCATTGCGTCTTCGTTGCTGCACATGAGCTTTCTCTAGTTGCGGCGATCAGGGACTACTCTTCGTTGGTGGTGCACAGGCTGCTCATTGCGGTGGCTTCTCTTGTTGCCGAGCACGGCCTCTAGGTGCGCGGGCTTCAGTAGTTACAGCACGTGGGCTCAGTAGTTGTGGCTCACAGACTCCAGAGCGCAGGTCAGTAGCTGTGGTACACGGGCTTAGTTGCTCCGCGGCATGTAGGATCCTCCCAGACCAGAGCTCGAACCCGTGTCCCCTGCATTGGCAGGCGGCTTCTTAACTACTGTGCCACCAGGGAAGCCCCAGGATATTGTTGAAACAGTCAGATATTCAATGTATTAATTTAGATACACTTATGCTTAAAACTATATTATATAAAATCATATATTAATCTAGAAGTAAATTTAAATGGATTTTTAAAAGAAAAATAAAATTGGGTTTTTTCCTGCTCTTTTACCAACTGTACCCTGTAACCAGTATAAGCATCTAAAATGAACATGAGTGAGATTCTTTCATACTGGTGAGACTTCCTGAAACAGTATCTTGTTGTTCGAAACAAGCTAATATGTTCAAAATCATATGAACTTACAGAAAACATGGATCCAACGCCATTCCTTCTTTTCTGAAGGGAAACTGCGTGGCATATTTGTGGCGCCCACCACCAGTAGCGCCAGCCACCATGTGCCCAGGTAGCACCATTAGGATTGCTCAGAGTCCTCTATGCTTCAGAATTACCTCATTCCAGCCTCATCACAACCCTAGGAGGGAGGCACAGTAATACATCCCATACTGCAGGTGAGGAAACTGAGGCTTTCAGATTCATGAAACTTGCTTAAGAGCCAGAACCAAGCTCATCACGGCTACCCTGTGTTCTTCCTAAGCTCAGAGATAATGCAGGATAATTGGTGACGATTATTCTTTTAATTGCATATTAATGGTGCAGCTCCCAAGCGCAACTGAACAGGGTTTGGACTTCATTGGGGTCCTCAGCTGCTGCCAGCAGCAAAAGCCATGGCTGACTGGTGTCTTCTCCCCTCCCTGGGCAGGTAGGGTGCCCATCCATTACTGACTGGTTTCCAGGCAGCCGTTTCCTTGAGAGAGAGGTTTCGCCCCACCCCTGCTCACTCGCGGTCCCCTCAGCAGGACGGCCCCTTTGCCACGCACTCACCGGAGCCCACTGTGTCTTCCTGAAGCTCATCACCACTCGTTTCTTTCCTCCTCAGTTTAGGAGGTAAGAGCGACTAATTGTCTTTTATAGACACTGTAATGAAGCCTGTCATCACACAAAAGAAGTTTGCTAATAAAGTAAATCAAAGCAGCAATGAAAATGAATGGGGAGCAAGCTTTTACAATTAGATTTGTACTTGTCTAGTGGCATGGTGCTTCCAGGGAGAAGACTGTTCCACAGGAGAAAACAGCACCAAGGAACGAGATGGCAGGGTGTGTCTGGAAACTCCTTATGGTGGAACAAGGCTCCCGGAGCAGACAGCTGCACCCCCCGCGGGGATGGAGACTAGGAAGGGCATGGAGGGGAGGGAGGGAAGAAAGCTGACAGCAGAGAGGGGCTGCAAGATGTCATCTCAGTGGCCTGTCTTTGTCCCCATCCATATATGACGGGGTCCCGGCCAAACACGGTTGCAGCTGCTGCCAGCTCTGCAGCTCCCCTTCTCTCTGCCACCAGCTGGGCTCTTCTGCCAGTGTATTACTTGGGGGAGAGGCAAAGACCCTCGGGCAACCAAGCCCCGTGACTATACCCCACCCGCCTGGCACTGTCATTCTCCTGGTCAGTTGCAGGTTCTGCCACAAAGTCTGTTTGAAAAACTCCATCATGTCTCTGAGCTTCACTTTATCCATTTGGGAAATCAGGCCATAGGATAAAAAAATACCATGGTGTTGAGCAGAAGGGCAAATACTGTATCTTTTCAAGGTGGTGGTATTTCTCGTTCTTTCGCAAATAGAAATGACTAACATTAATCAGGTTTGCTACGGCCAGGCATCAGGCTGAGCGCTCTTCACAGCTTGTCTCAGTCCATCTCAGCAGCCTTGCAAGGTAGCAGTGACCGTCATCCCCAGGTCACACGGCTGCACTGGTGGTGTTGGGATAGGAAAACGGTGCTGTGGTTTCTGTGGGTCTTGGGTGGCTGCTGCCTCAGCTGTGAAGGGAGGGAGGTGGGCCTGAAGGTACACAGGTAGGTGACATGGGCCATGAGCTGAACCTGGAGTCCAGGACCAGATCTGCCCAGCTCCCCAGCCCACGGCAAGTCATGCTGTAATTGCCTGCCTCCAGCTTTTATCATGTCCCGGGGTGGAGAGTCCCCTCCAGTCTGGGGATCCTGCCAGATAAGCAGCGAACACCACAGGGGTGGTGCCTGCTGTGTATGATGTGTTCTGGGGGGCCAGAGGGCCTTCTGAAGGGTTGAGTGTACCCTGAGCTGGGCCCCTCTCAGATGGCTCAGGTGCTTCCAGAGGACTCGGGGCTTGGCAGCAGCTTTTGCTGAACAGGTGTGCGTCTCTCTAAAGGCAGTTCGAGTTCTGACTCAGCCGTCAGAGAGTCATGTCCAGGGCAGGGAAGCCGTGGAGTAAACCCATCGTCCAAAGCCAGCACTCCTCCTGGGCCGCAGACATCCCAGGAATCTGAGGGCATTTTGGATGCCTCAAACCTCTGAGTAGATCAAGGTCACCCTGGTCCCTCAGGAACCTTCCGGCTGATGGCCAGCATGGTCAGGGCCAAAGAAACCCGAGGTCACAGCACAGGGAAGGATTTGGAAATTGATGATCCGTCTGCATAAAGGAAGGTTCCCTGCCAAGCAGAGCCAGAGACACAGCCTCATTAGCTAATGTGAGTTTAATATGGAGTCGAGAGAGCTGGACACCGGCCTAGTCAGCTGCCCAGGAGACACTCACAAATAGAGCAGGGTGAGGTGTCCTCCACCTGCTCAGTGTTGCTCTGCCTTCCAACAGGCAAGGGCAGCCCAGCGGCGACCTGGGCAATATCCACCAGACAAAAACATTGCTTCCACCTCAGTCACTTTGTATAAAGGGAGAGTTATTGTTACAGGATGCTGGCGCCTGATCTCCTGCTTTGAAAATAAACTTCTTGGCTTGGCCTTGACATTAATCTACCATCAGGAACCCATTATCTCAAGACCAATGTTCTGTTCTATTGACTGGCTCGATGGTTTTTTTCTCCCCCAAGATCAGAATATAATCGCATTTCTCCAGGCAGCATTTCCACTAATTGCAGCCTCACGCATGCCTATCCCCTGTGGGAAGCCCAGGACAGAGTACATCTGGGGTGGGGAGGAGACAGTTGCTGGCGGGAAGTGATGGGGGACTGAGGCCCCTCAAGTGTGCAAGGAGCCCTTCTGGAGCCCCTGAATTAATCAAGATACGGAGCCGAGTCCCCAGAATCCTGTCAAGCAGTTCAAGGTGGAAAAGGCTCTTTTGCACGGAATCGGGGTTGTAGATATTCCCACTCCTGCTCTTCACTCCACAAATGAGGGAATACAGTAATGAAATTAATAATAAATGTCCCAAATCCAGCCGTGTCCCACCATCGCCACAGTTCCACAGACCCTAAGCCATGCCTGCTTTGTATCTACAAAAGTCCCCTAGACCTTCCCTCCCCCAATCCTGTACCCTACAGGCCATCCTGCACTTCACAGAGTCATCTTTGGAAAAGAGAGGTGGATTGTGTTGTCTCCCTCACTGAAGACTTGCAGTGAAGACTCCTAGTTCTGCTGCAAGAGACCCTTATGATTGTCCCACTCACCTCTATGACCTCCCCTCCCCTCACTCCTGCCTTTGCAACCTCTGCTCCAGGCCTCTGGCTCCCTACCCCAGGGCCTTTGCACTCGCTCTTCTCTCCACCTGCTCTCTCACCCTTCAGATCTTTATTTTATTTTACCTTCTCATCATTTAAGTCTCGCCTCAAATACTCCCTTCTAGGTGAGGCTTTCCCTGACAGGTGGGGGTAGCACAGCATCCCATCCATCCATCCAGTGAGTCCATCCAGTTACCTTGCTTTGGCTTCCATAGATCACACATCACCATCTGAAAGTCCCTGTATTAGTTATCTACTGCCACAGGAAAACATAATCTTAAAGCCGTAATAGACAGTTATTATCTCAAAGTTTGTGCAGGTCAGGGATTTGTGCGTGGCTTAGCGAGATAGTTCTGCCTGGGTCTTTCATGAGGTTATAGTCAGGGTATCAGCCAGGGCTGTGGTCATCTGAAGGCTTGACTGGGGCTGGAGGAGCCTTTTAAAAATATTTATTTATTTATTTATTTGGCTCACCGGGTCTTAGATGCAGCACATGGGATCTTTAGTTGCGGCATGCAAACTCTTAGTTGCAGCATGCATGCGGGATCTAGTTCCCCGACCAGGGATGGAACCCGGGCCCCCTGCATTGGGAGCACAGAGTCTTAGCCACTGGACCAGCAGGGAAGTCCCTGGAGGAGCCACTTCTAAGATGGCTCATTCACGTGGTGGGAAGGTTAGCACTATTAGCAGGAGGCTTCAGCTCCTCGCCACCTGTACCTCTCCATGGGGCTGCTTGAGTGTCCTCAAAACATGGCAGCTGGCTGCCCCAAAGCAAGTGATCCCAGGGAGCAAGGTGGGAGCCACAGTGTCCTCCGTCATTTCTGTAGTATCCTGTTGGTTACACAGGTCAGTCCTCATGTGCTTCATTTGGGAGGATGCAAACACCAGGAGGCAGGGATCACTGGGGGCTTCTCGGAGTCTGGCCAACACACTCCGCCTCCATGAGAGCAGGGGCCTTGGCCAACTTATTCACTGTGGTATGTGCCCAGCAGCATGTGTGGCCTGTAGCAGGCACTCCATAAATATCAGTCAAATGTATGAACCCATCATTTGCAGTATCTCACACTGCTGTGACTGGGTGCCAGGTCCTGTGCTAATCAGCACCTTACCTGCAATACCGCGTCCCCTGAGCCTGCCTCATTTCATCCTTTACAAGTGAGGAAACTGAGACTCAGAGAAGTTAGGTGCCTTGATCCAAGTCACAAAGCTGTATAGTGGCTGAGTCAGGATTTGAACCCAGGACTGCCAGAGGGGGTCTGTTTAGGCTGGGCCCCTCAGTGGGTTGATCGTACTTGTTAAGAATTCCCACACTGTTGTCAGACCAGGGTTCCAACTCAGGAGATCTCTGTGATACCGGTTGTGGAGGGAGACACAAGAAGCACAGGCAGCCTTGCCCATGAGCCATCCTGCAGGAGAGTCAGGGCAGGGAGGCAGGGGACTGCTCAGGGTGACCCAGCAAGATCTAGAAGGAAACAACAGCATTTAATGCCAGAGTCGGCAAAGGCACAGCCTGGGTGCCACCTTGTCCCCTGTCATACCTGCGGACAGCATCACGAAGTGATCACCACAGTCTTTCCCACAGAGCCCCCGCTATTCCCTCACAATTCTCACACTTGTCCAGAGCTCAGACTCTAGAGTCAGCCCAAGCTGGCTCTGAATCCTGGCCCCACCATGTACCAACCCTGTGACCTTAGAGAAGTTTCTTAGCTTCTCTGAGCCTCGGTTTCTTCATCTGTAAAATGGAGCTCCGTTACTACCTACTTTATGGGTTTTCTGACGAGGCTTCTGTGCAGCTGTGCGTGCGAAGCCCATATCGTATAGCATTTGGCCATGAGTAAGCACTCGATGCCGTGAGCTGTTTTTACTGCTGTTGTCACTGCTGTGTTTTCCTACATCCCTAGTTCTGTGAATGGGGGCTTTAGTACACAGTCCACGCTGATGCTTCCGATGAATGCACGAAGGAACGCTCACCTTTGAGGAGGCCGTGAATTGGAGGCAGAAATATCATCTTCTCTCACTTCTCACCCTGCAGGTGTGGATGTGTGGAGGCCGCATGGAGGACATTCCCTGCTCCAGGGTGGGCCATATCTACAGGAAGTACGTGCCCTACAAGGTCCCCGCCGGAGTCAGCCTGGCCCGGGTAAGGTGGTGGCTTCCCTAGGGGGTGAGATGTTGGCCTGCGACCATCGGCGGAGCAGAGACACCCCGTGCCCTAGGCCTAATGGTCCCTAGGAGTGAGGATGTGCCCCTCCCCCCACCCTCCAGGTGAAATCCAGTTTAAAAGAACTTACTTATGGGAATTCCCTGGCGGTCCAGTGGTTGGGACTCCGCACTTTCAAGGCTGAGGGTATGGGTTCAAGCCCTGGCTGGGGAACTAAGATCCCACAAGCCTCGCAGTGTGGCAAACATAAATAAACATAGAAGAACTTACTTAAAGCCCTGCTTAATCACTTATTAGCACTGTGACCTTGGAAGCGTTGCTCTAAGGCTCTGTTTACTCCTTTGCTTCAAGGAAGCTCATTTTTTTCCAAGTCTTAGCATGGCCGGGAGAATTAAGGAGATAATGCAGTTTCCCAAAGTGTGACCAATAAGGTGATTTTAGGTGGTCAACATTTTTATTTCCATGTGTTGAAATTAATGTGGATTAGTGTAGCAAATTCATGATTTCACTGACATTATTACTTAGGATAAAGCTAAAGTAGGTACAAAGTTAGACTAGGGATGATTTAAAGAAACATGTTGGGTAAAATTTAATACAGGTGGAGTGGTGTGTTTGGGAAAGACTGAGATGGCACTTAAAAGCTCCTGGCACAGCGATGGTTAATAAATGTTAGCGTCTTTCTCTTCTCACCGCCTCTCCACCTTCATGCCAAAAATTCTGTGTCAAACTGTTTTAGTGCCTTAAAATGGTTTATATCAGTCATTGGTCGAATTAAAGTGGCACTATCTACAAACGGAAATGTAAGCCAGAAGTTTTTGTTTTGTGTTATTAATATTTCACTAAACCTTAATAACAAAATTTTAAAATCGTAAGGGTCTTGAAAAAAATCAGGGTGACCCCAAAAGAACAACGAAGAGGTGGGAGGGTCCCCAGAGGGTAAAGAGAGCCGCAGGGAGGTTTGGTGGGATCTGGAAAGGTCACCACACAGATTTGCCTGTTGGAGACCCCCCACCTCAACCCGAGAAGACCCCTCCCGACAGCGCCCACCCCCCCCCACACACACACCCACCGCGCGAGCCTGTTTGGCTTCAGTCCACACAGCCTCCTTCTGCCCAGTCCACTGCCTCCCCTTCCCCCATCACCTGACAATCAACGACGTGCAGAATTGTAGCCTCTGGGTCTTGGAAGGGCCCTTGTCCTGCGACTTACAAGAAAGACCAAGAGGTTCAGAGAGGCAGCTGTCTCCCCGGGCTCCATCCAAGGGTGGGATGCTGGGGTCTGGAGGCGGCTGGGGCTGCTATGGGGACCGGCGTTGCTATGGGGACCGGCGTTGAGGAAAAAGAGAGCCAGCAACGCCCTCTAGTGGTCGAAGATTCCAACGACAGCCGTACCAGCCATCCGCGCTTGGGACAGCCCTCTCACGTGGGGTGCGAGGTCTAGTTCAGGAGGAGAGGCAGGAATCACGTTTCATCTGAAATACCGCTGGCAACCCCAGAGGAAGGAGCCACGCGGGAAAACCGCAGAGTCGCTCAGTAAGCCCAAGACAGCGACTCTTCCAACTACTAGGGACTGTGGAACCATTAGGACAGTCCTCTGACCCCTGAGCAGGACCACTCCCAAAAGCATCCTTTCCCTATCCAGAGCTGTCACGTATTGATATAAGACTCGCCCGGTAAAGACACACCACGACCTCCTGTTCATAGATCCACAGATGAACTGTAGTAACACATTAAAAACTTCCTAAGCCAGGCATTGTGCAAAGCATCTTACATACTTATCTCCCTTAGTTCTCCCTTGTTTTTAATCCCCATTTTAGAGATGAGGACAGTGAAATGTAGAGACACAAAGAAACTAGAGCCATAATTCAAACCCACTTAGGTCTGACCAGTGCCTGGCACAGAGGGGTCGTCCTTTAAATAGCGACTGCTATTGTCATTAGCAGTGTTAGTGTCAGCATCAATATTAGCAAGACTGGAAAGGTGATTTCAATGTCTTATCTGAATTCTGTGTTTTCACATTTTAACTCCTTCTTTCACCTGATTTTTCACCTGATTCAGACTGAATCAGTCTCCTGTTGACTTTAAACCAGTTCAGTCTGAGCAGTGCCCATGTAGGTTGGTAGGACCAAAGGTGCCTGAATCAAGCTCTCCTCACTTTTTGTTACAATATCTAACTACCCTGTCTTAGTTGCAGATCATATTTTACATGTTTGTTCAGTGTTTTAACAACCAGATCCTTCTAGAGTGTTGTCTCCTAGATCATCATACTGATAGATTTGAGGAGAGGTATCCTAAAAGCCCCAAGAGAGCCAGATAAAGAGGGAAACCAAAGTCTTACTAAAGGTGTACAGATTCCAGAAGGACAAAAAGCCAGGGAGCAGTGGAGCAGCAATTCAGGAAGGATGAACTGGCCACCAGCTTGCCTGCCTCAAGAAGAAGTAGCCAGTCTTAATTTATTTACTAAATTTGCTAAGATCCTTCTCGTCTGTGCTTCTGGGCAAGGGGTCTTTGGGAAGGCAGTAACAGAAACCCACTCAAACTTGGCAAAACAAAAGTTGATTTTTGTTTGGAGACTTATTCCAAGATTCTGGACAATTCTCTGTGATCCAAACTCAAGAAAAGCAGGGGGGCCTCAGACAGGACTGGGACCCAGAACTAGGAAGGTGTTAGGAGTAGGGATAAGAGGAGCACACCGCCTGCTAAAATCCCAGAGTCCTTTTCATGACTCTAGCAAGGGGAGAGGTAATAGAAATAAACGTAAAGTCCCTTACTTTGGCCCAGTAACTGTACAAAAGTTCAAGATCTGGGAGAAATGACTTACTAAGCCATGTCTGGAAAATGCAATATTCATTAAAATAGTAATTTAAGTATCATTTAAAATTAGAATATTATTTGATTTGATCCTTTAAAAAGAATCCTGGTGAATTTCAACACCTTTCCTTGGTCAGATTGGCCATCCTTGCCTGTGGTTAGAGAAGAAACCACGGTGGTCTCTCATCGTCCCTGTGGCTTGAGCAACTCAGACAGTGAGCCAGAGGACCTGGGTGGCAAGGCAGGAAAAGGAGACTCTTCAGATGTGCCGGCCCCCCTTAGGCCTTCAGCTTCCTCTGGGCACAGTTTTAAATTAAACCCAGCCTCTGCTCTGCAGGGGCCTGAGGGGGATAACAATGTTCCTGAACTGATTTCTGACCCACTGTTGACCTCTTCAGCACTCAGAAAAAACGAGACAGTGGCAAGGAAATTTTGTGGTTTCCCAGTCCCAAACTCAGAGCCAGCAAAAGTGAGGAGTTGGTGGATTTGGGCTTCGATACCAGGGCCTTCCTCCTGTGAGCTTCCTTCCTCCTTACTCAGGAGTTGGCAAACTATTTTTGTGTGACCCGTAAGCTAAGAATGGTTTTTACATTTTTAAATAGCTGAGGGGGGAAAAAATCAAAAGAATAATAATATTTTGTGACATATGAAAAAATCAAATTTCAGTGTCCATAAATTTTGACAGCCACACCCATTCACTTACGTAGTGTCTAGGGCTGCTTTATAGCTATATCAGAGTTGAGACCACATGGTCTGCAAAGCCTAAAATATTTACTGTCTCACCCTGTACAGAAAACATTTGCCAGCCTCAGCCTTACCTTCTGCTTCTAGGGCAGTCATTTACACTAAGGTGTGAGTGATTGATAACAGCCTAAAGTGCTAACTTGCTTTTACCCTTCAGAAGGAAATCTGGATTGCAGTAGGGGGAAAATGATATGATAAAGCCTAGAGAATTAAAGCAGGGGAGGTATCCTGGCAACAGCCTGGGGTTGGAGGAAGATGTTGGGAGCAGGGAATTTCCCCTGAACCGTGATGCTTTGCTCTTCCAAGAAAAGTAAGAGGTTCTCCGCAGATGGGATCTACACGGCAGGTGGAGTGAGGGATTTTCATCACAGTTACACAGAAGAATTCACTTTTCCTCTCCTCCAAGTCTACTCACAAACAGGATGTTTCCTCCCCTGCTGCTGCCTCTACTTGCCAGTAATATGGTTGTCATTTTTTATTGATTATCTTTGTGTTTTGTAATCAAAGTAGCAACCTTAACACCTCAAAGGATTGTTAAAAATTCCAGCTGCTGAGGGAATTTTACCTTCTGGTTGCAAATTATAATTCGTTTTTACAAGGCAACTTGGGCAGCACTCTTAGTTAAATGTGACAAAACCCAACTCAAATTGGGTTAAGCAGAAAGGGAATTTACTGACTCATGTCAATGGAAAGCTCTGAGGTAGTTCTGGCTTCAGACATGGCTGGATTCAGGAACCAAAAGAAGCAATGTGTTCCTGGTTCTAACCCTCAGCTCTGCCTCATTCTGGGTTGACTTCAACCTTGGACAGGCTTTCCAAATGGCCCAGCAGCTCTCGGCATCTTACCCACCAGATCTTACCCAGCAATTCTTCCCCATAGTTACCAAAAAAAAAAAAAAAAAATCCAGGACTGATGCCTCTCGATTCTGATTGGCTTGGCCCAGGTCACATGCCCACTGCTGGCCAATCCCTATGTCTGGGCTATCTATATTCCCATTGGCCAGGCTGGGTCACATGCCTTTCCTTCAGCCACAGGAGGTAATAGTGAGGCAGAGGTGGGTCCCCAAAGGAAAATCAGTGGGAGGCGACCTGTAGAAAAAGAGGGGATGCAAGATGGGCAAGAAAACCAGCAGCAGTGTATTATTCAACCGTGAGTTGCAGAGTCCTTAAAACATGCATAAATAATAAATATAGAAGACTTAAAAACATGGTCCTTGATGCAGCATAAAATAAGAAAGGTTGACCTTCACCTCCAGGACCCTTTGTACCCACTTTTCTCCTCGGCCCTTCGGAGAGCCTGACCCTTGCACCTGCCTCTCCCCTCCAGAACCTGAAGCGAGTGGCGGAGGTGTGGATGGACGAGTACGCGGAGCACATCTACCAGCGCCGGCCCGAGTACCGCCACCTCTCCGCTGGAGATGTAACTGCACAGAAAAAGCTCCGCAGCTCCCTTAACTGCAAGAGTTTCAAGTGGTTTATGACCAAGATCGCCTGGGACCTGCCCAAATTCTACCCACCTGTGGAGCCCCCGGCCGCAGCCTGGGGTGAGGTGAGTCTGAAGGGCCAGGCAAGCCACATAATTAGGGCCCGGCGCAAAATGCACGTGCAGACCCCAGGTCCACAGGTGAGAGAAAAAAGTGCCGGTAACACGGCATTGTAAATCAACTATATTTCAGTAAAAAAATTTTTTTAAAAAACAAAAACTTATCATCATCTAAAAACTGCCAGTAGAGGTATAAAATATAAAACTTTTTACTTTCTTTCGGTGGTCTCTTAGCCTTGCGGTGGTGTTTTTGTTTGTTTGCTTTTGAATGTTATAAGTAGAGAAAAATTAAAACTTTAAATGATTAGTGTGAATTTTACCATTCATCTTTATATTCTGCAGTGCCAGTCTTAAAGGCAATGAGAGCATTTAACTCGTGCACAGTTGGTGAAATTTCACAGTCTGTATTTCAGACCTTGTCCATGCATTTGTATTTTTTACCAGAGCAGTGGAAACACTGCACAAAACTAACTCAGCTGTTTTTATTTCACTTCTTGATAATGTACACGTCCTATCAACTGTCTCTACCTTGGGCTTACTGATGAATGAGAAAGAACTGAAGGGAAAGGAACTGTGGGTTGCCCCCTCCTTCCCTTTGCTTCTGTGCTGTTATCTGCTGCTGAAGTAGTTGGCTCATCCAGAGAAGCATCACAGAAAGGACACGATAGGGCTCCCCAGTCCCTCCTGTGTCTTTGACCAGCATTCCTCTTTGTGCAGCTGAAGCCAGTTCTGATTGGAAAGGAGGGCGTGGCCTCTGGGACATGCCAGGGCCCCCACTGAGTCACAGCCACGACACACTCACCCTGTTCTCCCTTTGAGTCCTGCTGAACTCCGCTGCATGTGGGACCCCAGGATTCTGTGCTTGCAGGGACTCACAGCTGCTATCTGTGAACTTGGCAGAAAGGACCGGCAGATGCTCATAGAGCATGTGTCACCTCTGCTCACGTGCGTGCTCTATTGCCCCATCAGATTTCACTTGCAGGTTTCAAAGATAAAATTACTAGAAAGTTTAAGACAGTGACAGCAGAGCTTTAAACCAAACACAGGACTTCCCTGGTGGCGCAGTGGTTGAGAGTCCGCCTGCCAATGCAGGGGACACGGGTTCGAGCCCTGGTCCGGGAAGATCCCACATGCCACGGAGCAGCTAAGCCCATGCACCACAACTACTGAGCCTGTGCTCTAGAGCCCGCGAGCCACAACTCCTGAGCCCGCGTGCCGCAACTACTGGAGCCCGTGCTCCACAACAAAGAGAAGCCCCTGCAATGAGAAGCCTGCGCAACGCAACTAGAGAAAGCCCGCGAGCAGCAACAAAGACCCAGCGCAGCCATAAATAAATGTATTAAAAAACAAACACAGACTCTGAGTGAGGGACCCTGTGCCGTTGCCCTTGTCACACACCCATGGAGCTGGTCCTGCTGGAGGAGGCAGACAGTCCGTCACCACATCCTGGGCGTGGCTCCTGGCTCCAGTTGAGAGCACCCACTCGCTTAGAGATGGATATATGGGGGCTTGTGGAGGGGAAGCATAAGCATTGGCGCTCCTGTTTTAAGTGACAGAAGTCCATTTTAAAGTGAAAAGGGGGGATTTATTGATTCTCACAGGAACCTTGGATAGCTGTGGCTTCAGCTGTGAACACCTGGATCCAGGGAGCTCAAATGATGTCAGTCTCTTTTTCTCCTGCTTAACTGTGCTTCCTTTTGTGTTGGCCTCACGCCGCGAGTAGCAAGATTGGCTCCCAGAAGCTTCAGGCTGAGAAATCCCAAGCTTGGCCCAACCCAGCAGAAAGTAAAGACCTCTTTCCCAGTGGAGCCAGCAAAGGTCCAGGATTGAAATCTTATCCTTGGATCCTGCACCAATCACTGTGGCCATTGGAAGAAGGGGGAAGCAAGGGTAGGATGGGTGCTCTGGCCACGGGATGGGCCAGGAGCCGTGGCCCTGTGGAAAATCAGGGCATTTTTACCAGAGGTGGAGAGACACGCGTTGGGCAGAAACATCAGATGTTACTTGTTCAGATTCACACAGCAACTTAGAGGGGCCGTTCCCAACTAAGCCATCTGCCTAGCCCCGCCCAACACCAACACGAGTTTTCTAGACAAGGTGTCATCTTGATTTCCCTCATGAAGCTCTTCGTTTCTTTGCCACTCTATTGGCTTTCTCCCCCGTGTTTGTTCAGGTCCTCCGAGAAGCAGACACCAAGATGGGACTAGACGTGCAAGAGACTCACTGGGGCAACACTTGAGGAAAGAATTGAGCAGGGAGGCGGGGAGAGCCGTCAGAACGTGATGCTGCGGAAGAAGGGTCCCAGCCTGCAGTGAGGCTCTACTGGAGTCTGGCCGTGTTAACAGGCAGTCTTCTGGCCAAATCACCTGCCCGAGGAGCGCGCATCTCCCGGGGGTGGGCCTGCCTCCCTCAAACGCTGGCTGGGGGCAGCGCCGGGGAGCGTGGCCTCCTCTCGGACACGGTGGTGGACGCAGAACACGGCAGCTGGGTGGTCAGACCCCTGCAGCCGGACATTGCAGTTGACCTTTTCTGAGCCCCGACACCCCCTCCCCCTCAGTCGAACGAGGAGCCACGTCTGTGAAGTAGGAGCTGCACGATGTGATGCCGGCACCTGGCACGGTGGCTTGCCTGCTGTCCGTGCTGGCTGGCCACGCGATTGCCGGGGCCTCCACACCCCCACGGTGCTCTTCCCCGCACGCCCCCACCCATCTTAGTGAGACCACTGTTGCTCTTTGGATCTTCCCATTCACCCGCCCTAAAAGGCAGAGTCTCCAAGGTCCCACAGCAAAGACCCTACACCTTTTCTAGAGTGGTTTTCAAGGCATAGTCTCTAGATCACCTGGAATGAGGGAAAAATGTGATCCCTGGACCTGTTGGGTCAAATTCTCTGGGAGAGGAGCCGGGGAATCCTCCTTTCAACAGCCCCTCCCCTCCAGGCACCCGCCACCCCCCCAGGACTCTGCGTGCTCTAAGACAAAGCAGGGTTTAGCAGAGCGGCTCTCTGTGTTCCTTTATCGAGAGGCTCAGGGCCCACCCACCAACCCGGGGCAAGCTTTATTAGGGTAATTCAGCACTCAGCCCATGTGATGCCTCTGCCTCGTTTCCCTCCCCCCACCCCAGCAGGGGCCCAGGCAGGTATCTCGAGGTGGCTAACTGGTCCACTCTTTGCTTCTTTCTTGTCCAGATCCGCAATGTGGGCACAGGGCTGTGTGCAGACACGAAACATGGGGCCCTGGGCTCCCCACTGAGGCTGGAGAGCTGCGTCCGGGGCCGAGGGGAGGCCGCCTGGAACAACATGCAGGTAAGGGCCGCTCCTCAGGACCAGTAGTCGGGCTCTCTGTGCCATCGCGGCCTGCACTGCTCACATGGTCAGGACTGGGAGGGAGAGGCCACGGGTCAACGATGAGTCTCGGGACTTCCCTGGTGGCTCAGTGGTTGAGAATCCACCTGCCAATGCAGGGGACACGGGTTCGAGCCCTGCTCCAGGAAGATCCCACATGCTGCGGAGCGACTAAGCCCGTGCACCACAGCTACCGAGCCTGTGCTCTAGAGCCCGCGAGCCACAACTACTCAGCCCGCACGCCACAACTACTGAGCCCGCGTGCCACAGCTACTGAAGCCCATGCACCCTAGAGCCCGTGCTCCGCAACAAGAGAAGCCACCACAGTGAGAAGCCCACACACCGCAACGAAGAGTAGCCCCCGCTCGCCGCAACCAAAGAAAGCCCACACGCAGCAAAGAAGACCCAACGCAGCCAAAAATTTTTTTAAAAGACTCCATGCTTCCAATTCAGGGGGCGTGGGTTCGATCCTGGTTGGGGAGCTAAGATCTCACATAGCACGGCCAAAAAGATGAATCACAGGTCAGCCCAGGGTACGCATTATAAGAGCCTCCTGAGCACCTTGGAAAGAGGAACCCTGCACATCAGTCTGGACTGTTGGTTACAAATGACAGACACCCAGCCCAAGTGGCCATCAACAGAAAGAGGGAGTTACCGGCTGGTGTCACTGAAAAGTCTAGATGATGTCATCAGGATCTCTCTAGGGTCTCAGCTCTGCTTCCCTCTCCGTTGGCTCCATTCTTAACCTGGCTGTCTTCCCATGTGGTGGCAGATGTGACCACCAGGAGCATAGGCTGCCAGCCCCTCAGTGAAAAGGCATGTCCTTCCCAAGAGTTCTGGAGAAGTCCTGGAGCTCTCACATGTTGGGTTTCCTGAGCCAGTGATGATGGGGGTGTGATACAGTGCTCTTACTGACCTGAGCCAGGAATAATGCCTGTTCTCACCAGCCCGAGTGGAAAACACCCTGGTTCTATCAAAGAAATTGACATTGTAGTTGAAAATATTCCCACAAAGAAAATTACAGGCTCAGATAGAGTTACTGGTGAATTCTCTCAAATGCTTAAAGAAGATAAGTTACTGATTCTACAGAAACTCTTCCGGAAAAGGAGGGAATACGTCCCACCTCATTTTATGAGGCCAGCATTACCTTAATAGCAAAACCAGACTAAAACATTATAAGAAAACCACAGAGCAATATCCCTCATGAACATAATGCAAAAGTTCTAAACAAAAGTTTAGAAAATTATATCCAACAATATATGAAGAGAGTAATACATCATGGCTAAGTGTAATTTATCCCAGGAATGAATGGTTGGTTTAACATTAGAAGATTAATCAATATGATTCACCATTAACAAAATGAAAAAGAAAACCATATGATCACCTCAGCACACCTAGAAAAACCATTTGACAAAATCTAACATCCATTTCTAATAAAAACTCTCAGCAGACCAGGACTAGAAAGGAACTTCCTCAACTTGATAAAGGGCATCTGTAAAAATTCTACAGCTAACATCATATTTCATGGTAAAAATCTGAATGCTTTCCCACTAAGATCAGGAACAAGACAGGGATCCCAATCTTATCATTTCTATTTGACAGTGTTCTGGAGGTTCTAACCTGTGGCAAGAAAAAAATAATTTCATCCAGGTGGGAAGTAAAGAACAAAAACTGTCTTTATTTGCAGAGTATGTGATCATCTATGTAGAAAATTCAATAAAATCTACAGAGAAGCTACTAGAACTAATAGCTGAGTTTAGCATAGTTGCATGATACAAAAGTCAGTTGTTTCTCTACATACTAATAATGAAGAATCAGAAGTTAAAATTAAAAACAAGCATTTACAATGACAAAAAATATGAAATACTCAGGTGTGAAACTGACAAAAGATGTGAAAAACCTGTGTACCGAAAACTACAAAATATTGCTGATAGAAACTAAAGAAGTTCTAAATAAATGAAGATACATACCGTGTTCATAGGTTGGTAGACTCAATAATTGATATCAATTCTATCCAAAGAAATATATAAATTCAACAGAATCCTAACATTGTAGTAGGCTTTTTTGTAAAAATTGAAAAACTGATTCTAAAATTCATATGGAAAATGGACAGGACCTAGAATAGCCAAAACAAAATTTCAAAAGAAGTACAAAGTTAAAGACTAACACTGATTTCAAGATGTATCGTAAAATGTCAGTAATTAAAGGTGTCATATTGACATAAAGAAAGATAAATAGGGCTTCCCTGGTGGCGCAGTGGTTGAGAGTCCGCCTGCCAATGCAGGGGACATGGGTTCGTGCCCCGGTCCGGGAAGATCCCACATGCTGCAGAGCGGCTAGGCCCGTGAGCCATGGCCGCTGAGCCTGCGCGTCCGGAGCCTGTGCTCCGCAACGGGAGAGGCTGCAACAGTGAGAGGCCCACGTACCGCAAAAAAAAAAAAAGTATCAAACTGTACACTTAAATGTGGGCAATTTATCACATGCCAAATATTGTTCAGTAAAGCTGCTGAAAAGAAAGTTTATCGACCAAATACCATATGTGAACCTGGTTTGGATCCTGATTCAAACAGACTGACTGTGAAAAGAGAGGTATAAGGCAGTCTGAGAACACTTGAACTCAAGATATTTGATGACATGGAAGATTCTGTGATAACTTTTCATTGTTATCATGGCATTTACTGAAGTCATGACACCTGGTGTGGTAGGATGTCCAGGATTTGCTTCAGAATAACGTTGTGGGTGGGATATGGTGAGGGAAAGCTGTAACAAGATTTGCCCTGAGTTGGTAATCCTCGAAGCTGGGTCACTGGGACAGGTGTGGTCAATAAACTTTTTTCTGGACTCCTGTGTTTAAAATTCCCCATGATTACAAAAAAAGAGAGTCCCCTAGCTTTGCTGTCCACCTCACGATGTGCCTGTGTGTACAGGTGTTCACCTTCACCTGGAGAGAGGACATCCGGCCTGGAGACCCCCAGCACACCAAGAAGTTCTGCTTCGACGCCATTTCCCACACCAGCCCCGTCACCCTCTACGACTGCCACAGCATGAAGGGCAACCAGCTGTGGAAGTACCGCAAAGTAAGACAGGGTGTGGGGGGAACAGGGAAGCCTGCTCGATTTAAAAAAAAAAAAATGTAATGCCTCATTCCTGCTCCCCAGAGCCCCTCCCTCACGTGTTTGTTCCACAGACCTACCATGCCCGACTCTCCAGTCATCAAGAGAAAGCAGAAATTCAACTGTTTATTTGAAGTCTCTGGAATCTTAAATGTTGGCAGCTGAGCCCATTTCTTAAAAAAAACTACCTTGAAAGCCAATGAAATTTGACTGGAGATGGGCAGTGATTAGGGCCCCGGCCCAGAAGTAGCAGGCATCACTTCTGCCCGCATCCCAGTGGGCACAGCTTAGGCATGTGACAAGGCCAGCTGCAAGGGAGGCGGGCAGTGCCCACTGTGTGCTCGAGAGGAGAGCCAGACAGGTCTGCGAGCCTCCCTGCCTCCTTGCTGTTACTGCTGCTGCTGTTTGTTCACCTCCCCAGCGTGGCCCGGCTGATAACCTGCCTGTTTTGCAGGACCAGACCCTGTATCACCCCGTCAGCGGCAGTTGCATGGACTGCAGTGAACGTGACCACAGGATCTTCATGAACACCTGCAACCCCTCCTCTCCCACTCAGCAGTGGCTGTTTGAACATACCAACTCAACAGTCTTGGAAAAATTCAATAGCAACTGAGCCTTCACGTTCCCGTGGCAGGCCTGGCAGGGTCCTCTCCGGCATTCACTGCAGCCTCCCTCTCCCAAGAGAGGCAGGGCTTCTGCGGACTCCGTCACATAAAAGCTGCTGCCCAGCCGGGCCAGGGCAGAGGGGGCGCTTGAAGCTGGGCCAGGTGTCTGCCTGGCCCTGCAGGCCCAGAGTGGTGGAGCCGGGATAGAGAGCAGACCCCACAAGAGGCCCCGCTCAAGAGCAGAGCCTGCTGCACCCCTGGCGGCATCATGGAAATACAGGAGAGCCTTTTCAACTTTGTCACCACGTTCCCTTGAGCATTATGCAGGAGGACTGCCAGGGCAGCCCTAGACCACCCTAAACTGAGTCCTCTGAGGCTGCCTAGCCTTCAGGTGGCTCATACATGACAGTCCTGCAGAGAGAGAGGCAAATTCTGTCTGTAGGGGGGGCAGCTTTTAGCACCAGTGCCACCCATCTGCAGCAGAAGGGAAAAAGTCTTTCTCGGGGCCACTGGTTTCAGCCTTTGAATTTTTGCCTGCCCAGCGTCTGTTCTCTGTCACAGCCCCAGGAGATGCAGTCAGTCGAAAGCCGTGCCTCGGGCCCTCCGAGTGTACAATACTGACCCCTGGCCAGCTGCCAGGCCTGGGGGCAGCAGCGCGACCCGCAGATATTCCTTTGCAGCCGTGGACAGACGGGATGTCTCCCCTTGCTCTCAGGGTACTCGAAATGCCCATTTTAGCGCTCTCCGGGCACAAGGACAGCCCAGCCACCAGCTTTTCAGGACTGTGTTTCAGATGGCCTTGGGCCTGTGGCACGGGCTCAGTAGAAAACCTCCAAACTAGAAATTCTGGCTGAATTTCCCTCATCAGTGCTTCCATATCTCTCCCCCCACCCACCCCGCCTCTCTCTCTCTCTCTCTCTCTCTCTCTCTCTCTCTCTCTCTCTCTCTCTCTCTCTCTCTCTCGGCCAATTGCCTGCCTCAGGAGAGGAACAGAGGTGTGAGGTCCGGAGGCCTCCAGGGTGGACCATGGGCAGATGCCTCGCCTCTGACTCATTGTGGTTCTGGTTCTCATATGGAATTCTAGAATTTTTAAAGAACTCTGTACTGTGATCACAAACTAAAATGACACGTAGGATTCTGGTATTCTAGCATCCAATATGGATTTCTAGGATGCTGTGATTAGCCAGCCAAGTGTAAAACATTCGAGGCAGCCCCCAGCCTAGAGACAATCTGTGAAGTCCAACGTTGGTGGTGCTGGGGGAGGGGGCAGGAGACCTGTGTCCGTCAGCTCATACTGGAGGCCTTGGTGTGACACGGTCCTCAGCCCAGACCTAAAGCCCTGCCAACCTGCCACCATGGTCACACCTGCAGTGGAGAACAGATCCCAGTGTCCCATGAACAGACGTGTACCTAGCTCCATGCCGGTCCTTTGTGTTTACCTTTTGCTTTGTTGATTATGTGTCAGCCTCCCAGAGGGCTCCCAAGCTAATAGGAAGTGTTTCTGTAACCAGCCTGCCACCCACTGATTCAGACATGGAAATCGCAGTCTACAGCCCACGGCTTCTGCCAGCTAGCCCAGGAAGTCCTTGAATCAGTATTCCAATTAGAGTCGAGCCTCTCGACTGTGTTATTTACCAATGAAATAACTGAGACATAAATCTGGGAGCAGAGCCACGAATCTGCCTTTGAGATGCTGGCTGATCTCAAGACTGTCAATTATCTGGGGAGGGAAGTAAACATTCCCGGCCACCACCACCCCGATTAAGCGTGCAGCAGGCAAAGTGTCACTTCCACTTCTGCCTCAGCACAAGCCCTGCTCTGGCCACGGGCCCGCAGGAGAGGCAGCCCCGTGCTTACAAAGCCTGCTTGTCGATCCCTGGTGTCTTTTCCAAGGGAGTGCTATATCTTTAGAAGTGGCCCTCTGTAGGAAGGAGTCGAAGATGAGACCCCTTTCAGAATCTAGGATAACAAGAGTGTCGCAATATGGGAGAACTGAGTTAGGATTCATCATCAGAGAGTAATTCAGCATCATTAAAATACAAACTGTGCCTTTTAAAAAGAAAAAATGCAAATGTACAGCCAATCCCTAAACTTGAATCATTTCCTAGTGCCTTGCTAGACATAAAGCGGCGGGGTTGGGGGGAGGGGAAACATTTTTGGTGGTGTGTGCAGTTCCTGTTGGATGAGTGTGTGTTTCTTAATGTCTAATTTCAAGCAGGAGGCGTTGGGCCTAGAGCAGGATCTGAGACAGCAATGCCTCCCAAGGGCCAGAGGCCAGAAGTTATTCCATTTTATGCAAATAACACCCCAAATTTAAAGGGTAACTGCATGGCTCATTTAATCTGTGGCCAAGAAGGGCCTCAGCAGCCCCTGGGAGAGGGCCCTGTTTGGAAGCCACGCCTGCAGCCCCCAATCCCACGCCCAGGTGGAGGGCGGAGCAATGGCTAGGTTTCCGAATGGTCCCACTCCAAGTGGGTGACAGGACGCATGTGGGAAGCAGGAGCAGCAGCAAGCGGTCCTCAGTCGTCCTCTTTTCCATCCTTTGGTTCTCCTTTTGAGTCTGGCTTTGCACCCTCAACAAGGGATGGGCAGGTCCTCTGAGCACTCTGGCATTTGTAATTGCTGAGCCCACATCTGTAGGTGCTGAGACTTGACATAGCCTGTAATCAAGGAAGGAAGGAGAGAAGTCCATTTGTTAACTGGCCAACTGATCGCACATACTAGCCACCCATTGTTTTGTCTTCATTTTGGAAAACCACCAAGCTCAAGGATCCAGGTCCCTGCTCCACCCTGGCTGATGCTCAAACAGCCAGGAGCCTGTGGAGGTGCCGTCATCCAGGTAATGTGTGAGAACCTGGACCCTTTTTCCTTCAGAGCCTTTCTTCTGAGCATGGGGTCGCAAAACAGGGTGTGGCTAGAGAGTACCATGCCTGTGTGGCCCACCAGCAGCCTTTCCAAAGGGGGACTCCAGAAACATTTTGGAATGCAAAGAGCATCTTCACTGTCAGTACAAGGCCTTGGAGGAGGCGGCTAAGTGTGCAGGCACACGTGGGAAAAGCCATTCCACCTTGTGCTTCCAGTTGGAGCTTTCAACTTTTAAAACAGTCCAGGAGCTATCAGTTCCCTATTTTTGGAAGAAATAGCTCAGAGGCAGAAGGGAGTACATCCACAAAAGGGATCTAATGGGAGATACGACCTTAGGACCTGGGGAGAAAGAGCAGTTCTTGTTGAAGATGTAGTTCTTGTTGGATTCCCAAAGTCCACATTATATTCGCCACCTGCTGAATTTCTTTTTCTCCTTAAGGAATAGGTGATGTCCTTGAAGATGACGCCATATTTCTTTCTGTGCATCTCTCTACTTTTCGTCTCTGAAGTTTCAGAAGAGTGGCGAAGCACTTTACAGTAGTAACTGAGAAATCTGGACTCCTTGCTTCAGGGATCCCTCTTTTGCACAGATTGGGTGATCCTTTGTAATTCTTAGAAGGCAATGCATTTTTAATTAAGTTTTCTGAAGATTTCTAAGTGTGGGAGAAGGGCAAGGTGCGAGTTCTGTCCTGGAATTCTTTTCTGCTTTCAACTGATGCATTTTTGTGAAAATCCAAGTAATATGTTTGTTCAAACTTGATCTTGAGCCAAGGCCCACTGTCACCTTTGGGGTGGGAGTTGGACCTACATTCCAAGCGACAAGGTCCTCTTAACATCCACTCCCAAAATGGCTTTGATTCAGCCATGCCAGCCAACAAGGTCAGGGTCCTGCTCTGTTACAGGCCTGAAGGTGGATCCCAAAGGGATTACAAGCAAGGAATACTTGAGAAGTCAGACCTGGGATTCCATAGAGAAAGCTCGAGACCGCCAACCTCTCATCTCCTGCCTGGAAAAGTGAGCCTTTGTGAAGACCTGACTTACCATGTACAACTGTGATTGTGACTGTTGTTGAGTAAACCTCCAGACTTTTCTCTAATGTGGTCTCTGGCTAATTCCTTGTCCTGCGCCATTCTCCAGTCCATCGTTCCCTGTGTATTCGTCGAGCACCCGCTCAGTGCCCAGGGCCTCTGCTAGGTCCAGAATAAATTCCCAACAGCCATCATTCTAGAGAGGAAGGCAGACCTCAAAACAACTCACCACGATGATGTCAGGTGTGAATAGGGCTATGAAGGATATAAACAAGGTATTTTAGAGACTGGGGTAGGGATCAACGTGAGGTAGGATAGTCAGGGAATGCCTCTGTGAGAGCTGGATGATATGAGGAGGGTGTACGAGCCAAGAGGCAGCTTGGTGGAGGAGCATTCCGGGCAAAGGGAACAGGCAGTGCAAAGGCCCTGAGGGAGGAAGGAGTTCCCGTGTTGGAGGCACAGAAGGAGTTCACAGACTTAGGCGAGGTAGCCCACAAGGGGTCTTACACCCAAAGACCACACCCACGAGTGGAGGATTTCAGTGAAAATATGAAACAAGCTTAGCTCATGTCTTATGTTCACCCATGAGCCACAAGTCCCTGCTTACCAAAGCGTTGCGATGCTTCTGAGTATTCGATTATGTAATACCATGTAGTGGAAAGAACGCTGGTTGGCCCAGCTCTGCAACAGACTCGGTGAGATCTTGGGCAAATCCTGCCCACTAACTAGGTCCCAGTTTTACACAGTGAAGTGAGTTTTTTGATGATGCTTCCAGCGCCACCTGTGCTCCTGTGGCTGAGTCTTGGGGTGGGGCTGCAGGAGGCCATGAACAGAAGCTATCCTGGTGCTGTCGTTCTGGGCCCACTAGAGGGCGCTGTGGACCGCGGCTTGGAGAAGGCTGATTAACAGAAAGGGGGCTCTGATCGCTGGCCACTGCGGCAGGTTTGAGCCCTGGAACACGAAGGTAGATACTGTCTTTTGTAACTCGTGTTGTTCGTTGTTGTTGTTGTTTGAAAAATCTTTTACCACCCATGAATTCTAAACAGTTTAATGGTTTCTTTAAAAAGATTTTACTAGGAAATAAAGGGAGGGAAGAACATTCCAGGTGTAGGGGCAGCCTGGGCAAAGACCCTGTGGGGGGAGCATGACAGGTATGAAGGTCAGTGAGCTGGAGCAGAGTGGGAGAGACAGAGGAGACGAGAAGGAGGGGCAAACCGAGCCAGGCCCTGCGGGGCCTTGCGGGCCGTGTTACCGAGTCTCTGATCTTTATATATACATATATATATATATATATATATATATCTTTTTTTTTTTTTTTTCGGTACGCGGGGCTCTCACTGTTGTGGCCTCTCCCGTGGCGGAGCACAGGCTCCGGACGCGCAGGCTCAGCGACCATGGCTCACAGGCCCAGCCGCTCCACGACATGTGGGATCTTCCTGGACCGGGGCACGAACCCACGTCCCCTGCATCAGCAGGCGGACTCTCAACCACTGCGCCACCAGGGAAGCCCCACTGATCTTTATTTTAAAAGCAGCAGGAACCATTAAAGGGTTTGGGCAGAGTGAGAGCATCAGTTGTGACTTTGACGGACGTCTAGAGCCAGGAATGAGTTGCTCAAGGTCCTAGGCACGTACTAGGCACCTGGAGCCCGCAGAGTGAGAAACAAATCCAGCGCAACTGGCCGTCAGGTGCTCTTCAAAGTCACTGACAGCTGAGGCGGGCGATGGGAGAAGATCACGTTTCTCATCCATTTTAGTTCCTCATCCTCCCAAGTCTGCGAGCGAGAGGAGAATCCAAGGTAAAAAAGCACTTAGCCGCACACACAGTGGGAGCTCTTTTGTGTTGTTGGCATACTTATTGGGAAACAGATTCAGAGAATTTGCCAGTGTGCTCAAAGGTTTGCATTTTTCTTTTCTCGCGGTGGGGTTGGGACTTCGGGGCTCCTGGCACTTAGGACTCAGTAAGTATTTGATGAATGGACAAATGGATGAATAATCTAGTTTCAGATTACACTTCAGGCATTTTTTTCCTCCACTCTCAGCCCACAGATCCTACAGTGAGTTCTACCATGTTTGCTATATGCTGTGTGCCCTTGAGAAAGTCCCTTCCCCTCCCTGGGCCTCAGATTCTCCTTGCCACCATGAGAAGAAGGGGAGCAAATTAGATAACGGTCAACCCGGAATCTTCTAGTTCCACAAATCTTGCATCCAGTATTTTGCAATGGCCCAGATTGTGTTAAGGATTTATTTTCCAAGTTCAGCTACAGGATGAGATCCCCTCCTGGTTCTATTATTGGTGTCTCCCACCCGCGAGCTTCTGGCCTTCTGGTGAAGTGGGTCCAGGACTCAGCATCCAAAGCTTCCTTCCTGCAGCTGCTCACAGCTCTGCCAGTCTCCGGCCTCAGGCAGCTGTCTCCTCTTTTGTTCACCCTCAATGCCTGCGCTGCCCAGCTTGGCAATTGCTGGCGTCCCGAATGGTGCTCAGGGCAGCCTGCGGCTCTTGCCTTCAAGTCTGACTTGATTCGGGTTGGCAGGCTGACAGCCCTGGGCACACTTCACACCCACTCTCACACACACAACGCCATAGAAACAAAAGAACACACGGTGAGCCCTCAGAAAAAGCAGGTTTCTTAGCAACTTTACAGCCTTCGTTCATGAGCTGCTTGAAATTGAAGCAGCGTCTGATCTCCTGCCAGCTCCTGCCTGGGGATGGGGAGAAGGGGATGGCGGGTCTGTCTTTGCTGGAGCTGAGAGCTCAGCTTCCCCACCGCTGGCCTATCAGTCAGCCTGGGAGGCAGAGGCCTAAATTCCAGATTTGTCCAGGTTCTAGGAGAGTCCTCGCTATGGTTGCTTCACAGCTGCAGCGGCAGAATTCAGTCAACAAACCATACTGAAACATGTACTGTGGGCTCGTGGTGGTCCATGCTCTGTGCCCAGAGTGGTTGATCCCAGCTCTGTCCTCGGCCCGGGAGAAAGACAGGTAAATAAGGGACCACCTGCAACCTCTAGAGCCTAGTGATGAGAACAAACAAGGACACAGACAGGTGAGAAGAGAATAACTTGATTTCCGCTGCACTGCCTACGGGTTGCAGTTTGCACTGTTTTACACCTTGCAGCTTTACCCCAGGCCTTTAGAATAAAACCCAAACTTTTTAGCCAGGCCCAAAAGGTCCTTTGGAGCTGGCCCCTGCCTGCTTCTCCATCACATCCTAACAGGGCTTAGGTGCCCACACAGGCCAAGGCTTTCCCACCTCCAGACCCCGCTGGACTCTGTTTGGAATGTTCTCCACCTGCTCTGCAGCTTCTTTTCATCCTTTGGGTCTCAGCCCAACTGTCACCTCACCCAAGAGGCTTCTCTATCAAGAACAGACCCACACACATCATTCACTCATTCTCAGCACCTCTGTAGCCCCCCTCCTCACACTTATCCTGATAACACAGTCTGTTCTTGTGATTCACAGCAGTTTTGTTCTATAAAGTCACCATGGACACTAAATGAGCGAATACAGACCCATCGCTCCTAGGGGAAGCACAGGATTAAGTTCCTGCCAGCCTCTGGTCACCACATTTTCATCAAGCCATCAATACATAACCTTGTTTTATGTGCATTTCTGTTTAAAGACACTTCATTTCATATAGATCATTAATCCATTCACATTGAACTCACAGCCAACAACACTATAACTCATGCCTCAATGAAACTTATCTAACATATATCTTTTCTCCGTCAGGCACATCCCAGCCTTCTGTGCTTAAGAACGCTAGGCAGTACCTCAGCACTATGCTTACAGGGCATTTTAAACCAAAGCCATCAACGAAAGCACAAAAATGTAAACAGTGCAACACAGAATAAGATGGCAAGAAGGACTTTTGTTTACAGTGCGAGAGCTGAATTGACCTCAGCTGGGAACATGCATGGTGGGTGACTCCAGTTTTTCTCCACTCTACGCATGCACACGTCCAGAAGTGACCTCAAAAATGCAGCAAGTATCGGTTTTGAGGTTACAAGTACATTTTAGTGAGTAGGCAAATTTGCAAACCAAAATTAGCAAATGAGGATTATTTTAATTATTAGTTAGTTATTTTATTCCTTCATTTAGGTGTTTGATGTCTTTCTCCTCACTGGACTTCATGAGGGTAATGCTCTTTCTGTACTGCTCACCATTTTATCCCCAGCTCTTAGCAGAACTGATTCGGACTTTGAAAATTGTTGAGCTATTGTTGAACCAAATACCTATCTCTGGAATTTTTGTTTTGTGAGATTTATTAATACTTATGTTTTATGTCACTGTTAGTTGCATATTTAGTGAGGGCCAAAATAAAACAGCTACCCAGGGCTTTTTCCTGATCACACTCACAGAAGATTGATAGATAAATCAAAACTTGATTTTTTTCATGGGCATTAGAATTTTCCAGTGAGGCAAATAATTACATGCAGTTTCCTAGTCTCAGCTGAATTATTCCTTAGAAACTTGCTTGGTAACCTAGCGTTAAAGAAAGAAGTGGAGAGGGCTAAGGGAGTTTTTGCCTTCCCCATGACAGAGTATACACAGGCCCCTATATCCATACATAAATTCATTTCTGAAAATGTGACTAATCTCAAAAGTCAAACAACAAATGCATTCTGTCAACAGAGCACATCTGTTCCTAGGTGATAAAATATGGTATAACTCTTGCAATTACACTTGCATTTCTGGACACAATCTTTGATGATATATATCCAGTCTTGACTAATACAACTTCAATTTGATTGTTTTCCTTCACAAATCAAAAAGCAGGCTTAAGAACATCCAGTGGAGGCTAAAGATTCATTCCTTTCAATAAATCTAGTTATTTCTCTTTTTTTCCAGTTTTAAGTCAGTAAAATGTTATCTTTTAAAAATTTTTATTGGAGTCGAGTTGATTTACAATGTTGTTAGCTTCTGCTGTACAGCAAAGTGAATCAATTATACATATATACAAAAATCACATATATACATATATAATTACACATATATCCACTCTTTTTTAGATTCTTTTTCCCACAGAGGTCATTACAGAGTATTGAGTAGAGTTCCCTGCGCTATACAGTAGGTTCTTATTAGTTATCTATTTTATACACAGTAGTGTGTATATGTCAATCCCAATCTCCCAATTCATCCCTCCCCCCACTTCCCTCCTAGTAACCGTCCAAGTTTGTTTTATATGTCTGTGACTCTGTTTCGTAAACAAGTTCATTTGTACCATTTTTTGATTCCACATGAAATCTAATTATTTCTATCTCTATATCAATTATAAAGAGTTAATGATACACATACTTCCTTTTTTAAACAGCCTTATTGAGCTGTAATTCACCCATTTAAAGTGTATAATACAATGTTCTTAGTATGTTCACAAGGCTGTGCAGCCATCACCACTTCCTAATTCCAGAACACTTCTGTCCCCCTAGAAAGAAGCCCTGTACCCATTAGCGCTCACTCCCCACCCCGGCCCCCTGAGCCCAAGACCCTCAGCCGTTGGCAACTGCTAATCTTACCGTCTCTATGGATTTACCTTTTCTGGACATTTCACATAAATAGAATCATGAAATATATGACCTTTTGTGTTTGGCTTTCACTTAGCATAATGTTTTCAAGGTTTATCCATACTGTAGCATGTATCAGTACTTGATTTCTTTTTGTAGATGAATAATATTCCATATTCTCGATAGAATTTTGTTTATCCATTCAACAGTTGATAGATAGTTGGGTTCTTTCCATGTTTTTGGCTATTGTGAATAATGCTATGAACATTCATGTACAGGTTTTTGTGTAGATGTACCCTTTCATTTCTCTTGGGTAGATACCTAAAAGTGGAATTGCTAGGTCATCTGGTAATTCTATGTTTAACATTTTGAGTAGCTGCTAAACTGTTTTTCCAAAGTGGTGTCACCATTTTGCATCCCTCCTAGCAATAGATGCAGGTTTCAATTTCTTCAGACCTTCACCAACACTTGCTGTTGTCTGTCTTATTGACTGTAGCCATCCTAGTTTGTGTAAAGTAATATCTCATTGTGGTTTTCATTTACATTTCCCTAATGATTAGTGATGTTGAGCATCTTTTCATGTGCTTATTGACCATTTGTATACGCTCTTTGGAGAAATACCTATTCAAACCCTTTGTCCACTTTTTAATTGGCTTGTCTTTTTATTATTGACTTGTAAGAGTTCTTTATATATTCTGTATACAAGTCCCTTATCAGATATATGATTTGCAGACATTTTCTCCCATTCTCACTTGCTTTATATGCACGTGTCACATCGCTACTGTTGGCACTGTCACTTTGCCATTCACACAATTTTATGAGATTAAGATGCAATAAAATAATCAAGTACTTTCCCAATCATTGCTAGGCAGATGGATGTGGAGACCACCCATGCAGAAACTGAACAGTTGGCAGATAAGCAGTGCCACCTTGCCGTCTTGTCCTTTGATGTCTCTCCCTCACATGCAGAAACCTGAACTCAATGGGAAGCTTAGAGGTGTCATCATGTGACATATGAAATAATAACTACCGCTTATTGAGCACTTACTATATGCAAGACATTGTGCTAAGTGCTTTACATTTATCACATTTGATTTTCACAGAAGCCCTATAAGAGAAGTACTATTATCTCATTTTATAGATGAAGAAAACTCAGGCTCTTATAGTTTAAGTTGTCAATGGTTCTACAGCAAATAAATTGGCAGAGGTGGGATTCAAACCAAGTGCTTCAGAGTAAGGAGCCCTTGCTCTTATCCATGATGCCAAGAGCCGCGATACCTGTCAAGTGCCAGGCTGCAGACAAGGGCCAGAGCCAGAGGAATCTTTCACAGGTTCTCAGTGGAATAAGGAAAATAAGGCTAAATTTATTCCATTTAGATGACTGTCCTTTATTTTGAGATTCTTCCTACTTTTTTGGTATTCTGTATCGCCTACTAACAATACCAAAAGACAGTATTTTTCTTACCGTTATTATAAAAGAAATATAGTCACATGGTAAAATATTCAAATAGGAAAATGCATTATTAGCTTCAAATTCTTTCTGCCTTTCCTTCCTTGACCTGCAGTCTCCACCATAGAGGCAACCACAATTACTAGTTTGTGTATCCTTCATATACATATGTGCATGAATGGGTGTATAAAATTTTCTTGAAATACAAATGGAACTTATACTCTACATACTGCTCTGTATCTTTTCTTTTTTCACTTAATATCTTGGTATCGTTGAATATATTTAATTTATTGAAAAAACGTTGACTGAGTCCCTACTCTGGTAGCCGCCAGAATTGGAGAATTAGTGTTGTATGCACTCGAGCTACAGCAGCAAATAATACAGACATGGTCCCTGCCTTCATGGAGCTTATATTGTAATGGGACAGACAGTCACACAACAAAAAGAATAATAATAAAGGAGATTAATTGCATATTGTGATGAATGCGAATAAGAAAAGACACTGAACAGAGAACAGATGGGCTCGGGAAACCAACTGCTCTTAATCTCTCTGGGGAGATGACATTTAAATTAAGACTTGAGGGATGGAGCCAGCCATAAAGGAGCAGGTGGAACAGCATTCCAGTCAGAGGGAACTGCCAGTGCAGAGACCTTGAGGTAGGAAGGAGCTTGGCCTTTTTGAGGAACTTACAGAAGAATAATTAGAGTTGAGGCACGGGGAGTAGGGCAAAGAGATGGCAGGGGGCAGTGTTAGAATGCACTGGGAAGCTGGTGAGGGGCCTTAAGGAGGGTGTGGCATGGTCTGGTTTGTGTAGATGCTCCCTAGAGAACAAGTGACTTAGTGACCTGCTCAGAGGCCAGTGAAACACTTCAGGCAAAAGATGATGGTGGGCTGGGCTAGGCGGCTGGCTGCAGAAAATGAAGCAAAGAGGACAGATTCTAAATATCTATTGGAAGTAGAAGAAAGTGCCTTGCTGATGGGTTGGCTTGGAGTGGGGTGAGAGGGAGGGAGAGTCACAGGTGATGCAGGTTGCAATTTATGAATTTGGGTGTCAGAGAAGGTTAACTTGAACATCGTGGTCTGTGATGCCTCTGGAGCATTCCAAGCAAAGAGCTGAATGTTGTTATCTGGAGTTCAGAGGAGAGGTCTCAGCTAGAATTATAAATCTGGGGGTTATCAACCTGCAATTTTAAATATCTGGGGGTAGGTTTGGGTATGGAAAAGAATGTTATAGTTACTGACTCAAGTTGCCCATTTAAAAACGTAGCTTCTCCTAAAGGCTTTAAATTCAACTTACAAATCTTGTTATTCCATTATAAGTCTAGTAATTTTTTGTATGAAGATAAGGACAATCACTTTCACTTGTTCTGATTACTATTAAATTAATTCTTAAATTTAGTAGCTTCAGTCCTCAAACATTTAACAGACTTACAGCCTTAATTAATCAAATTTCCTTAGACATTTCAGACTACAGTTACAAAATTAATATGCCTGATTTTCTCAAACACTTTAAATGTCCAATAAGGGCAGACTTACAAATCTAAAAAGCCAGATCTTTCTAAGCACTTAACCATATGTTGTAGATTCATTACCTAAAGTTACAAATGTAACAAGTCAGATTCTCTGGGCCATTTCAAGAATCTTAAATCCTACACAAAGCAGAACAAGATCACAGAAACTTCTCTCCTGTATTCATTCCTTCAATATCTGAATATTTATTTATATCTCCCCTCTGGAGTTACAGATTTACTCCCCCAGCAAGGGGATCAGAATTTTTTCCAAATATTACTATTTGGAACTAACCTATATAACAACATGGGGAAAGCTTATGAGAAAGCTTTCCTTGAAGAAAGACTACGAAATTGTATGTAAAGGATGGTTAAAAGCATGTGCCCCGCCCCCAAGAAAATACATAGAGGCTGGGGGTAATTAGGAGAGAAACCGCACAGTAATTTGAACAGGGAAAGGTTAATATAAAGATTTATTAATTGTAACAGGGGACTGTAGTAATGAGGCATTGCCCAGTAAGAAGTAAAGAGAACTCTGAAGAATACAGGAAGAGCAGATGGAAGGAGCAGACAATACTCCTGGGGCTGAGAGAGAGGACCCAGGAGAAAGGACCCCCCTGCCCCTCCCCCACCAGAAGGGTAGTGCCAGGGGAAGCTGGTGCTGAAGAAACTGTGTGTACTGCAGTAGCCTGGTGCTGGATGCAAATGCTATTTTGAAACAAATATATGTGGGAAATGTAGGAGCTCTTATCCATACTAATCAAGTTTGAAAGCAACATCACACACTGCCTTGTACAGATACCCAGCTGTTTTCTGTGTTGATGTCTGAGATCCCCTGCTAGAAGATATCCTCTTTTAAAGCAAGGATTATATTTCATCTTCCTCGTATGGCCAAGCCTGAAGTGAGTATACATTATATGCTCAATAATTTATTTTTGAATATATGAACTCTGAGGGAAGAATCCTACTCAGCTTGCCTTTTTTCCATTAATTTTTTATTCTCTGTTTTCCTACTGTAAAGGCAAGAAATATTTACTGGGGAAAATGCAAAGGTAGAATAAAGGGAGGAAAATATCCATCATAATTACTGTTGGTACTTTGGTGTATTTCTTAGGCACAAATAGTTGTTTTTCTTTTTTTAAAAACATAGATGTACACACATCATATCCCATATGCAATGTTATAGCCTGTATCTTAAACTTAACGTAAATAAAGCACTTCTCCAACTCATCAACTCTTTGTTGAAGAGTCAGTGGTGAATTATTTTATATAGAAAACGTTTACATTGATGTTATGAATGCAAATGACTGCAAAATATCTCATTCTGAAGATGTTAGGTTGTTGATCTAACCATGTTAGATCAACCATGTTAACATCTAGCCATGTTAGATGTTAGGTTGTTGATCTTCCCTTGTGAAACTTTTGGTTCTTTTAAAATTTTTCCTATTATAAATAATCGCATAATGAACACTGTTGCGTATAAAATATTCTCCGGTAGGCCGATTTCCTGAAATGGCTGCCCCACATGCGAAATTACTAGGCTAGTGGGTACAAATACGTCTAAGGCCACTGAGGAAAACTGAAGATCATAGGACATCTGCTTCTAAACATGAACACTGGTAGCTTCCCGTTTTCAACAAGAAACAAACCAGAAGCCTCTTCAATGCCACCTAGTAGTACCAAAATAGGTACACGTGCTTAGCTAACGCTCCCAGTCCCCTCCACGCCCCTCCCCCTGAGAAAATGCTGCCCAGCCCTAAAAGACTGCATGACCCTGGGCTAGTCCCTTCGGGCCTTTGGCCCTCATTTGTCCCCAGGCTACCCAGTGGAGAGGTGGCCTGACTAGGCGTGCCGAATTAGAGGATTTCCCTACAGCACTGAGTGTGTGTTTGACGTCCTGGGCGCCGAACCCCAAGCTCTGGGCCTCCGCAGGGCGCGGTCACCTCGCGGGTAAATCCGGAGGCTTAAAGCATTAGAAGCTACAGTTTACAGAGCTCCAGGGAGGGCCCAAAGTACGACAAGCCTTTCTCCACGCCGAGATTGGCCCAGCCTTTTCTACATCTCCTGCGCAGCGCCTCCTCTTCCCTGCGGTTCACCTAGTCCACCCTCCAGACCTAATCCCGACTTCCGATTCTTCCCAGCGGAAGGGTCACCCAAGCCCCTTGGGTCCCCTTTCCTCTCTCCTTTTCTTTCCGCGCCGACCAAGCCAGTCCCAGTCTCCACAGTGGGGGGTCTCCGCCACCCTAAGCTCCTGACCACCTTGCAAGACCTGCCATCAGACCCCCATCACCTCTTCTGCACGTCTTGCCACGTTATCTGTCCCGATCGTCCCTCTGTCTTTCCCGCCACGACTGTCTTTCTATCCGATTTCTAACCCGCAGGTCTGCGGGTCCTCTGGCCGTGGTCCTTCCGTTTCACCCTGTCTGAACCTCTCATGACAGTTTCTCTATCCCCTTTAAGTCCTCCCTCACATGCCCCTCCGCGTATCTCTCCCTCTGCGTCCCCGCCCACGTCTGCACTTCTGTCCCCCGAAAGTGATCCTCCGTACCCGGAGTCGGGCCCTCCGTCCAGCCGGGACCCTGCTAACCATCCATTCCCGGGACCGGAGAGTCTGCGGCCCGGTTCTCCTCCCTCACCCGGGGAACTCTTCCCTCTTCCACTTTCTCTACTTTGAACCCATCCCAGCAGAGTCCAGGAAGTAGCCAGGCGCCGGGGACTGGCGGCGATGGCGCCCAATGGGACGCGCCAGCGGCGGCGGCGGCCCCGCCCAGAGTGCGAACGCGGCCAATGGACGTGCGGAGGCGGGACTTCCGCTGTCCCGCGGAGGGCGGGGGAGCGAACTGTTGTGGTGCGGAGCGTTGGGCGGGCGGCGGCCGGGCGGCCCAGGGGCTGCCGCGGGACTCGGGGCGCAGCCGAGCGGCTGCAGGGGTGGGGCGGGCCGGACGCGCCCCGGGGCCCGGACGCCACGGGTTCGAGGCCGGGCCCCGCGCGGGGAGGCCGCGCCACCCCGGGGGAGCTGCCCGGCGGCGAGTTTGCCCGGCAGCCGAAATAAGGCGGGAGCCTGCGGGGGCCCTCGGAACCCCCTGCCAACCCGGGCCTGGAGTCCTCGGGGAGCGGCTGCTTCCTGGGACGCCCTCTCGGACGTCCCCGCCGAAGGGTAACGGTTAAGGGCAGAAGGCGCCTTCGGGTGACTCCCGGCGGGGCCCTGCGAGCCGCAGGAGCCGACCCCGGGGCCGCGAGCGGGGAGGAAGGGGCTTGGCGGAGACGCGGGGCCGGAGACCGAAGGAGCGGGAGCGCGGCGGAGCGGAGCCGGGCCTCCCGGTCGCGGGGCAGGGCAGCGCCTCGGCTGCAGACGAACTCTGGGACCCTCGAGTGCGGGGGCCTCGGCAACCTGCCCCGCGGGGAGCGCGGCCGCGGAGTGGCCTACGGGGGACCCTCCCCCAGAGGGGCCGGCCCGGGGCGGGGAGATGAACGGCTTTAGCACAGAGGAGGACAGCCGGGAAGGGCCCCCCGCCGCCCCCGCCGCCGCCCCGGGCTACGGCCAGAGCTGCTGCCTCATCGAGGACGGCGAGCGCTGCGTCCGGCCCGCGGGCAACGCCTCCTTCAGCAAGAGGGTGCAGAAGAGCATCTCGCAGAAGAAACTCAAGCTGGACATCGACAAGAGCGTGAGTCCGCCCCCGCCCCCGGCTGGGCCCACGCACCGGGCAGCTCTCGGGCCGCTGCCCCGGGCTGCGGGCGGGACTCGGGGGCCCTCCCCGCCCTGGGCCTCGCCGCCCTTTATCTGCAAACTGAGGAGTTGGGCTTGCAAAGGCCGCTCGGCGCTGGTGGGCTCTAACTAGGACTCTGCCCAAATCCGGGAGGTTAGCGGCGGGGGCTCCGAGGACCCTTTCTGCCTGGGAAGATTTGATACCAGTTTTTAGCTCATTTTATTGGTGCAGACATGGGAGCAGGAAGAGGTGGGTTCATTTGGTTCGCCCACGGAGGAGCAGGTATTAGGGAGGAGGTGATGAAGGGACCCAGCTCTTCTCCAACTTCTCCCTCCTTCTCGGATCCGTGTTATTCCTTCAGAAAAAGAAAGGTGGCAGTTACGTCCCTGTCTGGGGCGGCCTCAGCTTCTGCAGAGGGTCACCGAGCTCGCTGCTCAGCAGGCAGCTGTGGGGACCTGGGATTTTCAAGGATGTGGCAGAAATAAGACGAAGATCTGGTCTCGGGAGGTGGCTCTGGCAGTCGAAGTGACGGAAAGGAAGAAAATCCATTTTTATAGGGTTAACTTCTTTACAAATACCCAGGAGGTTGGAGGTGGGTAATTTAAATTTGAATAGAAAACTTTTCCTGTGTGATTTCACCACTTCTAGTTAACTATTCTAAAGATGGGCGTATTGTCAACTAGTTAAGAACTGTTTGTTTAGACATCTGTTGCTGCAAGCCTTAAGTGGCTGCCTGGTGATTAGGAATTGGAAGTTAGAGGGGTATTTAATATTCAGGTAGACCAGCTAGGAGATTAGGTGGTTAACATCCATTCTCTTTTAGGACCAAAATTTCTCCACTTTGAGGGGAAATCAGAGATTGCTTGTTAAACTGAAAGGGCACCCACTTCTCCATTTCTGATTTTACAACTGAAAATGAGGCCCAGAGATAGGAAGTGACAGTGCCAAAGTCACACAGCACCTAAGAGGCTGGTTAATTTCTTGAATCCGTTGTCTGATTTACTTCCAAGCCCCATGCATAAGCCTTGATTAAGTGTTTAATAAGTAAAAAAAATTCTTCCCTGCCCTTCCTTCAACGCTTTTCGCTCTCACCCCCATTTTTTTTAAGTTAACAATTATATTTGCAACTCTTGAATGGAAAGATGCTACTTTGAAGTGGTTGAGGGTGAGTTGATGGCTTTCTTAGTACACATCTCTATCAATGAATGAATAAATGAATAAAAGGAATTATCTAAGCAAACACTGTTGGCTAGACACTGTCGTGGCCTGGATTAGGACATGTATGGAAATGAAATGTTTAATTCTAAGACAGTAATGAATTCATCCTCATGGAAACACTGCCCACCTTCTGTTTAGGTTGTTGGGAGCCTTTACTTGAGCAGCTTATAATAATATTTTATAGTACTAAAAAAAAAAGAAATTCCCAGTTCTTTTAAACCCACCATCTGAACAATTGTGCTGCTGCAACTGAGGCTCCATTTTCCCAGTGACCCCACTGGAAAACCTGTGTTGGGCTATGTTGACCATTTGACACACGCTGTCTAGAAGAGAGGCAGCCTGAGCCTGGTACTAGAGTTCCCAAAAGGTAATGCTTCTGAAGGAGTAGGATTTCAAGGCAGAATCACTCACAGTTTGTTTGAAGGTGGTGTTGTGGAGTCATTTCTTCTGAAAGGGATTCTATTTCATTCTCACAGGCTTGGGCAGGAATTCAGTTTTAAGTAACTGCTGTGTTACAAGAATTTTTAGCTGTTGCAGAAAGTGAAAAAGGAAAAAAAACACTAGAGCCTTTTCTACCACCCTCCTTTCTCCACCCCCAGTTCCCTAAAGGCCACTGGGCTCTGAAATTTCTGAAAACCAATATGTACTTGAAAACAGTTAAGGAGGAATAATGACTATTTATCTTGTAAAGGGGTCTAGCAGAGAACCTTTTTAAATAATAGCACCTTAAATCCTACTCATGCAGTTTAACTCCTTTCATGTAAACATTGGCAGTGTTCTGTGATTTATTAAGATATAACATGCTTTCAAACATCCCTCCAATTGACATATATCTGCTTTTTTCTGGAGAAAAGTAGAAGTGGAGAATAGAGTAAGGAAAACATTGCAGGAGGAAAGGACGTGTGCCAGGGGTTAGAAGGTCTGGATGACCTTGGCCGGGTCATTTCTCCACTCTAGGTGGCTTCAGGTTATCCCAGTAGAAAATGAGATGGGAGCCAGGGGGCTTACACTGGTGACTGCTGAGTTGTCTTCCATCTAGGATTCCATTATTCTAGTGTCCTGACTTGAAATCTCCCAGCCACAGCTTTAGGAATCACGTCTCTGCCTGTTCTTTTTCCAAGTCTGTCGCTCTGTGAATTTGAGGAACAGCTTAGTCTCTCAGACCTTACATGTGAGACTAGCTAACATGAGGGCCAGCTTCCTGTGAGGTATGTAGGGTATGCTGTGAGTGTGCTTGCTTTCCTCATAAAAGCACATCCGGTAGTCTATACATCAGCTAGGTGAGCTTCTTTGGGACAGTGACACGTGCTGTGTCCGCAGGTCCTGTGACAGAGTTGAATCTGGCAAAGCTATTCCAATCTGTTGCCATATGTAAATGTGGCTTTTACTGGCCTAAGCTGCTTTTAGATGCGAGGGGGTGGCTGTGTTGATGCAGCAGCATTTATTGATTACCTGCTGTCTGCAAGACACCCTCACAATGTAAACTTAAAACTACTCATGACTCACTAATCCAACCACATGAAAGTGCTAATTCATCTGAATAAAAAACAGTTTTCATTGTTTTCTCCGTGAAAAGGCCTGAATTAATTACGCTGGTTTCCTATCAGCTTACTTTTATCTTTAAGCATTTGAGGAATAAACTCATTCAGAAGTCTCTCAAGAACATTTGCGCAACATCTGGTTCAGTGTCACCAACCCCAAGTCATTTACAGTCATCCTCCATTCAACCCTGCTAGTTATATTCTTAATAAGAACACGTTCTTCACATCTTAGCTGCTGTTGCCGCCTTCACTTACTATTATAATAAGCCTCCAGCCTGCATTAGAAAAGCAGCAGTTGTATCCAGCTTCTTTTTTTTTTAAAGTTTCTTATTTATGTATTTATATATTATGGGCTGCGTTGGGTCTTCGTTGCTGCACGCGGGCTTTCTCTAGTTGCGGTGAGCAGGGACTACTCTGTTGCCGTGCATGGACTTCTCATTATGGTGGCTTCTCTTGTTGCGGAGCACAGGCTTTAGGTGCACGGGCTTCAGTTGTTGCAGCACGCAGGCTCAGTAGTTGCGGCACGGGGGCCCTAGAGCGTGTGGGCTCAGTAGTTGCGGCACATAGGCTCAGTAGTTGCGGCACATAGGCTCAGTAGTTGTGGCTCGTGGACTGTAGAGCGCAGGCTCAGTAGTTGTGGCACACGGGCTTAGTTGCTCCGTGGCATGTGGGATCTTCCCAGACCAGGGATCAAACCCGTGTCTCCTGTATTGGCAGGCGGATTCTTAACCACTGCGCCACCAGGGAAGTCCCCCAGCTTCTTTTATGTGGTTCCACCTTGTGAGAATTTCTGCACCTCTTTCCACTTCTCTTTGTGGATTAGATGTGTGGTGATGCAAGAATTATAAATAGATACACAGAAATAGTTTTTCAGAGGGTTGTCATCGTACAATAGTAACTGTTGTCAATGTAAAAATAGGCTGTCCCATCTACCATTACCACAGTGCCTTCTTTCCTGCTTTCCTGCTCCCGGGGCAGTGCATTCCAGCAAGGTATAAGTTCCTAACTCCTACAGGTCTGAAAATGTCACGTCTCTCCCTGCTTCAAAAACCTTGGGCGACCCTGTCTTGTTTGAAGGAAAGTCTAAGCTGTTCTCATGCCCCTGACCCCCAGATTTCTCCTGATGCTCCTGCACAGGCAGCCGCCTGCATCTAAGTGACATGGTCTCCTCAGGGCCTCTTCACTCACGCCTTCCATCGGCCTCATTTGAAACTTAAGTCGTGGCCTTTCCCATCTGGAATGCTTCCTGACTACCTGCAAATCCTCCCTTCTGGTCAGGGACCTCCACTCTAGCTCGCTCAGCCGCAGGGCCTTGCCCTTTGCTGTATCCATACCATTTGTTGTATTTATCATTCAGGGGGGACTTGGTTTATAACGCACTGCCCGGTGCGATATTAGCGTTCTCTTTGAGGGGTTCTCATTGTGCAATTCAGTAGGAAACTGGTGGAAATGATGGCTTGCATCTTGTTCTTCCTTGGTGTCTCCAATGCCTCGCAAGGGAGAAAAACCCCATAATTTGACAGATACCTGTTGCTGTTTCCATGGAATTGGCAACTCTGACTTTAATTTGCTTCCCAACAGGTAAGACACCTGTATATTTGCGATTTCCACAAAAATTTCATCCAGAGTGTACGAAATAAAAGGAAGAGGAAGACAAGTGACGATGGTGGAGATTCTCCTGAGCATGACACTGACATTCCTGAGGTAAAGGTCCAAAACTTTACCTTAAGAAAGCTGGGAGAATGGATTCTAACCTGATCCTTACCTCTGGCCTGGCCTAAGAAGTAATTTTAGTCTCCTCTTTGTTGCTGTGGTGTATTTGAAAAGTGACTAATAGAATCATAGTAATATGGAATCTGAGAGCTGAAAGCTTAGAAATCAACTGGTCTGACTGCCCCACAATTTTACAGACACTCAGAGTCACACACACAGTTTGGGAGCCCCAGTCCAGTGCCCTTTCCAGTAGGCTGTGCTGACTTTCTTCCAAAAAACCCTGCGAAATACCTAAATACAAGCACAATGTCAAGTTTTTAAAAACTTTGTTTTTGGCCTTAAAGTTAGAGACTGAGTGTATATGGATTGGGGGAAGTCATTTCCCCTCTGTTTTCTGGTCTACAAAATGAAGGTGTAAGTTGTCAGGTCACACCAGCTCTGATTTTCTGTCACTCTCTGATTCCTGGTCCAGGCTTGTTCCCAAAGATCTATTCCAAGGTCAGTTACACTGGCCCAGGGTTTCTCAACCTGGCACTGTTGACATTTGGGGCAGATACTTCTTTGTGGTGGGGCTGTCCTGTGCGTCGTAGCATGTTCAGCAGCATCCCTGGCTTCTACCCACTAGGTGCCATGCACACCTAGTGTCTCCAGACATTGCAGGTGTCCTCTGGGGGGCAGGATCATCCCCTGCTGAGAACCGTCGCACTAGATGATGAGCCCTAGGCTTCTCAAACCAGAAGCCTGCCTTTCCTTCAAGGTGCCAGTGTCTATTAAGCAAGGCTACAGGGAGGAATATCGAATTTTCTTTCTATCTAAATTGTTTTCACTTAAGACTCAGCAAAAGAAGAACCGTTTATAATGTACACTGGATATTTGATGCATGAATATTTCATAAGGCAACCGCCTGTTAGCACTCAGAGTGAAAATGACTGTGTAGGAATAGAAAGAGTAGGCAGGCCTTTGTCTGCAGATGTGGAGGAAACCTTTGAAAATATGGCCCTTTCCCTCTGCCCCTTCCTGTGTCCCCTTTTCTAGCATTGGTTTACAGTATCTTTCTAATGCTTTTAGCATTTTTATTATTATTTTATGAAAAAATGGATGTATTTACTTTCTAAATGCTTTTCACAAAAAAAAAAAAAAAGGTTTGAGGAATGTTTGAAAAGAAAGAAGGACTTTGGTCCCTCATATTGATCATTCATTTTGTTTTTAAGTGCTCTCCACCTGCCTGAAGCAAGAACATCTCTTTTAGAGGCAGGTAAAGGCAGCCCAACTTTCTGGGCCTTCAATATTTCATGACTGTGCAGCTTTCCTCTCTTCCTTTGTTAGAAAAAAAAGGGAGGGTCCTTTCCCCTCTGTTACCCAGTCATCTGCAGAGACCCTGACCCTAACCTGCTGATTTGTACATTTGCTACAGTAGCTTTGAGCTTTCTCTGGAAGGCTGTTAAGGATCCTAATACCCGAAGGCTGAGCCTAGGGGAGAACTATTTGAGAATACCAGTACTTCCCACTATCCTCCGTCATGCCCCTCTATCTACTCTGTGCCGAGCTCTGGCCTGTCTTCCTCCAGGATGTCTGTCTGCTTTTACCTTTGCTCTCCATGCCTGCTATGCCCTCTAGCATCAGCACCCCTGCAGAGCTCAACTTCACCATCTCATTTCTGGACCATTGCTGCAGCATCTCCCTCTGCTGTCCCTCCACCCCCAGTCAGGCTTCCCACAAACCACCACAGATCCATCTTCCTAGAACAGCGCCCTCCCATCTAGGTTCTCTCCTTCTGCTTGTCAAGACACGCTACCACCCAGTCTCACCTTTTAAACCCATCACGAGAGCCTCTGACCCCTAGCCTGTATGTCCTCTCATGGCTTTCCGAGCCCATGGCCTTCTCTCTCATTCCCTACTCTAGTTCTTTTCCTCACTGTCTCTCTAAACCCTGCCTCTCCTTAGCAGAAGCTTCACAACCTCCATCAGCCTTCTGGGACCACCCCTCCCCCGCCAGAACTCTGCTTCCACTGTTGTTTCTGTCCTTCCAGCCAGTTATTAGTCCTTGGTGGACCATTTCTAAGACTTCTTTGTAGTCTCTCCATCCCCACCCCTATCTAACGTAGTGCTAGGCACACAGTGGGCTCTCAGTGAGTCGTGGCTGGTCAGGTGATGGATAATGTGTTTCTCCTCTTCTCTCTAGGTTGATCTGTTCCAGCTGCAGGTGAACACTCTCCGACGTTATAAACGGCACTACAAATTGCAGACCAGACCAGGCTTCAATAAGGCCCAGTTAGCAGAAGTAGGTAGACAAAATTGCGCTCTAAAGAGGGAGAGCCAGCGTTGTGCTTCTGATGGTGACCTTGATTCTCCATGTGTGTCTATACGTAATCCCTTCCATACCTCTGGAAGCAACTTCCTCTTTCCTCTTTTGCACAATTTAGAATCCCCCAGCTTTAGACCTAGAAAGGCCTGATTTCCATAAAAGAAACCAGGGCACAGAGAAAGGAAAGGACTTGCTTAAAACCATACAGCAAGTTGGTAGCTTGGAATCTCAAGAGTCCTGATTCTAAGTTCTGAGTGTTCTTTTGTTTGTTCATTTGTTTGAATCTTGTTTTGCAAGATTCTTTCTAGATATGTTCCATTCTGCACATGCGGTGTGTCTGATTAATCATCCCCAAACCTTTACTCATGTTCTGTAGGAGCTATTTTTCTTTCTTTGGTTGTTTTCCTTGAATTCTTCTACTCTCATGTTGGTAATGGAAGTATTTATTACAATGAACGGAGCCTAAGAACGTTTTCTCCTGCCCTGAGTCCCTAACACAGTTCCGGGCGTGGGATGGGGATGCGGGTGCTCCACTGGCCATTATTTTAATATACTGACAGCCCTGCCTTGATACTTCCGTCCTGTTGGCATTTGTGTGGGTACCCTCTCATCCTTCTTTTCTAAATGTGTTTTTCTGTCTATTGTAGAAAACTTGGGAAATGATGAAAAATGCCATCCTACTATTCAGAGACAACCACTCTGTAGTTTTCGTTCTCTGACTCCCTTTTTATCTGAACCAGTGCCCTCGGTCCATCCAGAGATTTCCTTATGGGGTCACATCCCTGTTGGTTTTTGGTCTTCCCTTTAGAGCTTTCTTGCCGATCCATCATTTTTCCTTAAACCTCTCCTTCACCAGCGTCCAGATAAACCACAGAAGCACACAAGCCTTTCCTACTTCAAGATAACATTACCCTAGCCAGTGTCCACCCCTGGTGGGAGGGGTGGGATGAGATGGGGCAAGAGGAGACCTGCATTCTCAGGGCTTGGAAATAAAGTATCAGGAATACATAGTAAATGATGAATTTTTCTTCAAATCTCGTGTCTTTCAAGAGACAGTTATGTACTATTTAGATGGTTTTTTGGGTGAGACACTTACATCTGTTCAATTGGGTATTTATTTGACACAATTTTAAAAGGACACTTTTCTGCCCAGTTCCTGGGCCTGAGAGCTTATGGTAGCAGCTGGTCAACCCTTGCAGTCCCAGTCTCTTGCTCCATGAGGATGACCTTGAGACTACGCCATGATGGACAGTTGGCTGCCACTGAAACAGAACTGCACCTTAGGAGTGTTGTGGAATAAAGTGTTGCTTTTGGAAGCCTGGAAACCAAATCACCTAAACCTGGGAAGAAAGGGCATTCTGCATCCTGTAGCGCTGCAGGAAGTTCTGCAGTAATCATAACCCCTTCCATAGCTCTGGGAGCAACTTGCTGTTCCCTCTTTCGCACAGCTTAGAATTTGTGGCCCTCGTGGTTCACGTGGTTTAATGGACTCTGGTTTTCCTCCCCATGTAGACTGTCAGCCGACACTTCAGGAACATACCCGTGAATGAAAAGGAGACGCTCGCTTACTTCATCTACATGGTGAAGAGTAACAAGAGTAGACTGGACCAGAAATCAGAGGGCGGCAAGCAGCTTGAGTGATGATGAAGCACATCTTCAAGAAATGAAGTATAATGCTTAATGCACAGGTGATATCTGCTACATTTAAGCCCGTAAAGACTGTTAAATTTTATTGTAAATAAAAAAGTTTGAATGATGAATACTGTAAATCTTTTCGGTCAGGAGGATTATATTCTCATGATTCAGCATGTTTATACACAGACTTTAAGGCAACTACTGGACTAAAAAAAGAAAAAAGATCGGAAAAAGAATGAAAGAAAAACAATGTATTGCCACATTCAGCAAAGCATTAAGTCAGTTCTACTGGAAATGTGGGATGACAGATATTTTGGTAGTCATCTTGTAATTCCATGCTGCCACATGTGAGGTGTAGCCCTGGACCAGCAGCGAGGTATGGCTTGGCGGGGAGGTACATGAGCAGACCCGTCTGCTGGGGACATAGGCGCCCCTCTTTGTTGCAGGCTTTGTCGCTTATCAGCAAATCCATTTGACACTGGTCCCTCGCCAGCTTTGTGCTTTGCACACAGTAGGCACTCAGTCAGGATTTGCTGGTTAATCCAGCTGTCACTAACAGTGCCAGCCTTGTGCTTCCCACCTCCAGGTATTGAGGCCTCTGCCGTTTCTGTTGCTCACCACTTAACTTCCGGAGTGTGAGGAAATCCTGACGCACCAACAGGATATTTCAGGTCAGACGAGAACTTCAGGGCAATCTCACGTGCCAGGCTGTATCTGTGGAGGTTCCAAAAACACTGAGGCAGAGCCCCTCCCGGGAGCCACGGCTCTTTGTTCACCCCTTCATGCTTCATGGTCAAGTTATGTATTGTGACTTCAGCCATTCTCCTGTGCCAGAAATGCTTTGACAAATGAAGATATTTAGTGGCGTGGGGCTCATGTTCTCAGAAGTACTAATCCTTAATTCACAACCACAAGAAAGCTGCCACGGACCATGTGGTTCCTGCTCCAAAGTCCAGCTCTGGGATAGAAAGTCTGACCAGCTTTGACCTCCTTGGAGGTCAGCAGCAAATCATGGGTTTGAGCAACACAGGTCAGTGCCATCCGATGTTCATTTTTGTGAGCAATTTGCCTCTCCTTTAGGGGGGACGATTGCTAAAGTTTTTTAAGTATTAACAATTACCTGATTTTTTTTATGTTCAAAAACTCAGATTCCTCTATCTAATTATATCAGAGCCAAAGTATCCTTTGAAAACAAAGCTTTATATCCAAAAGTATGCTTTTGCAAAATTTTCTAGTCAGTGTGTTGGGGGGCAGAGGGTGTGGACAGGGAGTGGGAAGGAAAGAGAAGAAAGGACTTGAATTCTAATTTCTGACCATCTTGACATATATTGTGGTCAAAGGTATCACTTTCTTACTCAGTTTTCATTCTGAGTTCTTTCTTAAGCCTTAAAAAATAAAAGCAGGGCTTCCCTGGTGGCGCAGTGGTTGAGAGTCCGCCTGCCGATGCAGGGGACGCGGGTTCGTGCCCCGGTCCGGGAAGATCCCACATGCCGCGGAGCGCCTGGGCCCGTGAGCCATGGCCGCTGAGCCTGCGCGTCCGGAGCGGGTGCTCCGCAACGGGAGAGGCCACAACAGTGAGAGGCCCGCGTATGGCAAAAAATAAATAAATAAAATAAAATAAAAGCAGCAGTGGACAGCCTGGCCTGGCGGAGCATTTTAGTGACTCACTGACGGCTTAATCTGAGCATCCACGCAGAGAAGTCAGAACAACCCCACCCCCTGGCCCCCAAGCATGGTGGTGGAGTGGCCAAAGGTCTCAGTTCCGTGGAGCATGCATTCCGTGGACGGGGACAGGGCCACCACTCTCACTAAATAAAACGATGTGTGTTCGCTGTAGCCAAGGTTTCACCAGTGTTCACGATGCATGTCTAGCAGATTGCAGCCTTTTAAAATATGTATAAATGAATGTACATAGAGCATACTCTAGACTATGAAGGGATCTTATTTTCATACACCTGGGCACGTGAGGGTGCTCTCTGCGTGTTTTTAGTTGTGCAGGTTCAATAGGTATTTAGAGTGTCTCGCTACTCACAGCTGAAGGCTGTTGATGTGTGAGCATCAGGAAGGCTCTAAAGTATGTGGCTTATGTCGGTGTTTTTCCTGAGAAGCTGAGTTAGAAAGGCTTTGAAGGTGTCAAACACCAAACCCCCTTTGTCAAGGGGAGTGTTTTCTCATCAGGCTGGAGTTTGGGGACAGGTGGGGTTAAGGCGTTGGTAACCTGCTCTCTGGAAATGTCCACATCTTATTGAGAAAAAAAGTGTGTCTTTCTGATGTTTGAACCAGAATTGTGGATGTGTAGGTCTTGTCACTGTTTCTTCAATAGCAGATCTGTGTTCCCAGTTGAGAGACAGCAGTACGCTTCTATACAAGAAGCTGTGGTGTTAGGCTCCGTCTGTTCAAGTGTGTCTGTAAGAGTGCTTTCATTCCCACGTGAAGCCTGGGGAAACTTTCCCCTCTCAGCCAGATGCTGTGCATACTCGAGTCCCAAGCCGTCTTTCCTCTAAGGAGAGGTCCTTTGGAAAGTGGAGGTTATGGGTGTCTTAACTGTTGAAAGCATGTCAGGTGAGAGAGAAGACAGAGCTCTCTGAACTTATATTTTCCTTGTGTGCAGAAATCTATTCTTTCATCAGACCACTAAGCCACTTGCCTTAGCCTCTTCTGCAGTCTCCCATGGCTTGATCTGGGGCAGGAGACTTCTGCCTGTCAGAGGTGGCCGACCCTCCAAAGCAACCGGATCTGGCTTTGGGGAGCAGTGGGGCTTGGGGAAAGCAGCCCTCATCGTGGCTGCCTGTTTTTTATACCACCTGTCAAGGACTCGTGTGTCTCTCCACCTGTAATGTTGCAACATTGCCTTCTCTCCTCTTGGTGCTCCTGGGCAAAACTGGAATGTGCAATCCAGAACTGGCACTGTCTTAAACAGCACAGCTCCTGCCTCAGTTTCCAGCCTGCTGTGATTCTTTCATAGGCCCTGAAGGGTGTCACATGGAATTGTCAACATCTTGCCATTTGTGTTGCTTCATTTTAAGGTTTTTAAAAAACAAACGGACAAACTTCTTATTTCAACGAACAAACCCTTAGGTTGGCAACATCATGTGAAAACAATCATAGCTGAATCCCTTGAAAGATTGCAACCAAAGGATTCAAGACCGCTGGTGTAAAAGGAAGAGGAATTTCATTTATGTGATACAGCCGCCAAGTTGTTAGACGTTCCTGTCATAGCTAAATAGTCACATCTAGTCTTCCAGAGAGCAGATATTAATAATTGTTTGCAGCTGGAATGTTGCATCTAACCTTGGCATTTCAGCTGTTTATTTTGTGGGGACTTTTTTGTTAATATCCTGGAGGGCACCTGCCTGGTAGAAAGGAGAAAGTAGGAGAGGGAAGTTACTCAGAGGCCCGACCATGGATCCCAGAGTTGTTGCTGCACAGAAATCATCCGAAGGCTCTCAGTCATTACCATGACAAGATCCAGAAGTTGGGAAAGGACCTTTAAGTCATCCAGTCCAGTCTCCCCATAGGTGCTGGCATTCTGCCTACAACCGTCCCACCAAGGTTTGAGCAGTCTGGGCTTAAACACCTCTGAGGACAGAGAACTCACTACCTCCTGGGGAAGGCTGTTCTATCTTTGTAAACCTCTGGCTTTTCTATGTTCTCTGGAATTTCCATCTTAGTCTCTGCCTAATGGGGGCCAAGTTAGTTGGCCAAGGACCTAATTGCTGCACTGTCCCAGGGCATAGTGTTTGTCTCTGGGGAAGGAGCAGCTAGCATATAGACACTCTGGTGTCCTGGCTGTCCTTCCCCCCTAGTATTAGTTCCTTATTGGAGATGTTGAGGTAACCCCAATGTCATCCTGCTGGGACGAAGTATAACATCATTTTACTCCCTTGATCTTGCTAAAGCTGATGGAGGAGGTCAGGGTAGGAGGGAGTGCTATCAGGCTGCTAAAAAAAATACCTTAAGACAGAGGAGGCCTTAGTTTTGTGCTTGCCTCACAAAAACTGATGCTCATATCACTTAGGAAAAGTTGTAGCTAGAAGATTTTAAAATATGATCATTGCTCTGTCTGAAGTTGAAAGGTTATAGGGCCCCTGAGGGCTTGTACCTTAAGATTCCTGCAAGTACGTCACACATTGTTTTTATGGAGAAAACAAAGCTTAGAAACTTGGGAGAACCACATGTCTCAGTGCCAGAGAAGTGCCGTATTTTCAGGCTGGAAAGTCCTTTGAGGTCGCCGTTGCCCAGTCCTTGATTTTTAGAGATGGGGAAACTGAGATTTGCAAAGACTTGCCCGAGTGCTGTGGCATCATCTGGACTAGCCTTCTGTCCTCCTGACGCTTCTGGCGCTCGTTCACTTTCCAACTTGCAGCATAGCTGTAACCCAGTCTGCAGTGAGCTGCCCTCAGAACCTTGAGACCTAGCCCTTGAGCAGAGGTTCCCAAGGCCAGCCTGGCTCTCAGGGAACCAACCTGTAGAACTCAAGGTTGTGAGACAGGACTGGGAAGGCAGTCAGTTGAGTTTTGCAAAATGAATGGGAGGGGAGAACAGAAGGAGCCTGTAATTTAAGACCAAGGTTCCAAAGTCCTGGCGGGAAATGTGGTGGTGTCCTAGCCTCTAAATTCTCACTAAATACACTTGCCTTTCAGGTGGGTCACTCAGGTGACCCTGACATGAACAGACACAGCTCTGTGGCCCTGCCGTTTGCAGCCCCCATCCCTGTTAGCGAGAGAGGCAGTTGAACTGAAGGACAGGTGAGCTCAAGATCATGCCCTGGGAAGCATGGTGCTTTAGGGATGCCTTTGTATTCCTTTCACTTTATTACAGACTGTTTTCAAGTTTATGGTTAGGAAGGGTAAAGTGATCCCATTTTTTGAGGTGGAATCCAGCCGGGGGCAAGGTGGGACCTTTTCTTAGAGTAGGAATGTCTACAATCAGTCATTTCATCTAGCTTGCACCTTCAAACGCAAACCCTTCGGTGGCTTTCACTTAATGAACACATCTTTGCCAATGACAGAGGCTTGTACAGGATCCCTGTTTTCACATGTCTATTATCTGTTATTCCCGTCAGAGTGTTTTGGGGGTGCGGGTTGGTTTGGGTTTTTTTTCCATTTTGTGACTGCCTTATCGAAAAGCAAGTGCCCTTCCATTCCAGGCTTCCTCATATTGTACATGTTTCCTGCCAAACTGGGGGGATCATTTGTATTTTAATTTTGTAATCTATGGCTCTGTACTGTTGAAAGGCTCTCAATTCTGTGGGGTCTCCTTAGTATGTATGTGACTTTTCATGTTGCAGTATCACACAGATGGGATGGCCCGACTTTCGCTCTTAATAAACGATCTGAATGAGAAACAAGAGACACACTCTGTTGTACCCTTTGAATGTCCACATGGAGCTCAGATGCTTTCACTTGCACATTCGGCCCCTGGCTGTGTAGGACAGTGACTGGGGACAGCGATCTGTCCTCCACTCGCCCTTCCACTCCCAGTGCGCATCATGTGAGTTCAGCTCACAGAAGTGTGACCCTGCCCTCCCACTCACTCCTGTGCAAAGAGATTGGCTGTGGTTGGACGTCCCGATTCGAGCCTGAGTGCTGCGTAGCACAGCAGGTACCCTGGCCCCAGAGCTTCACTCTGGTCTTCAGTTATCCACCTATAAAAGTTCTAAGTAAACTGGATGGACGGTTGCAAATTAAAATGCCTGTTGGGGGCCGGGGGGTGGGGGAGCTGTAAACTGGAAAATCCAGGTCCCTTCTAAGGACAGCCACCGCTGAGCTCCAGCCTGTTGTTGCCACGTGGGAATGCCAGCCCTGTGTGGCCAGTTCTCACAAGTTCTCAAGAGGAACTGGAAATACAGACCTTTACATAAATATCTCAACGTTTAACTATCTCAAAAACTTACATTTAGCAATGTATGAGCCGGCATTTCTTCACCTACAGTAGAGCCTTGGTATTTAAAGTTGGTCCATCATCTGAACGCTTGTTAGACCTGCAGAATCTCTGCCCTGCCTCGCCCGCCAGCCGGCCACTAAGTCAGAGGCCCCAGCAAGTTGCCTGCTCATGCTGGGCTATCTGACTCAGCTGATTGGTGGAGGCCCCGGAGGCCTCTGGGATGAAGCCCCTTGGCCAGCCAAGCCTCAGACACACAGGTCTTTCATTTCAGATCTGTCACTAGTGTCACTTTTCCACATCTCTGTCCTCAGCAGCATGAAAGGGGGAAAATGCAGTAAATATTTCTGTTCATATTAGTTGACTAGTAGTACTGCATGTTAGCTCTGAAATTTTAAACAGAAATTTACAAAGTACGGTTCTTCCCCTCAGTACCCTCCCCCTCTCCCAGTCCGCTCCCATGTAAATGATGTGGAGGTTGACTTTTCAGGAGGCATTTTGGGGGGCGAGGAGAGTGGGGAGTCCTGACTGTCACTGGGAGCCCACAGAGTCAGCGACGGTTTGTTGCCCAAGGATGTCTGAGTCATCTTCCTCTAGAAAGCAAAGGAAGGTCTAGTCTTCATACCATGTTGCCTCTTGATCTGAGGTATAGCATAAGTAGTTCCTTTCACTCTTCTGTCTGCTGCCCTCCCTGTTTTTCATATGTAACTGCTGAGGGCTGCCTCGAACCCCTCACACACCGAACCTAGGAGAGGTGGTTCGTTGCCAAGCTTCCCCCAAACTGGCCGGCCCCTGCTGGGGTCAGCCTCCTTTGAGGATCCACAGATATTGATTGTGATGGAAGGAGGAACCCATATCTTACTGTACCATTAGGACAGAAGTTCCACTAGGAACCAGACATCCTTTTTTCAAAATAGACCTTGAGAATATTGAATATCAGGTCAGCTGAGGTCCAGCCTCTTTGAAAGGTGCCACTTGCCACCTCCCACCCCCATCAGAATCCCCTACGAACCCTGTTACAATGCCAATTCCTGGGCCCCATCCCAGATTCTCAGTATGCAAAGCTCAGGGGCTGAATTCCAGGAATATGAATTTTTAAAATTTCCCCAAATAAGACTTAAGCTCATTACAGTTGAGAAGTACTAAACTGGTCCAGAGGTTTCCCAATCCAGCAGCTTCATCCTGATCAGGAATACTGGTTAGAAATCCCCAGTAAGACCTACTTAATGAGAATCTCCACAAGGGCAGCCCAGGGAAAATTCTCCTAGGGAATTTGCACATCTAGATTTAGATGGCACTGAGTCCAACCGCCTCAGGCCCAGGAAGGGAAAGGAGCTACGTTCAATCTCAAGCAGCTCAGAAAGGTCAGAGCCTGAGCAAATACAGTGACATGCACAGCCACAAAGACACTTTTAAGATGAATCATTGGAATAGATGATCTTCCATCTGGAAAAAAAAAAAGCAGAATGAAAATAATCCACAGTTCCCACCACAGTGCCTGGCATATAGGAGGAAACACAAATGTGTGGAATTGAATCTTCCATTTACTTAACAGTTTTTTAGTTTGTAAGGATCTTCCACATCCCGATATAGGAACAGCCATCAAGTGCAGTGTGCGTGCCAGACAACCTGTCACTAGTTTTACATACATTGATCCATCGTCATATCAAGCAGGAGCTGTTATTAACTCCGGTCTATGGCGGTGCAAATGCACGCTCGGAGAGGTTGAGGAACTGCCCAAGTACCAGTGGGAGCTGGAGGCACTCCTGGGAGCGAGTCCAACGGTCGTCCAACCCTAGGGACACCTGTCAACTCCACCGTCAAAGTAACTCAGGAGCACCGCGGTTTGAAGCAGTGCAGCCGCAACAGTTCCCCTTGCCCTGATCAACTGGATTCACTAAACTTCAATGAGGGATTCCTCGAAGTCACTAAGACTCTAGTTAGGAAGTTTAATAATGTTTAATGGAGGTTAACAAGGTATATCCAACTTTCCAGCCAGGTTTTAACTTACCAGAGCTGAACAGAGATTAACAAGCCCAGGAGGTGTAAAGGCACCTGCATGATTTAATGGGGTTAATGAAACTGTCAGAGGTTGGCAGAGAGGGACAGAACTGGAGCATGCCTCTGTTAACGAGTCAATCTGGTTGAGGTCAACAGAATTAAAGAGCAGAAGCCTGCCCCGGTTCGCCCTGGGCACCACAGGGGTAGCAAGGAAAAGAAGCCCATGGTCGGACCATGGTCTGTCCTGGTTGGTGGGATCTGGAATGCTCCTTTCTTCTTTGTGCTTTCTTGGTGTTGTCTAAATTGTTTATAATGAGCATGAATCATCTTCACCAAGACTGTAAAATAGCAAAGCAGTTTTTTAAAAGTGCTCTCAAAGCATTTACTCTCCACTCGCATAGTTCGTTACATATTTCTAAAACCTGTAGAAAACAGTAAGAGAAGTAACAACAACGATAATAGTCTTAAATTAAGGCAGCACTTAACTGTTATAAAGGGCTATCACCTGTTACCTCCGTGGGTTTTTGTCACACAGTACAAAACAGGAATGTACAAAGTCACTGGTCAGTGGAGAAAGCAAGCCTCCTCTTCTGCCTCCCAGACTGGTGCAGTTTTTTCACTGAGCACTTACTATGTGACAGGTCCAACAATAAGCACTTTACTAGAAGTACTATTATTCTCTCTATTTGATAGATAAGGAAACAGAAGTTTAGAAGGGTGAAATGGTTTTTCCAAGGTCACCAGAGAGTGGTGGGTGGGGACGAATCAGACACAGGTCTATCTGACCCGAGTCCACTGTGTCCTGCTGCCTACTAATTGGATAAGCTAGCGTCTCATGGGAGCATTGTTTAGACCAGTGAAGAACTGTCAAATATGTCAAATAATAGGTGACTGGTTTTAAAAGTATTATACTTATGTCAAAATTGTAAAATATTTAATGACATAGAAGGATGTTCCTATCAGTTTAGAAATACCAGATATGTATATATACATATGCTTATTGTATGAATATATATATGCATGTGGATATGCATATTTATATATCATATGTATACCCTTGGCCCTCCATATCCACAAGTTCCAAATCGAGGATACAAAGGGCCAACTGCACCATGCCATTTTATATAAGGGACCTGAGCATCCATGGATTTTGGTATCTGTAGGGATCCTGGAACAATTCCCCTGTGGATACAGAGGGACGACTGTACACACTGTATGTGTGTATATATATGTGTGTGTGTGTATTTATATATGTATATGTGTATATACACACACATTCCTGAATTTGTGACTATGGGTGTATCTGTAGGTATATCAAAATATCTATCTACCAACTCCATGTATAGCCATACTATATCTGTATCCATATTATTCAGAGTAAGGGGGAAATGGTCAGGAAGGAAAGGGCTTTCTGAAAATCAAGGGAGCTTCCTGGAAGAAGAGGCTCCTAAGCGGGCCCTCGAGGGAAATGGAAGGTTTGACAGGAGACAAGGGTGAGGCGAAGTCCAGTCCAGAGCAGAAAGCCCCACATGCCGGAGTGAGGAGTTTGTACTTTGGAGTCACCAAATCTGCTATCATTAAAAATCAAACCAAACAACAGAATGTGGTCAAGAAGATGTTTGAGTGTCTGCCATGAGCCAGGTACCTGGGGGAATCTGGAAATGGACTCTGCCCTCCAGGAGCTGGGAATTTCAGAGGAGTTCATACCTAGACAGGGGTGGAAGGCAGTCCTTCCACTGCTGAAATCTTAGGGTCCACGAGGAAGCCTTGGAGCCCCTGAGATCTGATGAAGGAGCCAAGTGTAATGAGCTCTGCCGTCTTGGAGAAGCCAGTGAGGCTTAGCAAATGTAATGAGCTTAATTAAGCTGGGGCAGCTAATGAGACTTCCTGAGGGCTCATGGCCATCAGCAAGGTTAGACTCTGCTAAGTGAGCAGAGGGAGGACACCTGTGCCCAGCCAGACCCCTCTGAGCAACGTGCTCAGGAGACAGGGGGTGTGCAAGAGTGGCCGAGCCCCAAGGAGCAGTGCAGTCCAAGGAGCAGGGGTCAGACCCAGCCATGTCAACAAGCAACCGCCTGGAGTGACATCACCTGATGAAGCTCAGCGCCGCCCAAAGAATGAGGACTGGGCTTCCCAGGTGGCACAGTGGTTGGGAGTCCGCCTGCCGATGCAGAGGACATGGGTTCGTGCCCCGGTCCAGGAAGATCCCACGTGCTGCAGAGTGGCTGGGCCCGTGAGCCATGGTCCGGAGCCTGTGCTCCGCAACGGGAGAGGCCACAGCTCAGCTAGGGGAAGCTGAACTTGACTGAGCCAGTTTAAACAGTCCAAGGAGGCCCTGACATTTTCAATGATAAGGATGTTTTCTTTGTGGTTGCTAATGTCATCTTCAAATGCATACTATTCATGTTTCTATCCAGTAATATTTCCAAAGCTGAACATGGAAAAGTGGTCAGGATGACATACCTGCAGCAATGGTAGCTTTTATTTGTTAAACACCTACTAGGTGCTGGACACTGGGCTAGAATACTTATGTGCACGGTTGTAATCCTCACACAAACTTGCAGAGAAGCTGTTATCATCCCTAGTTTTCAGATGGGGTAACTGAGGCTCAGAAAAGTTAAATAGCTTACCTAGGGCCTTATAATGAGCCAGAATTTGAACCCATGTCAGTCTGACCCCTCCATTGCATCATGCAACCTCTACCACAGAAGGAAGTAGAATATTGGCTGTGTGGGGGAGATGAAGAGTAGTAAAAGCAGTTAGAAAAACTCAGGATCCCAGCAGTCTAGGGTATTTAGGGGGAAACAGCCCTCTGCATTCCATTAGCCCAAAGCAATAGTGACAGAAGGATTCCGAGTTACGAAGAGAAGATTATGTTTTGTTCAGTAGCTCCTATCCAAAGAAAAAGAAAGGAAAAAAAAAACATACATATATGATGCATTTTAGACTTTACATAGTAGGGAAGCACAGACCCCTGCCCCAAGGCACTTTAGGGGATCTTGGATTGCAAAACCCTAATGTCCCTCGGGAGTTAGCCTCATGCCCAGGACTCCTGGCTCTGTGAACTTTCTGGGTCCCCTCTCTGCTCTCATCAACTACCAACGGAAGTTAGAAAAAGTGTGCCCTGGGGCTCTAGGGTCTCTGCATAGGGGAGAGAATCTTGGCTGATTCTCTACATTGAACTCAGAGGAGGGAGAGTGGCCACCAGGTGGCGCCCTCCCCTTAGTCAGTGGCAACCCCAGGCCACCTGGGAAGGAAGGCTCAGGGCTATTTTCTGTCCCCCTCACAAGCTGCTGTGTTTGGTGAATGCCTTGATTCATACCACTGTAAAAATCTGGACAGTCAAAGCAGAAAGCGACTTAGATCTCTGGTCCCAACCCCTCATTTTACAGATGACAACAAGGTCCAGTGGGAGCCAGGAAGTGCCCAAAGTCACAGAGCAGGCTGAACCCCCTTCTCCTGACCGGTGGGCCTAGTGCTTTTTCCACCACACTAACTGTTCTCACACTCCCCCAAACACCTCGCACACCCCACCTGGGACTGCCAGAATACTACGCTGAGCCAGAGCTGGCTCAGCTTCCCTGCCATTCCCCGTTGCTTCCTAACCAGGCCCTGGAGTCCGGCCCCAAATGCTACAACAGCAGCAGTGATAACAGCTCATGTTTACCACTTCCTACTCTGGGCCAGCCTATGAGCTTACCACTTGTTATTTAATCATGATTGGATCTTCACAATGTCTCTGCAAGCTATTCTGCTTTCCTTTTTACAGAAAAACGCTCAGAGAGGTTAAGAAACCTGCCCAGTGCCACACAGCCCATCTAACAAGCTCATCTGTCTGTGAGTATAGGCCTGCAGGCCAGTCCCAACCTCCTTGTTGACATTCACCCCGTCTCGTATGCTATATTCTCTGTTTCAAAACACCGTCAAAAGAGCTTTTCCCCTTTTTGCCCGACAAGAGTTCAGTGGGGTGAGGAAAGGTATTGTTAGCCCATCTTAGAGGTTAGAAAACTGGGGCCCAAGAGGATAATTGGTCTGAGGTCACCTGACTCATGAGAGACTTGGATCTGGAACCCAAGGTTCCACCACTGAGCGGGACACTCCAGAGGACACTCCACATCTCACTGCCCCACCTACAGCCCTGCTGATGTCCCTGGAAATCATGGAACTCAGCGGCTAAAACTGCAGGTTTGGGAGACAGCCAGGTCTGGGTCTGCCTGCCGCGTATTAGTCATGTGACCATGAATAAATTACACACGTACCCTCTGTGGTTGTTGGGATGAGTAGATGTGTCCATATAGGTTGAGCACTGCTGTCAGGTACACAGGAAGTGCTCAGTAAATGGTGGCTACTTATTGATATGACTAACTAAAGCTCCATATTTAATATTCCTGCTACATGATCTGTTAGACCTGCACTGTCCAAATGGTAGCCACCAGCCATGTGTGCTGGCTTTTGCATGCTTAAAATATGGTCCAAACTGAGATGTGCTTTAAAACACAGATGTATAAAACACACCCCAATTTCACTATGAAAAAAAATGTAAAATACCTCAATAATAATTTTTATATTGACTACATGTTGAGACTAAATTTTAGGCATATTGAGTTAAATAAATATATAAAAATTAATAATAAGTTTAATATTAAATATATATTAAACTTAATATGTGATATATTAAATTTAATAATAAATTCACCTGTTTCCCTTTATTCTTTTAATGTGCTACTAGAAAAAGTGTAATTACACACATGGCTCCCATTGGTGGCTTGCATTAAGAGAAATATACTACTATATTCGTATATTAAGAGCACTGTGCTACTTAGTGCTGCCTTGGACAGTTTCAGAAAGTCAGCTGCCTCAGCCTGCCTGCCCCTGGGTTTGTCTTAGTGATGTGGGATATAAGAGCTTTGAACCAGGGATCCACTCACTGGCTATGTGCCCGTGGGCAGGTCACTGCAACCTCTGTGCTGATCTTTCCAAAACAAACAAACAAGCAAACCAAAATAAATCCTCAGTGCCTCACAAGGCTATTGCAAGGATTAAATAAAATAATAAAAATAGCTGTGCCGTGGACACCATGTTGAGTGCTCTGCATGCCTTATCTCATTTGACCCTCACAGGCCCCAGGAAGTTGGGGCAATGATCTCAGCCATTTTGTAAACGAGGAAACTGAGGCTCAGAATTGTTCAGTACCTTGTGCAGGGTCTCCTGGCCACTGTCAGGTTCTATGCCCTGCGCTGGAAGGAGAGGGGTTAAGTAGACAAGAGGGAAAGAAGAGTACAACTCCCCATGTGACCTTGGGCAAGTCCCTCCCCTCTGTGGGCTGCAGCTTCCCCTTCTGTAAAATGAGGGAAATGTTTGGATGGTAGGTAAGGATTTTTGAGGTCCCAGTGTGATGGGACGCTTTGAACAATTCAGGGAACATAGACTTCTGGAACTCCTCAAAAGTCCGATGCCTTCCATTGTCCATTCTGTGGGGATAAATGTGCATTTCTGTTTGTTTTAATAACACTTGTAGGAGCTTTTATATAGTGTCTATGTCTGCTTACATTAGATGCTGTGTAATATTGTTAAGAGTCTTTCACATTTTCCCATATAAACCTTCTTTTTAAAAAAAATATAAATTTATTTATTTATGTCTGCATTGGGTCTTCATTTCTGTGCATGGGCTTTCTCTAGTTGCAGTGAGTGGGGGCTACTCTTTGTTGCGGTGCGTGGACTTCTCATTGCAGTGGCTTCTCTTGTGGAGCACGGGCTCCAGGCGCGTGGGCTCAGTAATTGTGGCACGCAGGCTCAGTAGTAGTGGCTCATGGGCTCTAGAGCGCAGGCTCAGTACTTGTGGCACACGGGCTTAGTTGCCCCACAGCATGTGGGATCTTCCCAGACCAGGGATTGAACCCATGTCCCCTGCATTTCCAGGAGGATTCCCAACCACTGAGCCACCAGGGAAGTCCCATATAAATCTTGTTTTTTATGGGTTTGGGAGAGCTCAGCTGTAAAAACTCTCTTGGCTGAAAAAAATTTTTTTTTTCAAACAAATTAGATTTAAATCAGGAGGCTGGTTTCAGATACTTTAGAGCCTGCATATTTTTTCTTAGCAGTCACTTTTCATTTAAAAATGAGACTGGCTGATTTCTTAGCTTTGTTTCTTTTATGAAGGTTTAGTAAGACCACAAGCTTCACTGCTGGTTGCCTGAAGAGAAGGATACAGAGCCGTTTCCAATAGAGCCCTGGGCCTGGAGTCTGCTGACTGCCAGCTAATGACAACTCAGTCTTTGACTGCTGTGTGACCCTGAGCTGGTCATTTCCCTCTCTGAGTCTTCTTCCATCCATGGGGAGCATAATTCCTGCCCTTCTCCCTTCTAGTTTATAAGGAGAAAAATGTGCTCAAAGAAGTGAAAGTACCAAGGAAAGGTGAATGCACTATACAAACATCACAGGCTGGTGCAAAGAATAAAGTGCTGAGTTTTTCACCAGCAGAAAGTATATTCCTAGAATCAGTTTTACAGTTAGGAAAGAACCTAGAGGTCAAGGAGCCCACCCCTTCCTCATTTTATAGATGGGATCCACTGTGATCCAGGACAGAGGAAGAGGGTTCCAGGGGAAGGCTGGAGTTAGAATCCCAGATCCCTTCACAAACCCCCTTCTTTCTTTCTCTACTTACTTTGGGGACCAAAGATCAGACTAAGAGAGGCTGTATTTGTAAACACACACACACACACACACACACACACAAGCACACACAACTTGGAGGTGCTCCAAGATGTGGGGAAAAGCCAAGTCTCTGGAGGCAGCCAGACCTGCCCTTTCATCCAAGCCCAGCCTGCCTTTTACCTCCTATGTATGACCTTGAACAAAGTTCTTCACCTCTCTGAGCCTTAGCTGCCTGAGTATTAACCTCGCACAATCCTTGTGAGGCTTGAATGAAATAATACATGCTAAGGGCGTAAATAAATTTCCTTAATAAAATATAACTGTTGTTATTATTTCATGTATTATAGGTTTTAAATGTGAGAAAAAGACTACATTTACTGTGTGGAAGGAATAATAAACCCTTCAAGACAAATATTTACTATTGTATATTAATTGATAGTAATTATTAGGATTATTTCTTATTCATTACTTATACCCACAGTGCCGAGCACAAGGTGGGCACTCAATTAATGTATGTTGAATAAACAGCGTACTGAAACTACACTGGCCACAGGAGAAATTAGAAGGAAATTTCAGCTTAAGTTTTTATTGCAAAAGTAATACTTATTCATTGTAGTGTATATATACATATATATATATATATATATATATATATGGCTAAGTAGGAGGAAAAGTCAAAATGATCCTTATTCCCACAACTCAGAGGTAGAGGTGTAAATGTTTTGATGTATATTCTTCCACTTTTTCTCCATGAATGATATTTATGTATTTATTTTTACATAAAGCAGGTCACTGCCTGCTTTAGTAAGCTGAGAGGGTTTTGTTTTCCCTCTCTTGTATCAGGAACACTCTCCGTATCAATTACCACATTTTTTCTAGGGGCTGAGTAGTAACCCACCGATGGATTTATTCAAACAGTTCTGTAATTATAACACATTGGCGGTCCCTTTATACTTTTTACTCTTTAGTAGACTAGTCCTTTAGTTAAAGCTTCGTAACATCAGTTAGTATTTCCTTACGACAAATTCCTGGACTCTGCTTTGAAGTTAGTGATCATTCCATTACCCCACCCCCCAGATTAAAAAAAAAAGTTATGTCCTTAATTCAAATGAATAATGATACCATCTGCCACAGACAGGTAGAGGTGGGTTTCGGACAAACCGCGTTGAAACCTGGGAGAGAATAAGAAAGTAAAAGGCAGGCTCTAAAGCTATTCCATGGAGGGAGAGCTAATGACGGATGAAAGGAGTTAGAGCCTGGTGCCAGGAGAAGATCTGGACCCCGAATCTGGAGCCCTTGGCGAAAACTGGTTTGTGAAACCGGGAGCAACTCTGTTCTGTGCTAGGGGCTCGGCTTTTGCAGTCGGGGAGTGAGGGCTGGAAATGTAGCACGGGCGTTCTAGGCGGTGAAGTAAGTCTTGGGGCAACTGGGAAGAGATCCCGGTGACCCCTTCAATGGGCACTGGCCCCCTGTCTCAGCTTCTGGGTGCTAGGTCTGAGATCAGGAGCAGACATGGCTGGGACCGAATGTTAGGTTCCTCCGCCGTCTTCTCCAAGAGGGTTTGCGCCCGGCAGGATGGTGTTTTCGGAGGAGGCCTGTTCATATGCCAAACTTGGCTGTGGCTGCCACGGGCGGTACCCCTCGGTACCCCTCTCTCCTCTCACTGGCCGGGGCTACAAGAAAGCAAGACCCGGGTGCGCATTCTTCCCGTGCCTGGGATACTTCGTGGTGCTAAAAATAGTCGCGGGCGGCGTGCTCTGTGTTTAGGCAGAAAATGGTCTGTAAACTAAACTGGAGTCCTGGGTTCAAATCTAGGAAAGGCCCCCTCCGGGCTGGGTCACCTCAGTCGGCTTGCTCCCTGGGTCTGTTTCTCCGGATTTCTTAGGAGCTTCCCAGCTCTTGGAAATAAAATGAAAAAAGGAAAAGTCGATTTTTCTTTTCTGCTCCTCCCGGAGAGGCCCTGGGGCCTCGGGCCGGGTACTGAGGCCGGGGGAGGGGTGTGCCAGGACTGCTCATTACCGTGAGGTGTTGCCCTAGTTAAATCGCGGGCCTGTTTGATCTGGCGGCGGGTGGCGAGAGGGAAAAAAGGAAAAAGTAGGGCGTCAGAGTAGAGAGAAGCTCATACCTCCGCCGCCGTTTCCTCGCGCCCATAAAACACCTTTTATTAACTCCTTCGCGTCCGGAAAGGCCCGCGTGGCCGCTCAGCACTGCCACGGTGTTTACAGCCCAAACTAATGGGGCCCCATATTCACCCCGATGCCGGGACGAGACGCCTGGGGCACGCCTGGCCCCGGAGCTGCGAAGGGTCTCCTTTCTCGGCCCCAAGCCCGGGCCTCCAGCTCCGGATGTGGAGCGAGAAAGCGCCGAGAGACCCGCGCGCGTCCTAATGCCTCGCTCGCAGCGCGCTCCGGGGGCCGTGCAGGCACCGCAGACCATGAGCTCCCTTGGACGATCGTGCGAGCTGTTAGGAGACGTAAAAGCTCTTAGCCTAGAGCCTCGCACACGGTTGCGCACAAACCACACTGGTTGTCCGTACGCTGTTATTCAGGGACACAGAAACGCCTGCATTTGCCCGCCCCAGTTCAGCCCAGCACGCACCCGCACCTTGACAAATGCACCCGCTTTTATTCACCCCTACACCTAGCCATGGGTGCGCACGTGGAGGCTCGGAAACTGCTCTCCGCACATTTCTTAAGTGCCCGAATTAGCCTGCACATACCGCCCCCCCATCCCTTTGCACAAAATCCATATACTCTCACAGATACTTGAGTGCTTTGTTGCTAGAGAGAAACCTAAACGTCTCACTTTGACCATGAGCACTCACACGCTTCTTTCACTCATGTATAAAATCATAGCTGCTGCGCCTTGCCGAGTCCTTACCGCGTGCTGGGACTGTGCTCCGCAGCCCCTCGTTGGCCCCCGCTCAGCCACGGGGCTCCGTGTGAGTTCCTGCACCATGACACGTGCAACTGCAGTTTCAGAATTTCACATACGCGAAAGTATTCCCGAGGGCATTCCCCTGTTCCGAGCTACCCTGCCCTCGCCTTGTCCTTCGTTTGTGTGACAGACCCCCCTTCCCAATAACCCCAAACCGCGGCCTGCAGACACCGATGTGCCTACTAACCCACAGACAGGCCCAAATGCTGACCCACAAAAGTCCTAGCTCATCCCCTCTGGACCTAATTCGTTTCCAGTCTTCTGTTCTGTGGGTTCCTTAAATCTATCCTGTCCCCGCCCCCCCCCCATTATCTTCTAAGGAGAACTCTACTCTTTGTTCCAGGAGTCCTTTATCTGCCCCCTTCCCTTGATTTGATTTGCAGTTTGGCTTGGCATTTATCAAAAGAGAAGTAGAACAGGAGGTGCTCTAACTAGCAGAAACGATGGAGCGGGGTGGGGATACTCGCCAAGATACCACACAGGCTTCTGCTGATTTCAGAAAATGTTTTATTAGTCAAGAGCATAGATACTGCTTTGCAAAGGGAGGGGGCAGTGAGTGGTCATATAGATTTGAGGTAGAAAAAGGGTGAGGACGGGGGATAAACAAACACCTGAGCGCAGCAGGCACGGTAGGTAGTTTAATACATAAAAACTTTTCAACAAAGGGAAAAGTTTTTATTTACAAAGGAAGGAAGAACGAAAAGGAAGAAAAAGAAAGAAAGAGAAAGGAAGAAACGCAAGAAGAAAAAACAAAAAGAACGCAAGAAGGAAGGAAAGAGGTAAAGAAAGAGCCATTTCCCTTCGAACTAAGTAGGAAGTGCAGCGACAAAAATAAAATAAAATAAAAAACACCACTGTTTGAGGGAGGACAACAACAAAGGCAGCCCTCCATCTTCCTGGTTTGGTTCTCTTTCCCTGGCAGAAAACGATTGATTCCTCTTATTGCATTTTAATTAGGGAGGAGAGCTCGAGGAGGGTTTTGACGCGAAGCCGACAGGGGGGCGAGAAAGACAGGCAGACAGTGTAGTGAGGAAGGCGTCAGGGGTTCTAAACTCGCCCCAGAAGGGTTGGAAGGGTACGTCTTAGCGCGCTTGGGTCCCGCAGTCCTTCCTTTTCGAGTCGTGCAGCCACGAGCCTCCCCTCTCGGTGGCAGGGGTGGGGGTTTTATATATATATTTCTCTTTCTCTTCACGTATTAGAAACAATTTCAAACGACATTGCACGTGCGATCCAAATGTGTAGATGCAGCCCAGCGACCTGCCAGCGCCCCAGCAGAGGCCAGGCGGGATGCTCCCCATAAGCCCCTGGCACCCAGAGCCTGGCGCTCGCCTCCGCCTTCCTCTGCTCCCGGGGCTCCGGGGTCGAGCAGCCGTGGCGGGGTCCTCGGCGCAGGCCTCGGCTCACTGGTTTAACTCCAGCGCCCAAACTTGCTGCGGCCAACCTGTGCGCCCTTTAATCCTCTTCTCACCTGGGCCCAGGGCAGGAGGAAAGCCTTCGTGCTGCTGCTGCCAGAGGACACACACAAGAAAAGAGGCGAGAGAGACAGGTTTAAATGTTTCTGCTCCGCTCGCCCAGGCGTGGGGTAAAAGTGGGGGTGGGGTAAAAGGTGTTGGGAGCAGTAACTGGGAGCCTTTAAATAAGTGACGAATTTCTGTTTGTGAAATAGGCAAACAGGCTCATAAATTCGCCTTTATGTGCCCGAGTTCCCGGGGCGGGGTTGGGGGGGCCCGGGATGGGCTGGGCAGCTTCTGGGGGTTTGGTAGTGAGAATTTTCTGCGGCTGGTGGAACGAATGCTCTTAGGTTTGGCTTTATGGCGCCGAAGGGAGACTGCAGGGGTTGGAATGGGAGGGGTGGGAATCAACAGCTTCCTCGCTCGCGGACATGCTCCCCGCACACATCCCACTTTCCAACCTAGTTTATAGCGCCTGGGCTTGGATACAGGGTTGGGTCTCTGCAGCCGGCTCTGGGCACTCAGAAGGCTACACGAATGAGCGGGGGAGTCGACCTGGCTTAGCATCCCCCTTCCCTGCTACTTGAAGGAGGCGGCAAAGTGCAGGGAGTGGGGAGACGCCCAATAACTACTTCCAACGAGGGCGTCGCCGGGCCTGCATGTCCTCCAGCCCAGGGCGGCGGTTTAGAGACTCGATGACCACGGTCTTTCCCAGTCTCCTCAGGTGACTTCCCTAGTTTACCACAGCCCCTGCGGGTCAGATAAAACCCAGGAGGCTCTCTAGTCTCCAACGCGCGGTGTTCCTGAGCGCACCAATCTAGAGAAACTAGTTCAGTTCCTCAGCTTGGAAATCACTGCTTCAGAGGTCCCAGAGCCCTGCGCCAGCGAAATTGAGCTCCAGAAGTGTCGCCTCACTGGAGAGGATCAAAAAAAGCCGAGTAGGGATTGCGATCTCCAAAGCCAAAAGGAGTGAGTGACTTGCTTGTCGGCGTTTATACACAAAACCATCAAGGTGGCCCTAGGAACCAGCCGTGGGGAGTGGAGCGGTGAAATATCCTCCAGATGTTTACTCCTCCAGGGAATAAACTGACTTGTTTTACCCAAGTAAACAACTCCTCGGGTAGGTGGCCTTCACATCCTGTCCCGTTCTGGGCCTCAGTTTCCCTGTCTGTACAATGATGAAAGCAGACCAACCTCTCTGGCAAAGGCCCTTTGAAAACAGCAGCGGAGCCCATATGCATCAATTCACATTCAGGCAAATTAAAGTAACGAACTCCTATAGCATTCTTAACCTGGCTTCCAGGAGATCCCAGGGATGAATCAGGACCCCTTGAAACTGGAAGTGAAATATATGGTGGGTGCATTTTCTCGGGGTCTGAAGCTTCCAATGGATTCTTAGAAGGGATCCTATGAGCCTGTCCGAAAAGTGTAAGATTCTGTCTTCATTCACAGCCTTACAAACACTATCCACGTTACAGATGAATTCAACTATGAATCTGCCTCCCTCCATGCACACAATCCCACATTCAAACCATCTCAGAACTCCCCGCAGTCTCTCAAAATCGCATGAACGGCAACGCAGACTCCTTCCCCTGCATACTCGGCCTACGGATGCTCACCGCGCCCGCGCCCTTGGCTAGAGTGTACGGGACCCGGACTTACCAGCTCTCTTTTCCGCTTGCTCTCACGACCGCCATCCGCCTTCTTGAGTTCGGCCTTGAAGGCCTCGGGGTCGCCGGCCTGTGCGTCCTTGGCCAGCACGTCCATCAGGTAGGCGATGTAGCTGGTGGCCAGGCGCAGAGTCTTGATCTTGGAGAGCTTGGTGTCAGCCGGGACATTGGGGATGCACTCGCGCAGCTCGGCGAACGCGCTGTTAATGCTCTCTGTGCGTCTCCTTTCCTTCTTGGGTCCTGAGCCTTTCCGCCGGCCCAGGCGGCCGCCGAGCGCCTCCAGCCGCCCGGGGCTCTGGCCGGCCCTGGCGTCTGGACCGTAGGAGGCGGCGGCTGCAGCGGCTGCGGGCGCTGGCCCGCCTGCGGGGAAGTCCGGGGCAGCGTCAGCGGGGCTCAGCAGCCAGCTCTGGAAGTAGGGCCGCTCCTGGTGACAGCGCGAGGCAGGGCCGAAGAGGAAGGGCTCGTGGAGCATGGGGTGCGCGGGGTGCGGGTGGTGATGATGGTGATGGTGGTGATGGTGTGCGTAGCTGCCCACGAGGTTCATGTTGGAGCGGCCCCTGGCCTGCGCCGCCAGCCCGATTAGCGCCGCCCCATGCGCCCCAGAGACAGCCGGGGCCACCCGTGGGCTCTGGGGCGGCGCTGTGGTGGGCACTGGCTTTGAGAGATTCTGGGGCAAGGCTGAAGATGACACCCGCAGCCCGTCTTCTGGCCGGCTTCTGTTGCAGGCGAGGACGAGGATGGTGAGAGACCTGTTTAACCCTTCTGCGGCCTCCCCTTCAGGGTCTGGCTTATATAAGCCTGGGGCTTTGATGTCAACCTCTCCCTGGAGCCAATGGCAGGGGGGCGGGGAGGAGGAAAGGGGGATGGCCGTCCCTGGTTTTAAGCTCAGCTAGCGCTACTCGACTCAGGCCGCCTGCAGGGACAGGGAGGCGGCCCCGCCTCCGCCCCTCCCCCCCCCCAGTTCCCGACTTGTGGGGGAGACGGGGGCTAGTACTTGAGACACAGGCCTGTCAACGCCCAGGACGGCGTCTGTCACCCCCATCCCCGTGGGCCCAAGAAAAGGAATCTAGAATCATGGAGAGAAAAGGCCTTCACCTAGATTTTACAGATAAGGAAACTGAGGTGCAAAAAAAGAGAAAGGTTCTTGTTTCTAGACCTTCCAGAATCCAAAATAGAAATTCCAGAGGTTCCCAGTCCTGAGCGGCGTCTGCTCTACTTGGTCTCAGAGCCAGAAAAGGAGAGACCGCTGTTGGAGGCAAGATAGGCCCCCAGTGTTGTTCCCTAAGCACCCCCAGTCCTTAGTCACCGGCCCATTCTGCGGGACTGCAGCAGGTCCTGCACCCGGTAGAGCACCCGCCAGCTCTGGCCAAGTCTTGTCCTCTACGGCGCAGGCGGCCACCCACTGGGGAAGAAGCCGGGGACTGGAGGTGGAATGAGAGGGGTGGCGAGTAGGGGGATGAGGGCTCCAAGCCCACAGGCATTTACTGGTTTGTTCCGGGCTCCAGAGCTTGAGGTCCACTCTTCTCGCCTCCTGGGTGCCTGATCCAGTCCAAAGGCCAGCCAGGCTGATGCAGGGGCAGCCTCCTTCCCGCGGGGCTTGAACGGAGAGCCCAGAGCTCGGCTACGTTGGGCCACCCCATGCAGGTTATCACAGCTTGAGAATGTTCGATTCTCGGCGCCAAAGGTCACACTGCGAGAAGTCAGCATTTGGCGGTAAACACACACCGAGGAGACCACGACCTCCACACTCTCCGAGAGGCTCACGCAGCCGGAGAAACCTGGCATTTCACACCCACTGGCGTAGAGACGCCGCGGTCCTGGCCGCGCAGACGTCCGCTATTTCCACTCCCGGCTAGGGCCCTTACGCTTGTTGGATTCTGTCCGCGGGGGCCTTTCTCTGGGCTGGCATTGGGACCTGGGAATCCCAGGGTGGCAGCGCTTGCGGTTGGAGTTCTCTGTCTTACCTCCCGATGGGTAGCGTCCCAGCTGATGTCCTCATACCTGGGTCCCTCCATCCTCACCAGCCTTTCCCAGCCAAGCCCCTTCCCTACGTGGCCTGTCAACGCCCAGGACAGCGTCTGCCACCCCTCCCCATGGGCCCAAGAAAAGGAATCTAGAATCATGGAGCAAAAAGGCCTTCACCTAGATTTTACAGATAGGGAAGCTGAGGGAGTGTGCCCTTCTCTCAAAAGCAATGTGGAGGCGAGGGTGAAAGGAGAAAAGAAATACATACTGCTCTTTTTATTTTTTTAAATTTATTTTTATTTTTGGCTGTGTTGGGTTTTCGTTGTTGCACGAGGGCTTTCTCTAGTTGCGGCCAGCGGGGGCTACTCTTTGTTGCGGTTCCCGGGCTCCTCATTGCGGTGGCTTCTCTTGTTGTGGCACGCAGGCTCAGCTGCTGTGGCTCACGGGCTCTAGAGCACAGGCTCAGCAGTTGCGGCGCACGGGTGTAGTTGCTCCGCGGCATGTGGGATCTTCCTAGACCAGGGCTCAAACCCGTGTCCCCTGCATTGGCAGGCGGTTTCTTAACCACTGCGCCACGAGGGAAGCCCCCATGACTGCTTTTTAGAGGGCAAATTCATTCCTTTACCCATTTCTCCAACAAGTATTTACTGACCCCCGCTGTGTGCCTGGCACACTTAGAAGCCCAAAGGCGGGGGAGAAAGGTCAACTCATTTTACAGATGGGAACAGTGAGGCCCAGAGAAGATGAACAATTTTCCTTGGGGGTCGGGTAGCCAGTGGGTATGCGGTTTTCCCCTGCCGTACAGGGAATAAATAGATGGCGGCGGGCGGAGGGGCGACGACACTGCGAGGGAGAAGCCAACAAATGCTTAGTCCAGAGCCGTTTCCCCATGTGGGAGCTCGGCTGGGCTGTGGGCCCTAGAGGTGCGTGGGGGGAGGGAGGTCCTTGTTTCCTGCCTGAGGCGGCTGGAAACCCGCTGCTCTCCCGGGCGCCTGGCGCCAGCAGCGCTGGGGTTGGGCCGAGCGCGGAGCCGGAGGCTCGCGGGGAGGGAGCACCCGGCGCCCGGTTGAGCCGCGGCTCCGCGGGGTCCCGCGCCTCCCTGGCCTGGAGGCTCTCGGGAGTGCCGGTGTGCGGGCAGAGACAGTAATTACTCTGTGGAAAAGGACCTCAATCCTCGACGCACATCCAGCCGTGGTCCTAGTCCGGCAGGATTTCCACCGGCAGACCCTCAGGCCCACCATTACACATGCACATATATATGTACACGGCCTCACAAAAAATCACGGGCATACATGAAAGTCCATGCATTCGTGCAGACGCCACAACATATGTGTATTCTCCCGGTAACCTATTTACACCCATGCGACACACGGCATTTCAATATTCGTGCATTCCTAGGATTTTACAAATTATCTCTCTGTCACCCACAGGGAACACACCTCGCTTCAGATGTGTTACAGCTCTGAGCCACTCCCAACCCTCCATGCAGGCATGCATACAGATACCATCACAGCAGAAAAACATCAATTCTACACAAATATCACAGCTGCAGGGCTTGACACATACTCTTTACTGTCACACTTGTGCACAGGTCCAACCAGTTTGTGTCAGTTTCTTACAGTGTCCCACAGTTGTATTCATAGCACAGACTTCTGAAAACCCCATTCCACATTTCATGTGTTCTCAGTTCCCACAAACACACTCAAGTACACAGCCACAATTACTACAGTATATGCACAGGTGCCCAGAAGTAGAAGTTTTCACATGTTCGCCCGTTACACACAGGCACACAAATTCCAAACACTCAGACAAGTTGAAATCCATTCTGTCTTACCTACAGTAGTCACAGTCACAAGCCCTGGAGATGAAGTTGAAACAATAGTATGCACACTATCACATACCCTACCCCCATGAACGAGGAGCACGGGATGGGATAGACAGGTACGTGCAGTGACCCACATACTCACACACTCACAGCTCCAGCACCCACCCTCGTGTCCCAAGAGTTTTCCAGGGTTACACAGATCACTCAGGGCCCATAGAGACCCTCCAAATATCCAGCCTGCTTAGTGTGGTAGGGAACGCATTATCAGTACTGGGTGATGAACCCCAGTCCCATGAGCAGCCTTGAGGGCCCCCAGATCCCCCGACAGTCCCCCGTGGGTGGTTAAAGAGCAGGGTGCTGGCAGTCCCCTGGGCCCCAGAAAGCACTGCTCTCCACCCAGAGTCACGGAGTCTAAGTAGTCCTCCAAACAGTACCTGCTGTGGGAGCCTGGCCCTCGAGGACCACTGGGGCTCCAGGCTGGGAAGCCTCCAGTGGGCTGGACGCCAGGGAGATGGCCTGTGTAGAACACGAGGCGCCTAGGCTCCAGACCCGGCCTTCTGAAAGACCCCAATGTGCTTTTAAGTCCAGCGTGGCTCAGGTGCCTTTGGAACAACAGTGGGAACCCAGTAACGATGTTCTCTCTCTCCTTCCCAGGCTATATAGTGTGGGAGGTCTGGGTCCCAGGAGTTTGGCCGAAATGTTTCTAAGCTGAGAGGCAAGAGATGTTGTGCCTTGAGTTCTGGCTCTACCTAGCATCTCACTGTGTTCCTTTCCCTCTCTGAGCCTCAGTTTCCCCCATTTTCAGAAAAACGTGGACTGATAGTATGGAGTTCTGTAATTCCCAGCTCAGGGCTGTTGCACGGCTCCCCTCTGGTTCCTCTCTCCCAGCTCTGGGACTTCGCACTTGGCTCTGGGGCCTGAAGACTCTAGCCTGCCCAGGCCCACGAAAACAGACTAAGGAACAGAAATCTGGGACTCTGGGGTGGGGCGGGGCGTCCTATTTACCAGTCTCAAATCCCACTACCTCCCCTCTGGACCCGCATCCCGAGGTGCTTGTGGGGACTGCGCCTTCACAAGGTCTGGCGCTCCGAGCATTTGTAAATGAACGCTTCTTCCTCCAGTTATGCTAGTGAGGTCGGGCCAGCACCCTCACCCCATTTTACAGGCTCTTAAGCACATAGAGGTTAAAACTTTGTATTAAGGGAGTGTTTAAGAGAGCCTCGCGGAAGAATCGCGCCCACCCACCGGGACTGAAACTCAGCACTGGCATTCTGCCCTGTGTGAACCTTCGCATCCTCGTTTCCCTCCTCTGTAAATTAGGGTGCAGTAACACCCGCCGCAGAGGGCTGGTTTAAGATTAAGCGAAATTATATAGGTGAAGCTCTTAGCACAGTGACAGTAAACCTGGATAAATGGTGGCTCTGTTTTTAGGAATATTAATTCCACAGGGGAAGAAATGGAGTTACATGAGTCGTGACTACATAGCCCTGGATAGGGAGGGAATCCAGGCATCCCCTTTGCAGTGTTCTGTTCTGATCTGACCGCTCCCGTTTCGGACTGCATCGAGTCCTCTTCTTTCCCCACCGCCCCTACAAAACCCTACTACTGTCAGGAGGCTGGAGATGGGGGAGACCGAGCATCGCCAGGTGCGGAGGGATTACGTTGCCAGAGACCTGAATTCCAGTTCCAGATCCCACCCACCCGCATTTCCTTTGCTGTATGGATTGGAGGTGTAGTTCCTGCCTCCTGCAGGACTCAGTTGTCCCATCTGTACAGTGGACTGGCTGTACTCAAGCCTCGGACGCCTCGGGGTCCCTCTCCAGCCTGCCCCGCTCCTCCCCTCACTCCCGCCCCCAGGACTGGCAGGCCTGGGAGAACCCGTGCCGCGGCGCCTACCGCAAAACCTTCTCCCGCCGCGTCCCGTGACCTTGACGCCACCAGCAATCCCCGCACCGGACCCCTTATCTAAATAGGGCCGTAAATCAAGGATCTGTCAGGGCCCGGGTAATTACAGGAACTCCATAAAAAGGACCCGGCCGGCCGCCTGTTTATATTAGCGCGGTGTAAAATATTCTCGCTGTCTTGGGGAATCGCGTCGCGCAGTAACGCGCCATAAATCAGCCCGCGGGCCATTTACCCCGCGGCTTGAGCGCGCAAATCCCTTAAACATCTCTCTGCAGCATCTAGAGTGTCTAGGATTTTCCAATCTGGCCCAACCTGCTCCCCGGGGCCGGGAAAGCCTGGGCGGGGCTGGGGGTTTGGGGGACAGTCAGGGCAGGGAAGAGACAGAAAGTGGGTCGATTTCCCCTAGAAGCTCGTGGGGTGAGAGGCCTCCCTGCCTTCGCCAGTATGTGAGAGTAGCAAGTCGGCTGAGATTTCGTGTTAGGACCTACAGAGGAACCGGCCTAGGGAGGAGGGGAAGGGGCTTCCCTAAGGACACAGCCAATGGGTGGCAGAGACGCAGCTAGAGCCCAGACACCTAGTGGAGACCTGGGCTCCACGGCAGCCTCTGTCTTCCCCTATTTCCCCCTTTCCTGGGATGAGGGGTGGACTAGCCAGAGAGGATCCAAGCCACAAGGTGATATTCCATTCTCTACCGTTTAGCTTCGGGAATCCCTGAGCTTCCTGCAACTGTGCACAGAATTATGTGTGAATGATATTGTGTGTGTGGGGGGGAGCTCTGATTCCTAGTCCCAGCCCCCCTTGTTTTAAAGGTGGCAAGCAGGCCTAGAGGATGGGGCACACAGCTAGAAATCGAAGACCCTCCTGCTGAAATAATCCCTTCTGGTTTATCTCCCCCAAGTTCTTTCCTAAAGAAAACCTAAGAGAGAGAGATTGTAGGTATGTGTGCATGGCGGCGGGGGTGGGGGTGGGGGGGTGGGGGGGGAGTGAGGGGTGCAACCCGGTCCGTTCTTAGGTTTGTAACAGCCTCAAAATTACAAAATCTGTTTAAGGTAAACCTGATGCTGCCCGTTGTATAATGCATAACACAAATCAAGCTTATGGAAAAAGAATATTAAAATTTCCCTCGGCTCTGGGACTTGAGGATTCAAGGGAGAATTAAACATTTTCCTCCCCCATTCCCTTTCTCTTCTTAAGTCCGTAAATGACAACGTGTTTACACAAGTTTTTATGTCGTCTGAGCTTCGTCCCGGCTCCGCTTCCTCCTCTGTGTATTTTCCGGGCAGAGAGATGTCTGCTTCAGGACGCGTTCAACCTAAACAGAGCCCCGTCTGATTGGAAAATGTATTTATTTGAAAAATCGTAACTCACAGCTTTGGTGAAAACGGTCCCCAAATTTATGGGATGGCTTGGGGCGCGGCGGTCGTAAATTAAAAAGCACTGGACAAACCCCCCTCCCCAGTCCCTGTCGAGTCCCCGCAGCAGCACCAGTCAGGTTCTCGGAGCTCCGGGAGAGGAGCCCCTTCCCGGCTCCACCCTGCCGCCCTCTTCAGCTTCCCTGCTGCAGTCCCTTGCCGTGGTTTAGTGGCGTGTTAGCAGGCAGGTGGATTTCATTCTGGTTCCTTTCACCCAGTTTCCTTTCAGGCAATTTCATTCAGGGCAGCCTCACAGCCATTAGTTTCAGGTGGTCGGTTAACAGTGTTCCGTTGTGCACCAGTCTGTTTCAGGCATATCAGGTTTTTTCGTTAAGTGCACCCTGGTAAGTTTCGTGGTGCTGGGTTGCATGTAGCCGCTGGTCCCCAACTGATTGATCAATTGTGTGCCGAACTGTTCCTTGCCAAGAGGTTTATCTCTGGTCAGTGTCATGAAGGTCAGTTTCACCGCCTGACCGTTGCTTCCCAGGTCAGGGAAATTTTTTCCTTTCAGTTCAATCTGAATTCGGCAGGAGGATGGAATCAACCCACTCCACCAATTTCCTCAGTCATTCAGCCAGCCTACCCCAGCTGAGGACTGGGAAAAAGCTGGAGTTGCGAACACGTCCTTGAGGACAGGCGCCGCAGCCCCCATAGGCTGGGGAGTCCCATAGTCCAGGCAGAGCTGGTCCAGGCAGAGCTGGACGCATGGGGCCTTCACCAGCAATCATCGAGTCTGCTTTCTCCTGCAAACACAGGGCTGAGCCATGTCTCTCCGACTTTTTTTAACTAAGGATCAAGCGCCACTCTGGCAGCGTACCCACAGGGAGGAGGGCAGGCTCTCTGCTCCCTGCTTGTCCGTCTAAGCGCTGCTATCTCCGGGAGAGGCATTGGCAATTCACTCAAAACTGTTGCGCTCCTTTCTCCAGAGTAGGCAAAGGAGCGCGTTGGAACGACGCAGTTCTGCGCACTAACGGCAGCCAGGTGTGTGGGAATGCGGGAATCCGAGGTGGTGTGGTAACTTATTCCAACCTGTCTGTTCTGCTGGGGCCACCTGCCTCATAACCCATCCGCTGGTGGAGCCCTCAGCCACCACCTTTTGGGACTGATCTCTACGCAATAGCGTTGGTTGGAGGAAACGCAGTACCTTTCGGTAGAGAAAACCCAGCTGGATCAACCTAGCCCGTCCTGGGAGATTAAGAACTGGTGTGAGGTAGAATGAGCCAGAAGTGGTGAGGGGATAGAGGGCTCCTTTTCTGCTATCCTCCCTTACAACTTGGGGCCAGGATGGTAGAGGAGGGTAGCCCTCCTTCCTTGGGCCTGCTTTCTCCCAACCTAAAAGGGCCTTGCTCTAAGGAGTGGTGGGATCCGCACATTCTCCTGCACCCCTGCCAGGACCAGAGCCGGAGATGGATTTTCAAAGTTGCTAGGAGGCCGAGGTATTAATCTTGGGAAATCTGTGCTAAGACTTTCGGCACTGGACTGGGTTGGGGCATATAGATCAGCAGCTGACTACACTTACTGGTGAATATTTCAGCTCTCCAACTCTTCGTTCTGCATATAGGCATTCAGAAACTGAGCCTCTGGGCAGTAAACGGTATCATTATTAGTCTTATTATTTTAAACGGGGCCAGAATACATCTGTCATGTTTCCCATAATGGTCAGTTGTAAACACACTTTACAAGAGAAAAGCAAAAAGGGGATTTAATGTTGATGCTAGGAAAATGCTTAGCACTGGCATTGCTGGGGAATTGGCAGGCTCCCCAGTCCTTTGGGAGAGAAGTCAAGTGCTTAGTGGTTTTGTTTTGTTTTGTTTCCGTTGAATTTCTAAATCTCTCAGGGGTCTCTTTAGCAAGAGAAGTCCTCTCTTTAAAAGTCATGGATGAAAAAAAAAAAAAAAAAGTCATGGATGAATCAATGGGCCTCGGCTTGGGAAGCAGGAGTGAATGGAGTAGGAACCTGCAAACTTGGCAGACCGAGTCTTGATCATTTTCACTGTCACTGTCGATCTTCTTACCAGCACCGTTCTCTGTTTCAGCCTCTTTCTGCCCTACCGTTCCCCTTGCTGCAGCAGAACCTTGCTGTGGAGTGGGGAGATGAGAAGATAACTGAGTGATGGAAAAAACAGAAATCAGAAAAGAAAGGCAAGAGGCATGAGTGGTGACTGGAGAAAGGGGAAGTGTACTCTGGTTTAATCTCCTTATCAAATATCAGAGTAGGTTTCCTTCCAGAACGCCTGGATTTGGCCACCTTTCCTGGTGTGAACATCTCTCCCTAGCCATGTGGACAGCCATGTCACCTCACACACACACACCCCACAGGACACAAGATTGTCCTCATTAGCTTCCCCAAACCATTCAGAGCATGGAGCAAAGAACAAGAAAAAAAGTCATAGTGGAACCCAGCTCCCAAACTTAAACCAACTGCTGCTAGTTATTAAATTCATTTTCATCCATGCAAGCCTACTTTTTTAAACAACAACAACAAGAGTAGCAGGAGAAAGAACAGAAAGGAAAGCCTAGAAACCAGAGCAGAAATTAATTTAATTACCTCTTTTCCCCTGCCATAAATCCCACAGAGGAAATCAGATCTTTCTGTGCATGTGTGTAAAACCCAATCAGTCTACGGAGCTCGCGAAAATCCATTCTGTCTTAAACTGGGTATCCTAACTGGATGAATCTGAATGTACCAGGCGACCAGGCATCAAGTGAACCAGGATTTTCCAATGGCGTTCGCCACGGAGCCAGAGAGGATAAACATCGGTTGGAGCCGCACACTAATCAGCTTGCCCTCGGAAGGGGAACCTGGGCGCTGGCAGAGGCATCCTAACGTTTTGCGTCAGATGTCATGGGATATTTCTCGTAAACAGCCAAATGTCTCTCCCAGCCACTCACCTGACGTGTTTCTGGTTGTTTTAATTTCAGATCTGACAGAGGATGATAACCTGCAAAAGAGAGAGGTTGTAAATGCTGAGGACCCTAAGGCTGGGCAGTGTAAAGGCTGCCTGCTCAAGAACTAGGACAGGGCTGTGATTTGTAGGACCCCAAAATGTTGTCAGGGCAAGCAGGGTGGCTGGGAGAGGAGACTAGCATTCGGGAAGGGAGAAGCGCACAGAAAGGAGAGCTTTGGGCTGCTTGCTCCGAGGAAATGTGCCGCTTGTTTTGTATTCCATTTTGTGCCGTGGAGACTGCCCCTCCCTCGTACCTCTCCCCCCTCTCCACGGGCACACTGATTTATAGCGCCCGTTAAAAACACATAATGGATGCAATTAGCTGTGGCACTAGAGGAAAAAACGGGAGGAGTTGACTTTATTCCAATAAGAGATAAACGTCTTTGTTTTCATGAACTTAATTCATTAAATTCCTGGGGCCAATTTTTTAGAAAAATCATTGCTGCTTTCTTTGCTACATGAGAATCATCCTAGTAGGCATTCATTCTCAAAGTTTAGTGGGTATCACAGTCCCCTTGTTGAGCAGGTTTCTAACGTAGGGAACCCTGTAGGGGAGGAGTGGGCATGGAATCTGCATTTTCAGTAAAGCTCATTAGCGGATTCTGATGCAGGCACCAGACTTTGAGAGTAGGACTTATACCGCTCTGGTAGAGACTCAGGAGTAACCCACTTACTGACATCAGTTCTTTGTCTTGTTAGCTGTGTGTGACTAGCAAAGTTAATATATAAACACAGTTAAATATAATAATGTCTATTGTGGAAAATGTAGAAGGTATAGAAAAATATAGGAAGAAAAATTCCTTGATTCTAACAAGTTATTTAAGCTCCCTGGGCTGTAGCTTTCTCCACGGAATCCTATAGACCCCCAAAGGGCATAAGGCTCTCGTGTTCCCCTGTCCTACCCTTAGCACCCAGCACATACCTGGCACACAGTAGGACCTCCAAAAAATATTCTCTGAAAGAAATCATTGGTTAAACAAAGCTGTAGGATTAGATGATCTCTAAAGTTACTTCCCACCCTAACATTCTATTTTTCATTCTCTGCTCTAGGGGGAAAAAAATGTAATTGCATAAACTCAGATATATTTGTCACTGGGACTCTTTGACATTTAAACATGTGTGTGTTTCTTCTCCATGTCTTGTCACTTGATCTGACAGCTTTCTGCTTGCTCTACCTGATATTAGTTTAGCGTTGTCCTTGCCTGAGGCAGTCTAGCCATCACTGTGGATTGGAACTGAGTGGGGCGGTCTCCACCTTATACCAAACAGAACAGTCAGAGTAGATTTTTGAAGACTTCAGCAAAATTGCACAGACAGCTCCAGAAACAGGATAGTGGGGTGTCTGCAGTTCACAAATGTGCAATTCTTGGGACTTCCCTGGGGGTCCAGTGGTTAAGACACTGAGCTACCACTGCCTGAGGCACGGGTTCGATCCCTGGTTGGGGAACTAAGGTCCTACATGCCGTGCAGTGTGGCCAAACAAAACAAAACAAATACAAATGTGCAATTCTTTCCTGAAACCATGAGACAGGCTCCTCTCCTTCTGTCAGAGTGTACCAATGTTAATGGCAGTGGTGTTAAGCTTTTATTGTATGCCATGCACTTTACACAGACTCTCGTTGAATCCTCCGAGCAACACTCTTAACTCCATTTTATAGATACGGAGTTAATGCCCAAGGCCACTCAGCTAGGACATTGGAGAAGCAGAATTCAGAGCCAGGTCTCCTTGACTCCAAAGTCCTTGCTTGTTTTTAACCACTACAATGATGTGTGTGTTAGGGGATGGGTAAGGGTGTAGTTAAAATGCTAAAAATACTTTTATTTCTCCAATAGTATTTTTAAATTTTGAATTTTTTATACAATTTTTAAAGGTTACTTTCCATTTATAGTTATTACAAAATATCAGCTATATTCCCCATGTTGTACAGTACATCCCAGAGCCCATCTTAAACCCAATAATTTGTACCTCCCATTCCCCCACTCTTATACTGCCCTTCCCCCCTCAACCACTAGTTTGTTCTCTGTATGTGTCTGCTTCTTTTTTGTTGTATTCACTACTTTGTTGTATTTTTTAGATTCCACATATAAGTGATATCATACAGTATTTATCTTTTTCTCTCTGACTTATTTCACTTAGTATAATGCCCTCCAAGTCCATCCATGTTGCTGTGAATGGCAAATTTTCATTCTTTTTTATGGCTGAGTAGTATTCCATTGCATGTGCGTGTGTGTGTATACACACACCACATCTTCTTTATCCATTCATCTGTTGATGGACACTTAAGTTGCTTTTGTATCTTAGCAATGGTAAATAATGCTGCTATGAACATTGGGGTGCATGTATCTTTCTGAATTAGTGTTTTTGTTTTTTTTGGATATATACCCAGGAGTGGAATTGCTGAGTCATATGGTACTTCTATTTTTAGTATTTTGAGAAACCTCTATCCTGTTTTCCACAGTGGTTCCACCAATTTATATTCCCACCAACAGTGTATGAGGGTTCCCTTTTCTCCACATCCTCTCCAACATTTGTTATTTGTGTTCTTCCTGATAATAGACATTCTGACAGGTGTGAGGTGGTATCTCACTGTGGTTTCGATTTGCATTTTCTTGATGATTAGTGATGTTGAGCATCTTTTCATATGCCTGTTGGCCGTCTGCATCTCCTCTTTGGAAAAATGTTCTCCAACAGTACTTTAACAATAATGTACTCTCATGAAAGAAGAATATAACCTGCCACCCAAACAGTGAAACTCTGTTTTACTCCCTCACCCACAAACACTATATACTAAGAATCCTTCCTGCCACACAGAGTTCATGTTCATCAGTTTTAATAGTAGCATCAGGTGTTCAACAGGTTTCATCTATAGAGATGATCCGTCATCATGAGGTTATAACCCCATGAGGAGGAGCCAAATTGTTCTACTCAGCAATGTACCCCCAGCACTTAGCATAGTACCTACACATAGAAATCACTCAATAAATATTTGTTGAGTGAATGAATGGTAACTTGCTTACTACAGACAGTTGTGGGGAGATGCCTCTGGCGATATGATCACCCAGAACTTAATCATACAATATAACCCCATCACATGGTGGGTGCTTAGGAAGATATGGTTGAAGGAATAATCTTTTAGGAAGAGAGCTGGCACATGCATTAAGACGTGCATGGTTTTCAAAATGGGCCATAGAGTCTATCCTGTTCACTTTTCTCACTTAATGATGGGTTGTGAGCACTTTTTCTTTTTCTTTTTTTTTTTTTTGGTCAATGAATATTATTTACATTACTGGACATTTATTTGATAAGAAAGAATTATTATTAGTTGTTTATTTTAAATGTTTTTTATTTTTATTATTTTTAAAATAAAGTATCACCGAAATTAGTAAAATAGATTCTCCATCTTAGTTAAGTCCCTTGCTGCCTCCTTCATAAGGAAGGCTATGTTTTCTGATCTCAGCTCTGTGCCCCTCATTATGTGATCCCAGTCCCCAGATCTTCCCCAAGGATCATCCAGGCCTGAAGGTCTGAGTGTTTGTATGGTCCTAAATTGTGTGTCCATCACCAGGTCAAGCATCGCATGGAGTCAGACCTCAGCCAAGTTCATTGGAATGATTTGAGGTTTGCATCCAGTCCTTGATTCCAGAAGTCATACTTTGCACCTACTCCCATTTACACTTTTAGAACCCATCTTTAGGAAAAAGGTGAGTAAAAAAAGGAGGGTATAAAATTAAACATACTGGGATTTTTTTTTTCCAAAATAAGAAAGGCTTTATTTTTAAGACAAAACAAATAGCATGGGGTTTCCCTGGTGGCACAGTGGTTAAGAATCCACCTGCCAATGCAGGGGACACGGGTTCAAGCCCTGGTCCAGGAAGATCCCACATGCCGCAGAGCAACTAAGCCCGTGTGCCACATCTACTGAGCCTGCGCTCTAGAGCCCGCAAGCCACAACTACTGAAGCCTGCGCGCCTAGAGCCTGTGCTCCGCAACAAGACAAGCCACCACAATGAGAAGCCCTCGCACCGCAACGAAGAGCAGCCCCCGCTCACCGCAACTAGAGAAAGCACGCACACAGCAACGAAGACCCAACACAGCCGTAAGTAAATAAATAAATTTATTTATTTATTAAAAAAAAATAGCATGAACCAACACCTAAATGAAAGTGAGTGGAGAAATCCCTGTCAGTCCAGTGGTTAAGACTCCGAGTTTCCACTGCAAAGGGCACGGTTTTGATCCCAGGTCGGGGAACTAAGATTCCGAATGGTGCGTAGTGCAGCCAAAAAATAAATAAATGAGTGATTTCACTGGGTTTTATAAAAGAGGAAGATGCACTCAGGTGTCAGCTAAATACCAGAACCATCAAATAGGCACCTGAAAGAAGACACCCTAAAATAATCTTTGTTGGTGGAATCATTGAAATAATGGATGATATTTTTGCTTTTCCTCAATTTTCCAAATGTATTGCTTGTTGTATTTTATAATTATAATTCTATAATTAAAAAAGAATTCATACTCCAAACTAAATATACAGCCTACTCATATGACAGGAGACAGTCAATAAGAAAAAGTTCTAATGCAACTTTAACAACAAAAATAATAACAACAATAACATTTATTTGGCATTCATAACGTGATAGGCAATGAATTAAATACTTTACATGGATTATCTCAATTATCTCAAAAGTACTTTATCAAAAAAGTGCAGGTTTTTTTTTTTTTTTTTTGCGGTACGCGGGCCTCCGACGGCCGTGGCCTCTCCCGCCGCGGAGCACAGGCTCCGGACGTGCAGGCCCAGCGGCCATGGCCCACGGGCCCAGCCGCTCCGCGGCACGTGGGACCCTCCCAGAACGGGGCACGAACCCGCGTCCCCTGCACGTCAGGCGGACTCCCAACCACTGCGCCACCAGGGAAGCCCCAAAGTGCAGTTTTAATTCCCATTTTGCAGATAAAGAAACTCGGGCACAGAGAATTTAAGTAACTTATTCAAGTTCTCCAGCTGGTAAGAGGCAGAGTTGTGATTTTTTTTTTAACCTGTTGATTCTCCAAACACAATTATGAAAGGATGGAGAAAAGAGGGAGGGAGGGAGGAAGAAAAGACATGAGGGAAAAAAATGATCCCTGTGGTAAGAATAGTTGGACCAATGAAGTAGATGTCTGAGGTATCCGTCACCTAACTTCACGTCGGAATCACCTAAGGGGCTAGTCAGAAATGCAAAATCTCAGCTTCACCTCAGAGCTACTGAATCAGAATCTGCATTTTTAAAAACATTCCAAGGGATTGTTTGGGAATTGTTGGGATTCCAAGTTTGGGAAGCCCAGTAATTGAAGATAGTAAATATAGAATCCATTTGTATTTGTCTGGACTGGTACTACCTTGTCAGAAATGGGGGCATAGTTGCATGAATCAGTGTTTTTCAAGGTCCAAGTCATGTCTGTTTCATGGATTGGGAAAATGCCTTAATGAATTGCAATCAGACATTTGAAAAAAAGAAAAAAAAAAGAATAGAAAATATCAGAGTGCATCTCACAAAGGAAGGGTAAGGGTTATTACATGAAACTTTTATTTCAAGGGTGTGTACTGGGTCTTGCGGTACGATGTGTCTTATGCACTCTCTGTCAAAAAAAGTTTTAGCAACTGGCCTTCACACTGTGGCCTGAGGCAGCCATGAAATTCCAAGCTGACATTTAGAGGTGCGGTGGGTCTACTTCCTGTTTCTGATAAATGTAAGAATTCAGAACGAAAGGGTTGGGTGGGTGGGAGGAAGGATGGGTGGCTCAGAAATTATCTATCTTCCTGTCCGGATGCAGGAACCTAGGCCCAGAGAGGGGAGAGACTTGCCCAAGGTCACACAGCAAAACGGAGACTTCTTGCTTTGGAAAGGGGAGCCTAACGTCAGGTCTTTCATTCTTTTTTTGTTCCCAACCATGAAAGACCTGGGAGGCTGGGGGGATCATCTGGCCAGGAGGCCAAGCAGCCTGGGGGACATGACTGTGGAATGTGTTGGGGAAACAAGACGCCTTCTCTTCCAGGCCCAACAAGCCAACAGGCCTATGTGTGGCCAGAAAGGGCTCTGGTTATCTGCCGCCCGCCTCTGTTTCGTTTGGTCTGTCAACTCCAGCAGCAAAGTGCCCCAAACGTGTGAGGCTTGATAAAAGTGGGAAGGTAAGAGGATGGAGGTGGCAGAACATCAGGGACCAGAGCTTGAGAGATGTTCCAGAACCTCCACTAATACATTTCCTCTCAAAAGGCTGGGAAAGTCAGTCAGACCCTCCTCTCTCCCTTCACAGCCTCCCCTCCCTGTGAAATTGTGGCCTACACCCCGAACCTCTCCAGGGCACTGGGTCTTCTCATCCAGGATGGAACAGGATAAACTCTTGAAACTTGGATGCTGGATCGGGGGATTTCGACTTTTAAAAGTAGGTCTACCCTCTTATTCTTCCTTTTATTTTTTAATTCAAAAAATAATACAGAGAACTTGGGAAAGAGAAGAAAACAATTCTACCACTCCCAAATAAATATGTTAACATTATGACGTGCATGGTTTTCAAAATGGGCCAGAGAGTCTATCCTGTTCACTTTTCTCACTTAGTGATGGGTTGTGAGCACTTTTTCTTTTTTTTTTTGGTCAATGAATATTATGTACATTACTGGACATTTATTTGATAAGAAAGAATTACTGTTAGTTGTTTATTTTAAATGTTTTTTATTTTTATTATTTTTAAAATTTATTTTATTTTTTTTTGGCTGCGTTGGGTCTTTGTTGCTGCACATGGGCTTTCTCTAGCTGCTGCGAGCGGGGGCTACTCTTCGTTGTGTGCGGGCTTCTCATTGCGGTGGCTTCTCTTCTTGAGGAGCACAGTCCCTAGGCACGTGGGCTTCAGTAGTTGTGGCACGCAGGCTCAGTAGTCGTGGCACTCGGGCTCAGTAGTTGTGGCCCACGGGCTCTAGAGCGCAGGCTCAGTAGCTGTGGCGCACGGCTTCGTTGCTCCGCGGCATATGGGATCTTCCCAGATCAAGGCTCAAACCCGCGTCCCCCGCATTGGCAGGCGAATTCTTAACCACTGCGCCACCAGGGAAGCCCTGGTTGTTTATTTTAGATATGACCATAACATTGTGCCTATTCTTTTTTAAAAAGTGCTTTTAGAGATACATTCTGAGCAGTTTCTGAGTCAAATGTCTGGGGTTCCCTTCAAAATAATACAGGAGGGGGAATTGAGTGGGAGTAGAGAGAAAATAAGGTTGGCCATAAGTTGGTAATTGTTGATACTCTGCTGTCTACCTTTAAAAATACAAGGTTTTTGCAGTATTCTTCTGTAATACCAGTTTTTCACCTATTTTGGTCACAGATCCCTTTGAAAATCTTCAGCCAGCTATGGATCCACTTCCCAGAAAAATCCACATTCCCATTCCACATCCACAATTTCAGGAGGTTCACAGTCCCCTGAGACCCATTCATGTACCCAGGCTAAGAACTCCTGACCTACAACATGATTTTTTTTTTAAAGACTTCAGAGTATTCAGACAGTCATATCACAAATCACTTAACCAGTCCCCCTATTCTTGGGAATTTTTATAATAATTATAATTATTATTAATAAGACATTCTATTACATATGTCTTTGCATGCATATTATGACAAATTCCTAAAAGTATCAAAGGATATGCCTGTTTTAAAGGCTTTTCTTACAGCATATCATGTTGTCCCCAGAAAGCATAATTACTGTCTTTGAATATCAGTTTCTGGCACTGCAGTCCTGCCATCTGGATGTAGCCTGGCTTAGGCAGACAGCAGCGTGTCCTTGGGGCAACTCATCTTGCCTTTCTGAGTCTCAGTGTCCCCACCTGCAAACACGAGGAGGTTAAACCAGCTGACTCTAGGATCTCCCACTCCATTCTGTGCTTCTTCCAACCCGGGAAATCTGGCAAACTCTGTGTGGTCCTCACAGGCCCTGTTAATTCTGACTTTGTTCCTAGAGCAGATTCCACATGTTCCCTACCACAGCCATCCACCCCCAGTCTATCTCTGGCCATCTCTGCTGCTCTGCCTAAAACATTCTTGGGCAGTGGTGCCAGCTTTAGCAAGCTGCTGAGTCAGACCTTTGGGGTTGGCATCTTGACTCCAACCAAGGGTAACTGTGGGGAAGTGGCTTAGCCTCTCTGTGCCTCAGTCACCTGTTAGATGGATGTTTGATATCTGTACCTACCTCACGGGGTCAGGGGAGGATCAAGTGAGGTAATACACGTTAAAGTGCTTTGAACAGTGCCCAGAATATAGAAAACACTCAGCAGATACTTGCCATTATTATTACGTCTTCTGCTCAGCCACCCCCCACCCCTGCCCTCCCACCCAGGACCTTCCTTTGCCTGCAGGGTAATGTACAGACTCCTCACAGTGGAAGGCAGCCCTCAGCAGCACCTGTCCACACCTGCCCTACAGCCTGTCTCCCCCTCACACATCCTGTGGTTAAAGCCAAATGGAACAATTCTTATGGCCACCCCTCCCCACCCTCATGCCCTAACTGCTCCTTCTTGGTGCCTTGGCTGGAGTTTCCTCTCCACCCCCAATGCCTCTCCTCCCAGTGCCCTCCAGAGGATGGTCAAGGGCTCAGATCTGTTCATGCCGGGGCCAGACTGAGCCCCTTGAAGTCCCTGGACATACACTGGCTTCAGTTTCCCAGTCTGTGAACTGTCCTGGGGGACTGGATGGTCTCTAAGGCCCTCCAGCTCTGGACAGATCACTGGTTCCAGAACGAGACCTGGAAGGTCCTTCGCTTGGCTTCTGGCTTCGTTTTTGAACACCTGGTGTCCATCCCTGGGAAGCCCTGTGTGTCATCCCAGCACCCTGGCCCAGCTGGCACAACCCACAGACCTCACTGACAGCCTGTGATGTCAGAGCAGCACCGTGGGAGCCAGGATGTCATGGCCAGAATTTGAGAATCCAGGGTCAGGAGCCTACAGAGCCAGCAGGCCTCTTCCACCCCAGCCTGGAGACCTTGGTGACATCATTTGCCTGTTAGGACACTCCCCTCTCTCACCTGAGGAGTGTGACCTGTGTCTAAAGGACTAAACCCTTTGGAGATGCATTCTGCAGATGTGGGGCTGTTCAGCCCAGGTTGGAACCTAAGTCTCACAGTGCAGGACGACCTTGGGCTCAGGCTCACCAAACCCCAAAATGATGGGGCCTGGTTTTCTCAAGAGACCTTCAGGCCTGACATTCAAGCCCCAGTCTGCCAAGGCCACATACCTGAAATGTTGTTTCCGATGCCTCTCCTCGGGTAGCCATTATTGAAACTCACGGAACATACAGGCTTTAACATGGAAGGAAACTGAATTTTTGCCCCCTCTGTCCCTTTTTGTTTTTTCTGTGGGCCTAGTGATGAGTTTTCTGTTTATTTTAGGTCCCAAAAAGTCCTACAACCATTTCCAGTTACTAAATATAGCCTCAGTTCAGCCCCCCAAATCGTCACATCTTCACACTGGACTCAAAATGGAGCCTTCTCCCCGCGGCCTCCGCCCCCAATCTGGGTTGGTCGCAAGTCAGTAGGAAGCCTGCAGTCAGTGAGGGAGCATATTTGGTCCCTCCCCTCTTTAGCTTCCGCCGTGTGCATCTCCCCCTCCGCTCAGAATTTGACAGGCTTGATTTCCAACCCTCCAGGGTTGGAGCAGCGCAGGAGAGAGAGTTCTTACTTGATGGGTCCTGTCGAGGTAGCTGAGTTTGGGCGCTGTGGACTGGGCAGGCGTCTACAGCAGACTCCCTCATGGGGCCTTGCCGTGGGTCCTTTGGAGACTCGTTCCGCACTCCCCATCTCTGAAGCTGCTCACCTTGCAGGTCCTTGGCAAGCTGAATATATCTCTATACCGCCTGGCCGCTCGCCTTCCTCAGCCTGCGGCATCCTGAGACCTCTGTCTGCTTGCCCTCCAGGAATCCCTGTGGGACAGACCCTGAAATAAGCCCCTGCTGGCTCTCTCTCTAGCTGGTGAGTCTCCCCCTCCCCCAAGACGGCAGAGCCATTGCTCCGATAAATTTTTTTTTAAAGATATTCAGTAGAAATGTTTTTTAAAATATTTGTTTATTTATTTTTGGCTGTGTTGGGTCTTCGTTTCTGTGTGAGGGCTTTCTCCAGTTGCGGCAAGCGGGGTCACTCTTCATCGCGGTGCGCGGGCCTCTCACTATCGGCCTCTCTTGTTGCGGAGCACAGGCTCCAGAGCGCAGGCTCAGTAGTTGTGGCTCACGGGCTTAGTTGCTCCGCGGCATGTGAGATCTTCCCAGACCAGGGCTCGAACCCGTGTCCTCTGCATTGGCAGGCAGATTCTCAACCATTGTGCCACCAGGGAAGCCCTGCTCCGATAAATTCTGAGAGTGAGCTACCCAGGGCAGCCACCGCACCTGTGTTCCGCGGTCAAAGCTGTTGGCCAGTGCAAAGGTTGCCCTTTAAATGGAACAGGCAGGGGTCAAGTAGCAGCCTATTGTGTCCACCGAAACGTCGGAGGTAGTTTTGAGCTTTAAGAGTAGTTACTCGTAGTACTGGTCTCCTATCTGGAGATGAAGGGGGAAGTGTGCCCGGTACTCCTTTTGCGGGGAGGGGGACCCACAGCACGTCAGCTGCTTTCTTCAGAAATTTTCCCCTCAACCTCAACTACTTCCAGTCCTTTGAAACCTGCCCACAATGTGGGTGAGGGATTGAGAACAGCCAGTTTTTGTCTGCCCTGTAAATTGTGTTCCACGGGCTTACACCTTGCTCTGGGAAGTGGCATCTGTTATATCTTGGCCTCTCGGCTGCCACTTCCACTTTAATATCTTGTTACACTTATAATGATAGTCACCCTTAATTTGATGGTTATTATACATAGGGCAGGCTCAGAGCTGACCATTTGTAGTGAATTTTTTTTTTCATTTTTTTCAGCTTTCTGTATTCATTTCTTCTTCTTCTGCAAACAGCATCCTGATTTCTTTTCAGGTAATCGCCTCTCCCTTGTTGTGTGTGGGCTGTTGGAGTATTCAGTAATGGGATGTACAGCAGATGCTCATGGTGCCCTGTTCAGACTCCCTTTCTGGGCTGGGAGTCTCCCAGGTGCTGTGAAGGTTGGATGCTAATGGCTCACACCTGCCTCCTTGCCCCGAGGCAGGATTGCCTTAGGTGAATTACTTGGAGCTGATGAGAGGTTGCACCTGGGGTGGCCAGTGGTCAATGGCTGACTAACGTAAGGTAATCCCAGCCTCTCTGGGCCTCAAGAGAGGACAAACCCTGTGGTGTAATCCATGCTCCAGCACTGCCCTTGGGATCAGCTGAGGCTAGACTTCTCCTGAAACCACATCTCTGACCAGCTTCTTCCCCTGCCTAGTTCTGTTGTGGGCCTCCTCTTCTCCTGACAGCACTATCTCAACAAATACATTGCACAAGAATCCACTTCTCAAGCTCTGCTTCAAGGGAGCCTTGTGTAACACAGGTAGAAATGTGAACCAAGGTGGGCCAATCTCCCAGGACACTAAATAAAGGATGGAGGTGAAAAAGTGTTCCAATGGTGGCTCCCTGACAAGGTTTTCTATTATCCTTGCTGTTTTGATTCCTGGAGCTCCTCTGGTTCTTCAGATTTTCTTTGGATTCTGAGTATTCCACATCCTTCTATCCCTTTTTGCTCACTTTTTAGCCAGACTCCCTTTCTTATGCCCACCAAAGAACAGTATGGATAGAGCATGTAAATGTACTATCCTAATCCTCCAGTCATCCTAAGTACATTAGGAAGCGGAGGCTCAGAGAGGTTTAGTCACTTGCCTTAGGTTACACAGCTAGTAAATACTATTACTCGGAGCTGGACTTTGAGTGCAGGTCTGACAGCAAAGCCCTGCTTTTAACCATTCTGATGTGCTGTCTCCACGTGGAAGGGTAAGCCAGTGTGAGCCACAGCCCCCCATACCTCCTCTCCCTTAGGTTAACGTGCAGATGAGTGAGTCACCACTGCTCCACCAGGCAGCGGGGCAGTGCAGGCTAAGCACCTGGGTTTTGGACTTAGATTGGAATTCAAGCTCAGCCACTTGGTAATGGTGTCAATCGGGCAAGTTACCTAAGCTCTCTGAGCCCCAGTTTCTTCATCAGTTCAATGGGGGCCATGATGCCTACATAGGATTGTTGAGGGGATTAAAGGAGGTCCTGAAAGTGGTTAGCCTGGTGCCCAGTATGTAATGGGCACTCAGGAAATGGTAGCTGTTAATAATTGTTGTTGTGTTGTCACTTGCTATCACACAGGGGTGACTTGAAACATTTCAGCCAGTAAAGGGCCAGAGGAGGCCCATAGCAAGGACTTTTTCCTGGGCTCCCAGTGTTCTCTTGGGCTTTCTGTCCTTATCCCAGGTAGACCTGTGAGGGATCCCCCCCAAGGGCCTGCAGAGTGTTACAGGCCTGCGGAGGCCAGGCAGGTGATGCAATTGACTGGAGTGGCTCAGGTGGGGCTGTATGGAGCTGGAGGGCAGTGCCCTGTCTTAAGGGGGCAGCAATGCTAGGTGTCGGCCAGTTGTAGCCATTTGGGAGTTTAGGCCCAAAGCAGCCAAATCCTGGAGTTTTCAAGAAAAGCAGAGAATCTAGGTTATTATGTGAAATTTCCCAATTTTCAAAGGTTTTAACTTAAAGCACACTTTTAATGCTGATGGGCCAAACTCAGCCCATCTGCAGCTGGATGTAGCCTCCATTTGCAACTCTGGCTTAAAGGCTTTGGTCAATATTTGTGTGAAAGCAAAAGCTGCCCTATCCCCAAATCGGCAGAATTCTTATCCAGAGCTTGAAGGTGGGGCTGGCCTGGGGGCTACTCCTGCCTTTGACTGTTACTGGTTTTAGACGCTCCTTTAGAAGGAAGGTCTGGCTTCATAATGTGAGTCGAGCCCAGGCGGTTAAGACCCAGTTCCTGCTCTTGAAGGAGGTAGGGGTTCATGGGGTGAGATTTCACGTTCACCAACAATACATGGAGAGGAAAGAAGGCAGGTGTGTGTGTGTGTGTGTGTGTGTGTGTGTGTGTGTGTGTGTGTGTGTGTGTGTGTGTGTGTGTGTGTGTGTGTGTGTGTGTGTGTTGCAAGGGGGATGAGGGGGATGAGTATGGAATGGGTCCAGCTCAAAGCTCAAAACCGGAACCATGAAGTTTCAGAGTAGCTTTTATTTTCATTTATTTCCATTTGTAGAGGCAAGTAAGAAAATTAAATATTTACTGAGCGAATCTAAAAAGAAATGAAATAGAGCTGGTTTCCTCTCCTAGGGATGTCCAGGAAATATTATCAAGAGAGAAAAATAAGTTGCAGGCTAGTGTATAAGATGATTTGATTTCCATAAAATGAACTATAGCAAAACAAATCCCAAAGAGACCCTATGCCAGGGGGTACGTGTCTGTGTGTGAACCAGAGGAACAGTGTGGAATGGTCCCCATCGGCTGTTAACATTGGTTACCTCAGGGATAGGGATAGGGAAGGGCTAGATAACAACTTCTCATGTGCCTATATATATAGATAGATAGATAGATAGATAGGTAGATAGATAGATAGATATAGATCTATCTATCTATCTACCTATCTATCTATCTATCTATCTTTTGGCCACACTGCATGGCTTGTGGGATCTTACTTTCCTGACCAGGGATTGAACCTGTGCCATGCCAGTGAAAGCACCAAGTCCTAACCACTGGACTGCCAGGGAATTCCTTCATGTGCATACATTTGTGTTCTGTCATTTTATTTGTTTTAGTAAGCCTGCACTGCTGTTGCAATCTGAAAGTCCTACGATTAAGAAAAAAAAAAATACGATTACAGGAGCACCTACCAAGACTGACTATAATCCAAACCGTAGAGCCATGTCATTTGCCCCCATAATTATTTTTTTATTGAAGTACAGTTGATTTACAATATTGTGTTAGTTTTAGGTGTACAGCAAAATGATTCGGTTATACATATATATATATATATATATAGTATATATCTATCTTCTTTTCTCCCAATTTTTTTCCTTTAGAGGTTTTTGCAAGACATTGAATATAGTTCCCTGTGCTATTCAGCAAATCCTCATTGTTTTCTCTATTTTATATAAAGTAGTGTGTATCTGTTTATCCCATACTCCTAATTTATCCCTTCCTCACTTCCCCTTTGGTAACCATAAGTTTTCGAAGTCTGTAAATCTGTTTCTGTTTTGTAAATAAGTTCATTTGTATCATTTTCCTTAGATTCCACATATAAGTGATATCACGATATTTGCCTTTCTCTGACTTACTTCACTTAGTATGATAATCTCTAGGTCCATCCATGTTGCTGCAAATGGCATTATTTCATTCTTTTTTTATGGCTGAGTAATAATATTCCATTGTATATATGTACCACATCTTCTTTACCGATTCCTCTGTTGATGGACATTTAGGTTGCTTCAATGTCTTGGCTGTTGTAAATAGTGCTGCAGTGAATGCTGGGGTACTCGTATATTTTCGAATTATGGTTTTCTCTGGATATATGCCTAGGAGTGGGATTGCTGGATCATATGGTAGTTCTATTTTTAGTTTTTTAAGCAACTTCCATACTGTTCCATAACTTCCATAGTGGCTGCACCGATTTACATCCCCACCAACCCTGTAGGAGGGTTCCCTTTTCTCCACACCCACTCCAGCATTTATTGTTTGTAGACTTTTTCATGATGGCCATTCTGACCAGTGTGAGGTGATACCTCATTGTAGTTTTGATATGCATTTCTCTAATAATTAGTGATGTGGAGCATCTTTTCATGTGCTTCTGGGTCATCTGTCTGTCTTCTTTGGAGAAAAGTCTATTTAGGTCTTCTGCCCATTTTTTGATTGGGTTGTTTGGTTTTTTTTTTTTTATATTTAGCTGTATGAACTGTTTGTATATTTTGGAAATTGAGCTCTTGTTGGTTGCATCGTTTGCAGATATTTTCTCCCATTCCACAGGTTGTCTTTCATTTTGTTTATGGTTTCCTTTGCTGCGCAAAAGCTTATAAGTTTGATTAGGTCCAATTTGTTTATTTTTGCTTTTATTTATATTGCCTTGACAGACTGATCAAAGAAAACATTGCTACGATTTATGTCAGAGAATGTTTTGCCTATGCTCTCTTCTAGGAGTTTTATGGTCTTTAAGCCATTTTGAGCTTATTTTTGTGTATGGTGTGAGGGAGTGTTCTAACTTCATTGATTTACATGCAGCTGTCCAACTTTCCCAACACCACTTGCTGAAGAGACTGTCTTTTTTGCACTGTATTTTTTTGCCTCCTTTGGCAAAGATTAATTGACCATAGGTGTGTGGGTTTATTTCTGGGCTCTCTGTTCTGTTCCACTGATCTATATATCTGTTTTTGTGCCAGTACCACGCTGTTTTGATTACTGTAGCTTTGTATTATTGTCTGAAGCCTGGGGGGGTTGTGCCTCCAGCATTCTTATTTTTCCTTAGGATTGCTTTGGCAATTCTGGGTCTTTTGTGGTTTCTTATAAATTTTAGGATTATTTGTTCTAGTTCTGTGAAAACTGTCATGGATAATTTGATACGGATCACATTAAATCTGTAGATCACTTTGGGTAGTGTGGCCATTTTAACAATATTAATTCTTCCAATCCAAGAGTGTGGGATATCTTTCCATTTCTTCGAATCATCTTAAATTTCCTTTATCAATGTTTATAGTTCTCAGCATATAATTCTTTTACCTCCTTGGTCCATAATTATTTTTGTCAGCTACATTACTATACATGTTCAGTATAGAAAAATCAGAAAGTGCTGAAAAGTAAAAAAAAGAAAAAAGGAAATATTTGAAATTACTGGAATTACCACCCATTAACATTCTGGTACATATCCCTTTGACTTTCAGCTCGTAGGACAGCTAACCTTTTCTGTGTGCCAGACCCTGTGCTGACATACAGGAACCACAGTGCTAATTCTTGCCCCATGATGCAGTTCTTCCCAAGTCACACTCAGGACCTGGTAGTTCATGGGCCTCTTCCCTGGGAGACTCTGGGTCAGTGTAGGGGGACCAGGCCTGGGAATCTGAATTTAGCAGGCTCCTGGGGAAATCCTGATGCAGGTGCTCTTTGGACCACGCTTGGAGTCAGCCAGCTGTGGTCCAGCCTGCTCATTGCCAGTGAGCAAGACTGAGACCCACGGAGAAGCCACTTGCCCAGGGTCACCCAGCCCGGGTGGCAGAGCCCAGACTCCCCCATCCCCACCTCCTTGAGAGCTCTCCCTGCTGGAGCTCCTGCCGCTTTCCTCATGCCGACAGATGTTATTGTTTTCTTATGCCTCCAATTAAACAAAAAATCCTGTCAGCGGGCGACAGGCCTAATGCAGGGAGGCATTAACCAGACTCGCAATCTGACCCGGGCCTGCTCCTGTAGGTAAAGTGCATTCCCTCCCCAGGCCTCCCTTGCCAGCTCCCTCCTGATAAAGGGCCCCACTGAGGCACCATCACCCTGTGTGGTGGGTACTGTGACCCTTGCAGAGGCCTCTGGATGCAAGTCAGCCTGTCACCATGGCAACCCTGCTGCTGCCCAGAGGCCCACTGAGGGAGGCTTTCCTGGATGCGAGGAAGGTCCGAGTTGGGGAAACTGAGGCCCAGAGAGGTGAAGGGCCTGCCTGAGGTTACCCATCGGATAGGGGCAGAACCTCTCACCGGCTTCTTTTCAGCTTTGGGCTGTTAAGGGAAGTGGAATAGGATTGGCAACTCTGGGGGAAGGTCCCCCTGGAACAGGGCCTGCAGGAGGTAGAATGCATTGCTAACATCAGGGCTGGGGTCCTTCCTGCATCTCTGCTTCTGGTCCCAGGAGCAGAGGCCCTGGGTTGGGGGCAGCTGTGGCCTCCCCAGTCCTCCTTTTTTTTTTTTTTTTTTTTTTTTGGCCTTATGCAGGCCTCTCACTGCTGCGGCCGCTCCCGCCGCAGAGCACAGGCTCTGGGCGCGCAGGCCCAGCGGCCATGGCCCACGGGCCCAGCCACTCCACGGCATGTGGGATCCTCCCGGACCGGGGCATGAACCCGTGTCCCCTGCATCGGCAGGCGGACTCTCAACCACTGCGCCACCGGGGAAGCCCTCCCAGTCCTCCTTTTGCCCACCTCCCAGAGTCCTATATGGGACCAGACCTCTGAGGGGGAGGTGTGGACTCACATCTCAAGCCAGGGAAACACTTAGGGAACAAGTTCCAGCTCCTTCAGGTTGAGATAGGGGAACTGAGGCCCAGAGAGGATGGAGGTACCCATCCAAGGTTACACAGACTCAAACCCTATCCTCTGAGTCCCTAACAAGTACTCTTCACTCAGGGAAACCAGTCACCTCAGCCTGTTTTAATTCTGCTTAGAATTCAGCACTGTCATTTTTACTTTTCATTGTCCTCTATCTGCTTCTAGTTTGTAGACTGTAAGCTCCTTGAGAGCAGACAACTCGTGCATCTCTCATCCCCAGTGACAAATACAGTGGTGCTCAATAAATACTTATTAACTGAAAGAGTAAATGAAAGAATGACCTAGTGTGTAGTGAGCTCTCTGACAACAGTGGGATGCAAGTGGAGGCTGGATATTTATCTGTGGCCAATGCTGTCCAGGTGGCATATGCCTTAGTCATTAAGAGAAACTAAGAGTCTCTGCTTTGGTATTTGCTTGCTGTGTGACCCAGGAGAGGTTACCGTACCTCTCTGAATCTCACTTTCTCCATATGTAAAATGAGGACATTAGTAGTACCTAATGCATAAGGCAGTTGTGACGATTATATGAGATGCTGTGATAAAGAATTCAGCCAGGGCCTGACAGATAGTGAGCGTTCCACAATCGTTGATAAAATTCCTTCATTGGGAGGCCAGGTGTGATGCATGGCTCGAAGATCTATTCTGATCGTGAGCCCCTCTGACTGTGACACGTGGACTCTTGTGTGGCACATGCACTTGCTTGAACATCTTCCGTTGTGTCTCCCAACCACCCTTTGTACTTAGCGCCTTACCTGTGTCCTCCCTAAGCCCCGAGCCTCTGGGGCTGGGGATGGCCAAGTTGCTTCCCTCACATTGCTGGCAGTGCGAAGGGGAAGACAGAGCAGGCGTGGCCCCGATGCTCAGGGTGTGCCACCCCAGTGCCCGTGGGAAGCAGGAGGGAGAGAGTTGCATTTCTGCTAGAGTCATCAGGGAAGGTTTCCCCAGCCCAGAGGAGGTGGGACTCCAACTGAACCTGGCCAAGTGGGCAGGATTGGGAAAGGAGGAAGGAGGGACTATAGGCAGGAAGAATGGCATGAGGGAAGGCCTGGAAGAAAGGGTGCATTCATTCCTTCACCTGTTTGTTGATGGGAATGTTTAATGAGCACCTACTATACAGCAGGCCTTGGCAGGGCCCTGTACTGGACAAGACCCCCCAGTCGTAAGGAGTGGGACAGATAAATAAACAGACAAAAAGAGAAGCGGGTGCACAGCGCTTCCTGGGTGTCACTGAATCTACCGGGGCTCAGAAAGTTTCGAGGAGGAAGGCACACTTAAGCTGAGCCCTGAAGGAGAGGGTGGGGCAGGACAAGTGTTCCAGGCAGAGGGAACAGTGTGCAGAGACCAGCAGCAAGAGAGAGGGCTTTGAGTTCAAAGGCCTAAAAGGCATTCGTGAGGCCGGAGTTCAGTAGACAAGAGGGAGACTGGTTGAGGTGAGCATGGCAGGAGCCGGGTCACAGAGGGCTGTGAACCTGAGGCTTTGACCCTGAGAGCCGTGGGGAGTCACAGAAGAGGTTAGAGAAGGGGCTGTGTGGATCAGACTTGCACCTGCTCTCAGGTCACTGTGCTGTGCGGAGGAGGGAGAGGGTTAGGTGGCATGCCGTCCAGGTGAGGGACGCAGAGGTCAGGAAGGAGCAAAGTCTCGCAGCAGGGCCTTCCTTCACAGGGTGGATGGGACTGGGCAGGAGGAACAAGAGGGAGGGTGGCAGGTGGGTTACAGAGGGAGCGTCACTCTAACATTTTGGCTCCGAGATGCTTGAAGGGCATCATTTCTCAGGGACCTGGGCGGGGAACCTGGTGCAGGACTCGGCTGGTTAGGGAGCTCACCAACAATTGACTGCATGTCAAGCATTGTTCGAGGTCCTGAAGATACAGTGCTGAGGGATGGAAATTTTGGTGGAGCAGAGACAAGAAAAAAACATAGGTAACATGGCAAGTGGTGGAAATGTGTTAGAGAATAATAAAGCAGAATGAGGGTAAGTGTGAGAGGCCAAGAGGGATTGTAGTTTCAAATAGGAAAGCCTTCTTCATAGGGACACTCTTTTTTCTATTTTCATTTTTGAAAAATTGCTTTGAGTTCTAGTTTGTGTATCATACAATTCACCCTTTCAAAGTGTACAGTTCAGTGGGTTTTAGTATATTTGCAGAGCTGTGTGAGCATCACCACAGTCTAATTCCAGCACACTTTCATCACCCCGAAAGGAAACCCTGTACCTGGCAGCACTCACTCCCCCTTCCTCCTTCCCCCACAGTCCCTGGCAGCTACTGGTCTACTTTCCGTTCCTACGGATCTGCCTCTTCTGGACATTTCATATAAGTGGAATTCTACGACATGTGGCCTTTTGTGTCTGGCTTCTTTCCCTTAGCATCATGTTTTCAAGGTTCATAGGAGGGCAACTCTGAGACACAGACCTATAGGATGTGAGCAAGTCAGCTGTGCAGGTGTCGGGGGAGGACACTCAGAGCACGGAAGGCACAGTCAGTGAAGCCCAAACTGCCCAGCCGCAGACAGTGAAACGCTTGCTCCTGCCGAGCTGCCCTGGGCCCTCACGGAAGGTGGTTAGACAGCCTCTGACACCCAGGAGGCTTTGGAAGGCCCCTGGAGGCCTCCGTATCCTCGTCAACAAAACTGGGAGTGGGGAGTCATGTGGCTCCTGCAGTCACGCAGAATTGGAATGACTGCCCAACGGACGTGAGCCTGTGCATCAAAAGCCTAGCAGGGGTGGCGGGGCTGCTGTTCCTGTGATGGTGCGGCCCAGTGGGGCTTGGAGGGAACAGAGGGGTGGGGGAGGGACAGCGGGGCTTCAGCTTAAGGACTAGCTCTCCCTTTCCTGGGACTGGGGGTGTCCTGAGTCTGCACCAGGCCCTCCGGGATCTAGACAGGCCTTTGCATGGGATTTTTTTTCTCAGCCAGAGGGTGAAGGCTAGAAGATACTTCCTTGTGCTCATTGGCAATTCTGGGTTTTTCTGGGCTGAGTCAGAGATGGAGTCTGGGAAGGGGAGGAGGTGCCGAGAGCTGGCCGGAAAATTGAGGTGTAAGGAGTCCAGGATGGGAGTCTCAGCTCACAGTGACCTTTGGCGAGTCCCTTCACCTCCACAGTCCACAGACTCCCCCAGTGAGGACACAGACAGCATAGTCCAAAGTCCTTCCTCACTTTGACCCTCCAGGACTCCAGACCCCTAGAATCACTGCAGGAGAGAAGACACGTGCCTTGGGGGCGCTGAGACTTGAGTAAACTCTATATGGGACACACGGTTTGACATGTGATCTGACAACAGAGTACAGTTTTTCTCTGAAAAGGAATTCGTTTTTTCATCTGAAAATCTTTTAGTTTTCAACTCTAAAATGAAGGGTCTTCTGTTAAAGTAAACTACAATACCGTTATCACATCTGTATCAGTCACCTAATGCATAGTAACGCTGCGTTAACAAAGCATCCCGGACTCAGTGGTGCAGAAGGCAGGCGCTGGTTCTCTCTCATGTGGTTGGAGCAGCTGGGTGTGGTTGAAGTAGATGGGGCTTGGCCACAGACTGCTGCTGGGCTCCGATCTTTTCCATGTTACTCATTCTCTTGGGGCCAGTTGGCTACCCCCGGACAAGTCTGCGTGTTGAGGGCAGGAGCTAAAGAGCAAGCCCAGCCATGCAAGTACATTTCACCGCTCTGCTGGGTCATGTCCACCAGCATCCATTGGCTAAGGCAAGGCACTTAGCCCAACTTCAAAGGTAAAGAAAAAGACTGCACCTCCCAATAGAAGGAGCTGCAGAATTCCCCATAGATTCAGGGAAGGGTGAAGAATTGGGTCCATTTTTGCCATTAGCCAAACCCAGCATCCTCTACAGGAGACCAGTGAGGTATTTGTTGGTTGGTTGGTTTATGTTTCTTAATGATTCATTGCAGTTATTTATCCTTATTAATACTCCTTTTATTCCCTCCTGTCTTTAGGCAGTGGGAGCCTCTTCAGCTTAGCATGACCCCGGTATTCTCTGAGAGCTTCCTTGCTCTGTAGTATTAATTTTAAGACGTTCCATGCTCAGATTGTGCATTTCCTGCTTCTGGCCTGCAATCAGCCTATTAATTATATTTTAAAAGCTATACAGTTGTAAGGTTTAAGAGTCAAGCCATTCTTTAAAGTCTAGAATGTACAGCACACTCCCAACCCCCAACCCCTTCCCTAGAGGCAGCCCATGAATCTTTCAATGTCCCTTGAATCTTTCTGGAGGTTTTTTATGCCTAATTAAGTATTGGTGATATCCATCTTGGTTTTTAAACACACGATATAAGTTCATTTTTTATTTCACATTTTACAGTGTGTAATCATTTCATTTTACAGCATGTAATAGTAATGGCTAACACTTGGGTAGCATTTACCGTGTGCTGGGCAAGGTGAAATGGTAATCTGCCTAAATCCCGAGTATATACCCTGTGCTGCCATCTCCAGGGCACCAGACATACCCACTGTACAGTTATCGCATTTGACCAGATCAGTGCTTCCCCAAGTATGGTAAACTCGATAATTTTATATCATACAAAGTGAGCATCTGTTGTTTTAATAGTTAGGAATGTATTTTCATATATAAGAGAAGAAATAAAATGAGGGTGACAAGGAAGCCTGCAGTGTCCCATGATTGTTTGATGGGAGTCGCTGCTTCCATTACTGAAGCTGAGTTTGTTTGGGGCCAGCCCCTGGCTATCTCTGAGCAAAAGGTAACTGGGAACTCTTGTTTCTCATTCCATTCCCACTGCTGCCTTTCCAGGTAGTTATGGGCAAGTCCCCTATCACCCTGCATCTCTGCTTCCTCGCCTAGTGCAGAGACCCAGCCTCCAGGCGAATTCTGCAACTTTGATTAGAATCAAGACATCCCCGAGCATCACAGACTCTTAGGCGCCATTGATTCCAAGCCTTTCCTTGTACAGACGGGGACACTGAGGCCCCAAGAGGGAAAGGGCTGGCCTAAGGCCACACCGTGAGTCACACAGGCCAGCCATCTTTATTCCACACCAAACTGTGCCAGAGGTTGTGTGTTCCCGAGGGCAGGGGGGTGGGGATGGGCAACCGCAGTTCTCTGATCTGTTAGGATAAGGGGGAGGATACCGTCCTTCTAAACTCAATCAGAATTAAGGGATGAGAGCAGCTTCCAGGAGGAAAAATGAATAAAAATACATGTTCAAATGGTACAAAAGAATGAACCGTGAAAATTGTCTCTAACAGTAAATCTCCCTGCCACACGTGCCTGTCAGTCTCCCTCTCCAGAGATAACCGCTGCGAGTTTCTTGAGTATATTTCCAGAGAGATTCTGTGCACACAGAGGTAAAGGGGTGCCTGTGCGTGTGTGCACGAGTGTGTGTGTGTGCACGTGTGTGTATGTCCTGAAAAGATGGTATGCTCAGAGTTTCAGTTTGGGATGATAAGAAAATCCTGGAGAAGGATAGTGGTGATGGTTGCACAACACGGTGGATGTCTTTCACGCTACTGAATTGTACACTTAAAAGTGGTTAAAATGGTAAAGTTTATGTGTCTTTTACTACAGTTAAAAAGTAATCATAATGTGCCTGCCATCCGTATTTTCCTCCGTCTTTTTCAGTTAGTGGTGTGTCTAGTACGTTATTCCACCGTCGCCCCATGCGGTGATCTGTTCTTGGTCACCTCCGTCAAGGCGGGAACTTTGTTTCCCCAAACGCCCTTCACTGTAGGGTGTCTGGTTAGAGGCGGCCAGAAGAGGAGTTTGTGGAGATCTAGAAGGTGGAAGCAGAGAGGCCATCCCTCTCGAGGTTGTGACGGTCAGATGCCCCAACGGTGGCAGCTTCTCCTCACTCTCTTCACGACCCCCTCCTCTTACCAGCTGATTGGCAGGGGCCGGGACCCACCACCCAGAGGATCAGGGTGGACCAGAGAGATGCAGCCACCCAGGCACATCGTCCCCCAGCCCTGCCAGGGTGGCCCTTTTGCTGGTTCCTCAGATCACGGGTACCTCTTACCCACCAGGGTCTCTCCTGAATCCCCATTCCCTCTGTTGTTCCCCATAACAAAGCCCCTTGTTCCAGAAATCACAGTGGTTTTGTTTCCCTGAGGGAATCCTGAGTCTTTCACCCACGTTCTGCCTTGTTCTTTGTATTTTTAATTGTGCTAAACACACATAACATAAAACTTACCATCGTAAGCGTTCCTGAATGTACAGTTCAGTTGCGTTAAGTACGGTCACATTGTCGTGCAACCCATCTCCAGAGCTCTGTTCATTTTGCAGAACTGAAACTCTGCACCCATTTAAGAACCAGCCCCACTCCCCCCTCCTCCTGGTGACCGCCACTGTACTTTCTGTCTCTACGAATTTGATTCCTCTAGATACCTCCTATGAGAGGAATCACACAGAATTTGTCGTTCTGTGACTGACCGATTTCACTGAGCATGATGTCCCCGGGGGTCATCCGTGTTGTGGCGTGTGTCGGAATTTCCTTCCTTATTAAGGCTGAATCCTCATCCACTGTATGTATGGACCACATTTTGCTATCCATCTGTCCACGCACGTACACTCGGGTTGCCTGCGCCTCTTGGTTGTTGTCACGAGTGCTGGTGCCACCTCCTTCCTAATGGTTGCGCTGGAGGAGAGCAGCGAGGCTGAGAGCACAGGCTCTGGAGCCAGAGGGACCCAGGCTTGAATCCTGCCTCTGGACCCGGGGGACACAGTGGGCACATAGTAAGTGTTCAGTGAAGGAGAGCTGTCACCCTCACTACGGCCATCTCTAGGAGACGTTCTCCTCTCAAAACCGTAGCCACAGCTCCCCCCTGGGGTCATCCCACCCTCAGCAGCCCTAGGGCTCCCACCGTCTCCAGGGGCTTCGGGTGACCACAGTCTGTCACAGTCTCCTGTTCACACTGTGGGCACACTGGGCCGTGGAGCAGACTCCCCCCCGCCCCGTCTTTTGACCCTTGGCACAAGCTGTTATGTGTGTGCACATGTCTGCCCTGCACATGAGGGCCCCATGGGGGCCAGGTCACGGGTGGAGTCACTTGCGTCTGGAATGTTCTAGCCATCAGCTGAAAGCATCAGGCTGGGTGGCAGCTCTGCCCTCAACTTGCCTGTTCTCTCATTTGCTTGTTCACCTTCTGGGGTTGAGGGCACTGGCCCAGGAGTCAACACACCAGCCTTTTGTCTCCCGCTGCGGCAGCTCATTCTGTGAATTCAGACAAGCCCCTTCCCTCAGCGGGCTTCCCTTTCCTCTCTGTAAAACGCAGGGATTGACTGGATTCAAAATGCTCCCCCAGAACACCTAGGCTCTGATTTTCATCTGGCTCCTTTGAGCCACATTCATTTATCCTTCTACCCATCCATCCATCCTCCAGTGATTTTATTTTTTTCACCTTTATTGGTGTTTCTTCTCATTCCAAGGTGTAGTGCTGGCACATGGCAACATCTCCAGTGTCGGGCTTAGAAAGTGAGCATCATTCTTAGTTACATCCTCTAGATCTGTGGTTTTCAATGGGGTAGGGCGGGGGGGGGGTGCTCCCCAGGGGGCGTTTTGGAATGTCTGGAGACATTTTTGGTTGTCACAGCTTTAGGGGGGTGGGAGAGGAAGTATTGCCCCTACTGGCATCTAATGAATAGAGGCCAGGGATGCTGCCCAACATCCTACGGTGCCCAGGACAGCCCTTAGGCAAAGAATTATCCAGCCTATAATGTCAATAGAGCCAAGGTTAAAAACCCTGCTCTAGGGATTGATGCCGTAAATATCTGCAGGTTTATTTTCCCTAAAATGTCTGTGAATATACAAATATAAATATGTGTATTTTTAAAAATGAAATGGGCTCAAACTGCAGTTTACTTTGTTCCTTTCATAAAATTAGCAGTGACATTTTAAGCATTTAGAATCGGATTTTGCCTAAATTGGAATCCTGACTTCACCACTTACAGACTGCGTGACCTAACACTCCACTCCTCCCTTTCTTCATCTGTCAAGTGGGGATAATAACAGTACCCACTTCACAGCATTAGCACGGTGTCAGCTGCTCATTGTTACTGGTGTTTTTCTGTATTTGTGAGGAAGGAGGGAGCAGCATCCCTGTGCCCACTGCCCGAATGAGGAAACTGAGACTTGGAGTCCACCAGCGACTTGATGCAGGCAGGCTGTCCAGGAAGTCAGTGGCAGGGTTGGGCTGGAACTCAGGGCTGTTTCCAGCTAAGTGCAGCACTTCTGATAAAAGTATATGTTTCTGTTTGTTTATATGTTTGCTTTATTCTGTTTTGTTTTGGTGGGAGGCGGGGGCAGGTCCAGAAGAGTGGAGGGCACTAGCCCTGTGCTCCGGGGTGGGAGAGAGAGTCTGTCCCAGGCCTCAGGGCCAGGGTCCAGCCCCCTCTGCCCCTGCCGCCCTGGGGCTCGGCCTGGCTCTCCCCTAGGCTGCAAGCAGGCCCTGCCTTATCTCCAGACGCCTGTTATCTGCACACCCATCTGTGGACAAATGGCCAGCCGGCTGGCTCCTGGTCACCCCCACCGGGAGGGGGCCCCTCCTCTCAGGTCTCTGTCTGGCAATTTGGGCTGGAGCCCTAGGTGGGGGGTCTCACAATGGAGGCGGCACAGCCCAGTCCCACCCCTGGGGCTTTCAACCCCAGAATGAACAGCTGCTTGGATATTCCGTTCATGGGCTAGGAATCCAGGCCAGGAAACTCATCCCGTCCCACCACCCTTCACTCATTGTTTTATAATGTGGGTAACAGCTGGAATTGTCTTTCCCATTGAGCAGATAGGGAAACCGAGGCTCAGAGAGGGGATGTGACTTGGTGCAGGTCACACAGCAAGGCAGTGGCACTGCTGGGAGTAGAACCAGGCCCCCGGCTCCTATCCTGGCCTCTGAGAAGGAGAGCCCACAGACCCCAGGCCCCATTGCCATGGAAGCCAGGTGGCTGGGACACAGAAACTTCCCTCTTTGGGCCTTCACGTCTTAAACAGAGACAGAAGTGCGGGAGAGGAATGGGCCTGCCCTTAGCTCCCAGGAGACCAGGGGAGCAGTGGGTGGGGTGAAGCTTGTGGGCTCCGGACTCACCGTGCCTGGGTTCAAGTCCTACCTTCCCTACTGACTCTCAGCATGACTTTGGACAATCAGCTGGCCACCCTCTCTTTGCCTTGGTTTCGCCATATGAAAAATGGGAAAACAAGACTCCCTACCTCATAGGGTTGTTGTGAGGATGAAATGAGTTAATCTGATAAAGTACTTGGAACAGTGCTTGGCACCTGACTACTCATAAGTAAATGTGAATTGCTGTAATTTGGGGGTTGGGGGGGGTGTCTTTTTCTTTTTTTTTTTTTAGTTGCTGTTATTTTTATTACTAGTATAGTGTAGTAGGAGAACACAGTAGAGTACTTGTAGTAGCTGGGCTGACTGCATGACCTTGGGCTACTGACTTAACATCTCTGAGCCTCTGTTTTCCCACCTGCAAAATGGGGCAGTGAGGGGCAGTACGTCTTTATGGCTCTAGAGAGGGCCTTGGCATGGAGTGTGGCCCCAGCGGCCAGGGTGGGGCAGGGCTCTGCCAGGGACCCACAGGGAAGGGTGTCTGCCTGTAAGCTGGAGACAGCCTGTGGGCCTTTGTTTACAGAGCCCATCTGTCCTCTGATGGATGCAGCCGGCAGAAGTCTGTTTGTAAGTTTCTCCTGGAAACATGAATCAAGGTCTGTTTGGAGAACACGTGGACTCCTCTGTCAAACATTCCACCCGTGCTGGGGCCGCAGAGCCCCGGGGAGCCAAGAGCAGAACGTGTCCCAGATCGTCCCCAGGGACAGAGCTGAGGCCCGGAGACGGAGCCTTCCGGCCAGGCCTCAGAGGGACAGCCTGGGCTCGGCAACCTCCGAGACAGATGCCTTCCCTGGCCTCAAGCAGCTCTCTAGAAAGCAAGATAAGCCCCGAACTCGACCAGAAAACAGGGAGGGAGAGATAAGGACCCATCTGCTTCCACTCTTGTCCCCTCTGATCTTCCACAGCTGCACCAGAGTGGTCTTTTAAACATGTAAATCTCTGCCGTTCTCTCCTCACAACCCACCAGTGGCTTCCTTGGCAGTTGAGTCAAGATCAGTTTCCTTAAAAATGGCCTTGGTCCCGTGGGATCTTGCCCCTGCCCACCGTTCTCCGGCACGTCCACCCTCAAGCTACTGCTTTCCCAGCTCCTCCAGCAAGCCGGCCGCATGTCTGTCCCGGTGCGTCCCCCCTGCCTCCTTGGTGCCCGCAATGGTCTCCTCCCCAGAGGCCCCCCATCACCCTGCTGTCATAGCACAGTTCTTTCTGTGATGGCGCCTGTCAGTTTGGGATTATATGTGTATTTGATTGTTGATGATTTCAGTCTCTGTGTCCACAAGGGTGGGGTACTCTGTGTCCACCTGAAAATGGAGGTGATGATACCTACTTCACAGACAGAGAGGTGAGAAGTAAATGGGGGGGTGTATGGAAAGCCCTTAGTCAGAGCTCAATAAATGATATCACGATTACAGATTTCCTCTTCACCACCATTCCAATCTGAAGAAAGAGGTATTACTGTCTGCATTTTTTTCTATAATACATTAATTTGATTTATTTTTAATACTACATATATTTTAAATTGAAACAATTTCAAGTGTATAGGAAGGGGGGGGGAGTAAAGTACATAGATGTTTTTTTCCCTGAACCACTTGAGAATAAGTTGGTGATATAATGCCCCACCTCCCCCAAACACTTTCATGTTTATTTCCAACAAACATGGACCATCTCCTGCAAACCATAATATAGCCATCACTGCATTGACACGCTCCTGCCATAGAATCCTCAGACCCCGTCCGCAATTGTGCACCATGCTAGGATCAGGTGTGGCATCGTCGTTGCATCTACTAGGTCTCCTTCAGCCTGGAGCAATCTCTCAGACTTTCTGACTCTCACGACCTTGACAGTTTCAAAGATTACTGGCCAAGTATTTTGTAGAATGTCCCTTAATTGTGTTTCATCTGATGATTAGATTCAAGTTATGCAGAAGGAACACCACAGATGTGATGCTGTTTCTTCTGTCTGCATTTTTTAAAAATTATTTATTTATTTATTTATGGCTGTGTTGGGTCTTCATTTCTGTGCGAGGGCTTTCTCTAGTTGCGGCAAGCAGGGGCCACTCTTCATCGCGGTGCGCAGGCCTCTCATTATCGCGGCCTCTCTTGTTGTGGAGCACGGGCTCCAGACGCGCAGGCTCAGTAGTTGTGGCTCACGGGCCTAGTTGCTCCGCGGCACGTGGGATCTTCCCAGACCAGGGTTCGAACCCATGTCCCCTGCATTGGCAGGCAGATTCTCAACCACTGCGCCACCAGGGAAGCCCTGCATATTTATTTATTTTTTTTTTTTAAAGGTAAGGAAACCGAGGAGGTGCAAAAGGGGGAAGAGAAAGGTCTTAACAGTAGTCTCTGAGTAGAAAACACCAAGGTGGGAATGTATGTGGCTTATTCTACTTTAAGTCCTTTCTGCTGCAAGAATGTCCTCATTCATTAGAGGTTTACTGAAGCTGAGCCTTGCCAGAATGATGCCTCTTGGCATCAGGTAAGAGACTGGGAAGGAGGTAGGGGCAATTTAGAAGTGCTCGTCACTCTCCCCAAGAGTTGAAGCTGCTGGGCACCCATCTTCCTCTAGGTGGCGCACAACTCTCTGGGGAAAGGAAGGAACCCTGGTGAAAATCCAAGGGAAGGAGGGATGGTTTTAGAGAGGTAAGCCCTGCCTATCCAAGTGGGGTCCCACAGAGGAGTCAGCATTGCACCCCCATACTCCCCCTAGAGGAGGGACCAGTATCCATTCATTCATTCATTCATGTACAACAAGTATTTTTCTGTGCCTCTTTCCTACTGATAGCTAAGGCTCTTGCCATCGGAAGGTCACAGCTCAAAGCAAGGGAGGGCAAGGTTGTTGGACTTAGAGCTCAGGACACCCAGGTTCAGGCCCAGGTTTTGCCTCTGACTTACTGTGAGACCCCTTTCTGGGTTCCAGCAGTTTTAAAAAATGAGGGTGTCAGCTTGGCTAGACTGGGGGTCTCTTTCATCACCTAACCGCCCATGCCCAGCCACCTCCATCATGAACCCATCCCTAAATCTGACTGGCCCTCTGCTCCGGACTCTTCTTTCCCATAAGAAAGCAACCAAGGTGTGGGGTTAAAGTGTTCACAAGCAGGTGAGAATGAAGCTTGAAAGGGCCTGGGGTATTTACATAGTGGGGAAAGGGCTGGCTTGGCCAAGAAATCTCCAGCCCCAGAAAGGGGGGCGGTGGTGGAAGGAAGGAGCTGGCCTATCTTCCCCGCCTCACCCCCAGAGCAGAGCAGTACCTTGGTCCCCATCCTTCAAGTGCTGCCCTCCGGCTTGCTCACCAGGAGCATCTCACCCACTTGGAAATCGCAGTACGGGGTGTCCAGGGACTGGTGTCTGCTCCCAGGTTCCCCCTCGCCCGCAAACTGTATCACCTGGGGCAGTGACTTAACCTTACTGTGTGTGCCTCAGTTTCTTCATCTGTTAAACAGGAGCCAAGAACACTTTTCCCATAGGGAGGTGGTAGTCACAACTGCTGATTAAAATGCTTCCATATGCTTTTGCTCCTAAGAGCAGGACGGATGTAAGAGAGGGCTGGGGATACCCGGCACCCTGACTCACAGGAAGATCATGTGGGAGGAAGTGGGGCCCTCAGGGTGCTCATCACAGATAAGGGGCCCTTTGGTGCTTTCTGCACCACCTACGCTAGTAATGCTCAGTCATGGACTGTAGCTTGCAATGTCCAAAGCACTCCCATACCCATGGCCTCATGTGACCCTCACCTTCTACCTTGATGGTGTGTGTGTGTGTGTGTGAGTGTGTGTGTGTGTGTGTGTGCACACGCGCGTGCAAGGGTGGGGCAGCGGGACCGGGCTGAGGCTTGAGAAGAGAGGTGTAACTTGCCTGAGATCACACATCCAGCTAGTGGCAGAGTCAAGCTGTAGAGGAATCAGGCAGGCCTGGGTTTGAGTCCCAAGCTGTGTGACCTGAGGCAAATCACTTCACCTCTCTGAGTCTCAGTTTCTTTATTCATCCCATGAGGATAGCTCAAAATTGTTTTGAGGGGTAAATAAAATAAGTAGCGTGAGATGCAGGGTGTCATCCTGATTTTGGTAATTTTCAGAGTGAGAACACACTTTTCATGGTTCTAAGGGACCATCTTTGGGGAAGGGGATTTTTCTTTTTCTCATCTCACTGATATGTCTTCCCTGGCTCCCTCCTCCTCCCCCATGATCTCTTATCACAGTCTATCCCTGATGTCTTCCTGGTCTACTGTAAGCAGCATGAGGTCAGGGATTGGGTGTGTTTCTCTATTAGTTCGTTCAGGCTGCTAAAACCAAGTACTAAAGTATTGGGTGACTTATAAGCAACAGTAATTTATTTCTCACAGTTCTGGAGGCCAGAAGTCTGAGATCAGGGTGCCAGCAGGGTCGGGTTCTGGTGAGAAACTTCTTCCCGGTTGCAGGTTGCAGAGTGTTGACTTTTCACTGTAGCCTCACATGACGCAGCTTTTTGGGGTCTCTTTATAAGGGCACTGATCCCTCTCATGAGGGCTCCACCCTTATGACCTAATCACCTCCCAAAGGCCCCACCTTCTAATACCACCACATTGGGGATTAGGATTTCAATATATGAATTTGGGGTGGGGGCGGGGTGACGCAAACATTCAGCCCATCGCAGCCTTATTCATCGCTGAGCACACAGCACTGCACCTTCTCCTGTGTAAAAATAGTGAATGCTGACCATGGCAGTTCCGTGCTAAGCCCTTTCTCTGCCTCTTCTCACTTCTCACAGCCCTCCGAGGTAGGAGCTGCTGTCCTCATCCCCATCATAAGGACAGAACTGGAGTTCAGACAGGGAAAGTAAGTTGCCAACAGGGCCACCTCTAGGGTGAGGCAAGAGGGGCACCCAAGGTGCAAACATTTTGCATTTATAAAGCCCACGGTGCCAGGAACATTGGCCACACTAAATCCATGCTGGCTATTCCATGAGTGTCATTGTTGCCTTCTGATTCTCAGTCCCTCCTTTCAACATCCAGGGTTACATTGCCCTGACCCATGGCCCACCAACATCAGCCCTTAGGGCTTTCTCCAGCTGGGCAGGGTGACCCTGTGCTAACATTTTCCAAGCTCTGTTACTCAACTCTTATCAGTGACCAACTCCTGTGCATCAGAGAGAAACGGCCGCCACTTGCGTGTACTGTAGCCCTGTTTTGTCTATTTATAGGAAGCGCGTGGTCTTAATGCTGTTTCTGTTACTATGGCCGGCGTCTCGGCTAACTGTGCACAAAAGCAGTAGAAAGCTTCAGTCCCGCCCAAGAGAAAGCCTGAGAAATGTCTTTCTCCAGAGGCCTTTGAGAAAGCAAACTGCTTCATGGGGAATTTAGAGGGTCAGCTTGCCCCATTCCCTGCCCCCGTCCCCTCATCTGGACAATAACAGCTCCTGTCTCCGAGATCATTCCTGCAGGTTCCAGCTGAGTGGCAGGATTTGACTTCTGGGTGGCAATTAGCCTGATAAGACCATAACCTCATTTTCCTGCCTCTGGCCAGAGCAGAGACCAGCTAGCTGGAGCCTGCCCGGCGGACCCCTTGGCCAGGGCCTCCCTCACTGGACTTAGAGTCAAGGACCCTAGTTCAAGGCCTTGGGCAAGGCTCTTTCCCTCTCTGGGCCTCTAATTGCCCATCTGGGAAATGGAGCATATTCTGACCTTCATGGACTTGTGGGGTAATGAGTGAGAAATTGCTTTGGAAAGCATCACTGGCAACAGTGCATTGCTGACCACAGACATACATAGAGCTGGGGCCGTTTCTGGAGTATTCCTGAAGGAACAAAGGAAAGGGCACTAGCCAAGGAGTCGGAGGGACCTGGAGTTCTGAGTCCCAGCTCCCGTGTTCACTGGCTATGTGCTCCCAGGCCAGCTGCCTGTTTCCTCCTCTGTAAGATGGGGCATTGTCTGTGCCTTTCCCTCCTTGCACATGGTTACGAGAGGCAGGAGACACTGGTTGTTAAGATCACAGGCTTCAGATTAGAGGGACCTGGGTTCAAATACTGCCTCAGCCTCTTACTAGCTGTGTGCCCTTGGGCAAGTTACTTAACCACTTAGAGCCTCCACTTCCCCATTCATAAAATGGGGAGAACGGTAGTTCATATTTATATAGTTGTTGTGGAGATTAAATTAAGCAAAGTAGGGAAAGTGTTCAGCACAATGATGGCAAGTGGTGAGAGGACCCGGGGACAGCTGTGTGATCTTGAGCACATATATAACTCTGCCTCCTTAACTTGCTCTCCTCCTCTGAGAATTGAGGCCAGGCAGCACAGGCAAAGCTTAGGCTTCAAGAACATACCATGGAACGGCAGAAGGGCTCCAGTGATTCTCAACTCAGTGTCAGATGAAGAAAGGTGTCTTTCTATCCACAGGCCTCTGCCCCTTCTCTGCTTAACACAGAAGCAAAGAATGTTGGCCGTGAAGCCAACTTATCAGCTGTGCAACCCTGGTCAAGTTAATGAACCTCTCTGTTCCTTGCTTTCCTCATCTGGAAAATGGGATAATAATAGTGTCATACTACCTCTTAGAGTTGTTTGAGGACTAAATGTGTTCATGTACGTAAAGTGTTTAAAGCAGTGCCTACCCTCCAGTGAGGAGAGTGCTCAATACACATGAGTTTTTCTTTGAATTATTTTGTAATACTGGTTTTCTCCTCAAGTCACCTTTGCAGCAGACAGGGCTTGGCTGAAACCCTGGGAGTGTGTGGAGAAGCCGCAGAGAGTCAGAGAGAACCCCGAGGCCCGGGCCTGCCACTCGCATGCTCAGTGTTTTTGGCAAGTCTTCTCCCCTGTCAGGGCCTATCTCCACACTGGTAGGATGAGAGTATGAGACAGGAACCTTCCAGAATTCTAGGTCCAGGGTGGCTTGGTCCCTGCGAGAACGCCTGAGGGGCCCGCTTTGCTTACTGGCCTCCGGGCGATCTGGCGGGGCCGAGGTGCCCGCCTTGGTGGCCCCCCTTGTCTCACTCACTCCACAGCTCTGGCCCTGAGAGAAAGCAGACCCCTCCCTGGCAGTCACATGAGCTGACCCCAGCTCGGGCCTTGGAAGGACAGGCTGTGGTGGGAGCCCGGGGAGGAGGGCGTGTGGGCCGGTGTGTGTACAGAAACACATGAATGCTGACTTGGGCAGACACGCACGGCAGGCACGTATGCTCCGACATGGGCATCAGCCAGACAGCTCACAGCGGTGCTCCCCATGCCTCCCTCAGACGGCCCCTGGCCGGCCCCCCGCCCTACCTTGATGTGGCAGGATCTGGCCTGGTGCTCTTGCCAGAGACACTGAGCAAGTTTCTCCCACAGCACAGACCCTCCACTGCCAGAGGGACGAGAGGGCTGTCGATAGCTCCCAGATGAGCCAGGCTGACGTGCATACGTACATGTTCACTGAAATGTGTCTTAGATAAAATGTGACCGGCGGTTACAATGGAATAACAGATGTAATAAAAGAACTTTTCCTTATTTTTAGAAGTTTCTTTTCCAAAAAATAAATTTAAAAATGAAGGTAATTTAAAATTTTTTAAAAGCCCTTTAAATAAAGATTTTAAGTCAATAATCATACAGGTGGATCTCAGGTGTGGCAACACCTTGGGTGCTTGAGGTTTGTGACACCGTTGACACCATTCAGTCCAAATCCTTCGTCTCCATTTTACAAACGGGCAAACTGAGGCCCAACTCAGGAAAGGGTCTTTCTTAAGATGAACACTTGCTTGGGGACCCAGAGAGCAGGGCTCTTGACTCTGCCTCTGACTGACTGTGTGACCTTGGGCTAGCCACCTCATCCCCAACTTCAGGTTTCTTTACTGCAAAATCAAGGATGGGAATTCTGTGGTGGTCCAGTGGTTAGGACTCTGCGCTTTCACTGCCGAGGGCCTGGATTCGATCCCTGGTCAGGGAACTAAGATCCCACAGACATCATGGTGCGGCCAAAAGAAATTTTAAAATAAAATAAATAAAATAAAATCAAGGAGAAATCTCTCCCCACACCGCTCGCCTCCCAGGGTGGCTGTGAGGATTGCAAGCTAGAGGCAAGGAAGGGGAGAGCACCTTGCAAACAGATTTAGGGTGTTGTCTCCACGAGAGGCAGAGCAAAGTCCAGAGCCCAGGTCTCCTGACATCCCCTCCCGGGCTTGCTTCAGGGCAGCACACAGCACCGAGGAAGGGGAGAGGGTGGGTTTCAGAGCCAGGCGGGAGGTGCCTGAGTTCAGTCTCTACCTGTTTATTTCACACCTTCATTTTTTTTTTTTTTTTTTTTGGAGTACTATGTGTAGGACGCAGTGTGAAATACTGGGAAGGCACAGGGGGGCTGGAAGAGGCAGAAGTTAGTCCAATAAATAAATGTAATATTACAAGTTCAGCATGGCATAGGTTCACAATGTGGGGAGGGACATTTGTTCTGGTTAGGGAGGTCAGCATAGGCTGACCAGGAATGATGATCAAACTGAGGTTAAAGAAGAAGAGGAGTTGACAAAAGAGATGGAAGAGTATTCCAGGCAGAGGAAACAGCCAGTGCAAAGACCCTGGGGTAGGAGGAAACAGGAGCACTTGAATTACTTTAGCATGGTTGTGGTACAGAGTCCCCGGTGAAGCGTCCTCGGCCAAGTGAAGCTGGAGAGCTAGGCAGTGCCAAGCACGCAGCACTCAAGGGCGAGTTAGGATTTGGGCTATAATTGTAAGAGCAGTGGAAATCCATTAAAGGCTTTTAAGCAGGGAGTGATATCCATTGTGATAAGCTCACTGGCTGCAAGTCAAGTGTGAAAGAAAAGAACATGAGGGGAGACTTCCTTTACAGAAACCAGAACATGCAATAAAGTCACTAAAATCAGATCAGTCTGATATTGGGAAAAGCATAGACAAATAGATCCATGGAACACGATAAATAATCCAGAATTAGATCCCAAGATGTAGGTGTTAATATTGGACAAAAGAGGTACCTCATTTCAGCAGAAGAAGGGATAGTTTCTTTCACGAATGGTGCAGGCCCAATAACGTAGCCCACTGGAATAAATTAAACTGAATACTCATCGTACACCATCAAATACTGAATTTCAGGTGGATCAAAAAATTTAATGAAAGAATTAAAATAATACAATATATTGTTAGAGATTCTAGGAGACTGCAAGTGTAAAGTAGAGCAGGGGTCAGCTAGCTGCTGCCCAGGGACCAAATCCATGGCTGCCTTTCACTTTTGTTTTTGTTTTCATAACGGCTTTATTGAGATACAGTTCACATACCATAAAATTAAAGTGTACAGTTCATTGATTTTTAGTATATTCATAGATATGTACAACCATTACCGAAGTCAATTTTAGAACATTTTCATAACCTGAAAAAGAAACTCCACAACCATTAACTATCAACCCCCTATCTCCTATCCTCCCTCAGCCCTCAGCAACCACCAGTCTACTTTCTGTCTATAGATCGGCCTGTTCTGGATATTTCACAGAAATGGAATCGTACAGTATGTGACCTTTTGTGTCTAACTTCTTTCCTTGAGCCTGATGTTTCCAAGGTTCACCCATGTTGCAGCATGGATCAGGACTTCTATAAAGGAATACTATGCCATTGTATGGCTGTGTATCCATTTATCAGTTGATGGACAGTTGGGTGGTTTCCACCTTTTGGCTATTATGATTAGTGCTGCTATGAACATTCATGTACAGGTTTTTGGTGGACCTATGCTCTCATTTCTCTTGGGCAGATACCTAGGAGCAGAATTGCTGCTGCCTGTTTTTGTAAATAATGTTTCATTGGAACATGTTTGTTGATATATTGTCTATGGTTGCATTCTTGCTACAATGGCAGTGTCAGGTAGTTGCAACAGAGTCTGTACAACCCACAAAATCTGAAATAGATACTACTTGGCCTTTTACAGAAACAATTTTGCCAGCTCATGATCTAGAGGCAGGGAAGACCTCACCTTTCAAGGCTGAAAATCAAGAAGCTATAAAAGAAAAGAGATCTTATTTAAAAATTAAATTTGACTTTATATATGGTCATATATATCATATATATATTTGGTATATATGATATTATATATAAGATACATGATTATACAATATATATAAAATCTATACAACCTAGCTTCCCTGGTGGCGCAGTGGTTGAGAGTCCGCCTGCTGATGCAGGGGACACGGGTTCATGCCCCGGTCCGGGAAGATCCCATATGCCACGGACCGGCTGGGCCCATGAGCCATGGCTGCTGAGCCTGCGCGTCCGGAGCCTGTGCTCCGCAACGGGAGAGGCCACAACAGTGAGAGGCCCCCGTACCGCAAAAAAAAAAAAAAAAAAAAAAAATCTGTACAACCCAACTGTTCCTCAATGATAAATGGATAAATAAAATATGATATAGCCATACAATAGAATATTATTTTATATATATAATATATATTAAATCATATGTATAAATATATATATATACACATATACACACACAATCTTTAGTATGGCAAAAGATGCTAAAAAAGTCATTAGGCAAAAAAATAGAACTTGAAAAAAAGAAGTGTAACACTGACAGCAGAGAATGGATTCCTATCTTGTATCAGGGTCCTGGTAGGAGGTGGGTGGCACACCAGAATTGAGTCATTTAAGGAGATGTCATGAAGGGACAATACAAAGGGACTGTTTTGAAAGGTTTGGGCAGGGTTGAGGAAACACACCCAGGGAGGTGAACAAGAGCTGGTATCAGAAGGGAATCATTTCTACCTAGGACCTGTGCCCAGTGGGAGGAGGGGGGAGAGCTTGGGAATAAATACCCCAACCTCTCTTTCCTCCTGCCCAGTGACTTCCAGCTGTGCCTCCCATTGGCCAAACCCAACTGGAAGCTGAGGACTGGGAGCTCTTTATAATCCCTGTGGTGTACGAGGCACCAAGCAGATGGATAAAGTCAGAGAGCCTGGATCTGGAGGGGCAGATGGAAGATATCCAGCATATAGATTGAAAGTAGAGAACATCCCAATGGAAAAATGGGCAAAGGGGATGATTAGATAAAAAAACGACTGAGCAAATTAAATGGCCAGAAAAGGTTATGAAAAATGTACATATGCAAGTAGTCAGGAAAACCTAAGTAAGTCTAGCAATATGATAGAGTTTTGCGTCTGTCAGAGCTGTAACACCTACTGCTGGTGTGGACGTAAGGAAAGTGGTACTCCCACATGTTGCTGGTGGACATGTGAAGTGTGATGGATGTTTGGAAAGCAGCAATTCAACTCTTGGGAATCTACCCCATAGGAATAAAGACCCTGATAAGGAAGGACTTACGTGTAAGAATATTACAGTAGATGCTGTCATACTTACAGTTGCCCATCATCTTTTGAATAGCCTTTCTCTGACGTTTGGGGAAATCCCTGTGTTGGAGTTGCAGTTCCACCTCCCCAGTTTAAGAATCTCAAAGTTGCTGCTTGGGTATGGCCATTCCAGCAGGTTTCCACCAATCAGATGCACCCAGTGAGACTTCTTTTTAAAATTTTTTAAGTTTTTGGCTGTGCTGCGTGGCTTGTGGGATCGTAGTTCCCCAATCAGGGATCGAACCTGGGACCCTGGCAGTGGCCCCTGGTGCCAAGTCCTAACCACTGGACCACCAGGAAATTCCCAAGGCTTCCTTCATTTTCTGTGGGTGCAGGGGCAAACAGGGAGTCCAGCTCTGGTGGCTGCAGTACCAAGGACTGTCTCTCAGGGGCTGCAAGGTGGAGCTCTAGGTGCAGGATGGCATGCAGTGGGGTGAGGGCACGACTTGGTGAGACCGCAGCTGGTGAATTCACCAGGCTATTCTGTGGTGCAGTTTAGGGCTTTTTTTTTTTTTTTTGCGGTACGTGGGCCTCTCACTGCTGTGGCCTCTCCCGTTGTGGAGCACAGGTTCCGGATGCGCAGGCCCAGCTCCATGGCTCACGGGCGCAGCTGCTCCGCGGCATGTGGGATCTTCCCGCACCAGGGCACGAACCCGTGTCCCCTGCATCGGCAGGCGGACTCTCAACCACTGCGCCACCAGGGAAGCCCCGGTTTAGGGATTTGATCTTAGAAACTGAGCCTCCAGCTCAAACAGGCTAAGCTGCCATGGCTTCTTAGAACCCTACCTGACACTTACTTCACCGTTGTTCCCAGTGGAGAAAAGCTGGACGCAGGGAATGACCATCAACAAGGCAACAACTGAATAAACTCGTCCATCCACAGAACAGAATATTAGGCAGCCATTAAAAAGAATAAATTAGAGTTATCCTAGCTGACTTGAAAAGATAGATGTCTATGAAGTAATGGTGGGTGTAGAAGGCAAAGAGCAGAAAACTATAATATGGTCCCATTTTAAAAAAAAGAAATAGTGACAAATAAACTCTGTATATGTAAATGTGGATGCAGGTACATGCTTAGAATTGAATGAGTTCTATTTAGGATTGAATGAGCAGATTAAAACACAGGACACACACTAGGTTGTTGACATGGAGTGTGGGGCGCTGTGGTGAGGGGAAGAGATGGAAAAAGAGGAGCCAAACGATAAAGGAAAGAAGGAAAACTGTACTGATGAAATGAAGTATATTTCTGATCATTTTAAGGTATTCACAGAAAATTATATGTGTACGTATTTATATGTATGTGTGTATGTATTGTGGGCATATACATAAAGAAATCATATTTAAAAGATTTTTAAAACAAAAAGTCACTGGCTATAGTATTAGGACCGCCTGGTGGCAGGGTGACCGGTTGGGAGGTTGTGCCCTTTATTTATTTATTTATTATTTTTGCCTGCGTTGGGTCTTTGTTGCTGTGCACAGGCTTTCTCTAGTTGCGGCGAGCGGGGGCTACTCTTCGTTGTGGTGCGTGGGCTTCTCATTGCGGTGGCTTCTCTTGTTGCAGAGCATGGGCTCTAGGCGCACGGGCTTCAGTAGTTGTGGCTCGCGGGCTCTAGAGCTCAGGCTCAGTAGTTGTGGCGCATGGGCTTAGTTGTTCCGTGGCATGTGAGATCTTCCCGGATCAGGGCTCGAACCCGTGTCCCCTGCATTGGCAGGAAGATTCTTAACCACTGAGTCTGTGCCCTTTAGCAGGGAGGGGAGATGGTGACTTGGACCAGGGGCTGACAGTGAGCATAGAGACAAAAGGACGGGCTTGAGAAACGCCCAGCAGATGGCCTGGACAGGGAATTGGTTGGTTTGTGGGGTGGTGATAAAAGATTTCCAGGTTGCTACTAACTGGGTGATCTTGAATTCCTCCATTCCCTCACCTGGAAACTAAGGAATGATATTTCACAGAACTGTGGGGATGAAATGAAGGAACATATAAGATGCCCAGCAGAATGTGCCCATCACCTTCTTTCACTCCTAAATAACTCAGCCAGGAAGCCGCCACCTAAAAACCAGAGCCTGCTTGGTAGGGTCTCTCTGTCACCCCCAAAGACCATGTGTTCTGGGGGTTTGCCCAGGGGAGGCTGAGGGCCTGGGATGCTCTGATCATCAAGGCAAGGTGGGGCATGGAGAAGGTCCAGGGCAGGGTGGGAGACGAGGTTCAAGTATCTTGTTTGTTGTTGCAGAGCCCAAGCCACTCTGGGAGGAGCCTGGGACTGGGATGTGTGCAGGCAGGGAACTCTAGCCCAGGGACCTTCAGTCTGGCTTTTGTCTCAGTGCCCTGATTTGGCCATTAGAACACACATGTCCATTCAGTCCAGTTCGGTTATTGAGTGCCCACTGGGTGCCAGAGAGGCCCTCAGGGAGTTTTCCTTAAAGAGCCCCAGAAATACATAAATACCAAATAGTAGTGGTGATAAGGGCCAAATGAGCTAGGCAGATAAATAGAATTTCAAAAGAGGGCGGAGGGGACACTTCCATTAAAGAGTGCTCCTGGAAGGCTTTTGGGAGGAGGTGACTTTTGAAGGATGGGTGGAATTTGGACATGTAGCCATGGGCAATGGCAATTTATTTTTTTATCTTCCATTTTTTTAAGAAAGGGAAATTCTTCCCATTCTTAGAGGATCAACTCAAAGGCTGCTTCCTGCTTACTGGATCCCACTGGTTGGAATTATTCATGTTTTCCCAGCACCCCCATTGACAGAGCGTTATTAACAGTGCAAACTGTATGCTGCTTGCCCGATGTCTTCCTGTCTAGTTGGGAGGGTTGAGCTCCTTGGGGACAGGGGCGGTGTCTTCAGGGTTCTTGCCCTAGTGCCAGGCACCTTGCACCTTCACTTAGTATTCAAAAAACTGTATGTTGAATGAAGGAAGTGTAACCAATCTCGCAGCTAATATTTATTTGACCATCCATGTTTTTGGTGAAATCCACGTTTTTACTTTCCTCTGTTCAAGAACCCAGCAAACATTTCCCAGTTCTTTATTTCCCTAATTGGGCCACGAAAATGTGTTTCTCAGAAACAAGGAACAGTAGCTTGTGTATTAAGCCTTTACCATATGTCAGGCGCTTTACAAAGTGCTCTGTAAACTTCATCCATATAACCCTCAAGACAGTTCTTTAAGAAGAGGCTTTTGGGAATTCCCTGGTGGTCCAGTGGTTAGGACTCCATGCTCTCACTGCCGAGGGCCCGGGTTCAAAAACTGGTCAGAGAACTAAGATCCCACAAGCTGTGTGGCACAGCCAAAAAAAAAAAAAAAGTTAAAAAAAATTTTTTTTTAAAGTTTAAAAAATTAAAAAAAAAAAGAGGATTTGAATGTGCCCATTTCACACCCGGGAAAACTGAGATTTAACAAAGCCAGCACTTTCTAGAGTAATGGTGGAGGTAAGATCAGAACCCCAGATCCCTGAGTGCCATCCTTCACACACACACAGCACTTTGTAAGTGTTCTCATGCATGAAGAGTCCCCGAATTTGTAAAATTAGTGGTTAGTCCTGATGGCCTTGGATAGCATCTTCGGCCCTGAAAAGCCAAGGACTCAGTCAGTTCCATGAACATAAAGATCGTCATTTAAACTTGAGACCCAGGTGACCGTTATTTCGCAGTTGAGAAAACAGGCTTGGCAAGAACCTGTGACTGGCACAAAACACTGGCTCCTTGGTGGTGGAGCTGGGTGCCGGGCCCATCTTTTGTGCTCCCCAACCTGTGCTCTTTTTCTCCACGCCTTAGCCTCTCTTGGTCCAGCACCCTGACTGTGGTCTACGTGGTGGCTGCAGCTGCATTTCCTGCTGCACATCGGCTCTCGGGTCCTGGAGGAGATGGAGGTCATTCCTCATTGTCCCCCCCGCCCCATATGATCCCTGCTTTCTTTTTCAAGAATATTTGCCATGTCCCAGGCACTGTGCTAAGCACTTTACACACAGCAGTGCTTTTACCTTCAGTAAAATCCCATGAGGTAGGTGTTAACATTATTCCCATTGAATGCACGGCACCCTGAGACTCAGAGAGGTAGAGGGGCTTGCCCTGTTTACTTAACTGGGGAGCAGAGGTGCTAGGATTTGATCTTAGGTCTGACTGAGCCAAAGCCCAACTTTCCCAAGCATGCGCAAGCACCCACAACCACAGCTCTGTGGCGGCCTCTGTGGAGAGGATGAGAGTTGGAGGGCATCCACCCCTGGGGCCTTGGATTCTAAACATCTGTTCCTTTGCCCAAAGGCTTTGAGGGCGAGACACTCCTCTTTGTGGCAACTCTAGGCTATGGTGAAGATTTTATGGAACAAGGACACTGAATGGGTGACCAGAGAAGAACACAGCAATAGATGTAAAAGTTGCTAGCACTTAATAAGTACACCATTTCTTCTTTCCTCTTGCCTCTCCTTCTTTCCCTTGGATGATTAAGAGCCAGTCTTTGAAGTCAGGCAGACCTGAGTTAAAAGGCTGGTTGAGCAACTGACTAGCTGTGTGGCCTTGGACAAGACACTTAACCTCTCTGGGCTTCAACTCCCTCATCTACAAAATTGGGACAGTGACTGACACAATCTCATTGTTGTTATGTAAATCAGGAATTATGTGTAAAAGGCTCAGTGCAGTGCTGAGTGCATAGCAAATGCTCAGTGAATAGGAAGCTGTTATTATTAGCCTCTTTTGCTCTCATTTCTTCCCCTAAATAGCCGTGACCTATTATCTATGACCTTCTATAGTGACCCTTATCTATGGGCCTCAGCTTCCCAATTTGTACAGTGGACGTGTTTGACTAGGTCAGTGTTTCCCCACCTGTGGTACACTGGTGGTGAGCTGGACGATTATACGTGATACAAAGTGAACATGTGTCATTTTAGCTTATGAATATATTGTAATGTATAAGAGGAAAAAATAAAACTCAGATACCAAATGCATGATTTCATGGGTATTGTTTGGAATGTAGCTAAGTAAAAAGGTAATGATTGAAAGTAAACACCATTAAGTAAATAATAGATCAGGTGGTGCTAGGATGTGGCAGAAATTGAGAAGGTGGTCCTACAGCGGCCATGGGGAAGACTAGGCCAAATGATCTGGCTTTGATTACATGGCCGCCCAGAGAAACTGGCTTGTGAGTGACTTGCCAGAGGGATCCTTTTACACCCCGCTATATTTTTAAGCAGCCAGGTTCCCATAAAGCCCCATTGCCAGGAGTTGGGCTAATGCCCTTTCAGTACACATTGCAAAAATGATGTAAATAACTCATCCTGGGACTTCAAACACGCCACCTCAGATGTATGGTGGGAGATTACAGGTTTCTAAGACGCAGCCCCTCCATCATTCCCGTGGCTTAGAGGCTTGCTGGAGAGTGGAGATCAATGCTGTGGTTTTATGAGCAGCTGGGCCACGTGACCCGGGCCCAAATCCTTTGCTTTATGGGTTGTTTACACATTCCTGGTGAGAAACGATTTACATTCTGGGCCCTGAGCACACTCCTAAATCAGCTGCTGGGTTCTTGAAGTTGGAGGTGAAAGAGATCTGTGTATCCGTGGGCACAAGGAGGCGAGGAGGAGGACAGAGAAGAAGGCTAGAGGAGGGCTGGGGAGGGGGCCCCCTCAGGGCCCCTCGGTTTCCTGAAAGTGGCAGCTGGATCCCATTTCTGCATCAGTAGGGGGCGCTGTGCAGGGCCTGAAGTGGGGAGTACCCCCGAGGGGTTGCAGATGCATACTGGCTCCAGGTGCCCTGGGCTCCACTCCACGTGGGCACACGCTAGCTCACTGGGTTCCCACAGCAGCCCTGGGAGGTTGGGATTATTCTCATTTTCAGATGAGGAACCAGGTGCTCAGAGAAGTGAAGCGGCTTGTTCCCTCTTACACAGCTGGGGGGTGTCCGGGAAGGATTCAAACCCCCTCTAACAGAGGCAAAGTCTATGGTCTCACCACTACGCTTTCTTGTCACTGAGGCTCCCTAGAAGCCATCTGGGCTGCAATTTAGGAAGTGTCTCCTGGCTCAGAGACAGAGGATTAGCAGATGACTCTTCCTGTCTGGGTTTTGCCCCTGACTTAGCTCAGTCACCGTCTGAGAATCCCATGTCACAGAGTTGACCTTAAGGATTCAATGCACAAGATGCCCGGAATCATGGGGCAACTCAGGGTACCCAGTGGGCCCCTGTTCGCTCCTTCTCTCCCCATCCCTCCCCGTCCTTATTCCCTGTTTCCTCTTCCTCGTCCCGGCCCCCTCCCCCTTCTATCCCCCTCCCCCCCGAGAGCGTCCTCACTGTGCCTGCATTCTTCTTGTATGTCTCTCCTTGTGGTTTGCACCCACTGGCCTCAGCTCTGCCCTTTGTAGCTGCCCGGGCTTCTCCTAGGAAGGCCCTGTGATATTGGAGGCTGCGCTCAGCCCCACATCTTCTCCAAGCCACTCAGTGCCTTCAGCAGTTCCCCAAATCACATGGGTTCTAGCCCTCTCCTCATCCTGACTGCTGCCTTCTGAGGTCAGGGCAGAGAGATGACCCAAAGTTGGAGAGTGGAGTTAGCAGCAGCCCAGGTTAAGGAATCTTCTCCCTCTAGATTGAAAGGCAGCTAGGTCTTGGGGAAAGCATGTAGGCTCTGGGATGCATGGATTACAGTCCTGTTCTGACATTGGATCACCTCCCTCAAGGCACTTAACCTCTCTGAGCGTCCCTTTTCTCCTCCATAAAACAGAAGTAATGAATACAGTGCACAGCTGTGCTTTTTGCTGCCCAGCAGCCTTCCATCTTCCACCTTCCACCTGGTACCTGTAGGGCACCATTTCTCTTCCACCCTCGGCCCATATGGTTTGGAGGCAACCGCACCCTCCACTCAAGGACTCAGCTACCCACACTTCCCTCACCCCTCCCTCCAGTGATGGGTTCAGGGATGTACACGCGACCCATTCCAGCCAATGAGAGTCCAGCTGTGAGGGACAGCCACTGTCTCTTTTCAGTGTGTGTAAAGCTGTGAGAATGTGCCATATGAAGTGACTTCTGTTGTTTTGCTATCATGAAGGAAATGCATATCTGAGAATGGAACAACCCCCCAGAGCAGGGCCAAGCCCAGAGATGGCGATATTATTTGAGTGCCTACATTAAGCTGTGCCTGAAGCCAAATTCTTTTGACTTTCCAGATACACAAACCAACACAAGCTTTGTGGAAGATTATTTACAAAAATGGCCACGCTTCCTTGCCCCACTCTGTATCCACGTTCTTGTAACATGGCTTTGCAGTAATTCCCACCAAGAGGTGGAGTCTTTTTCCTCACTCCTTGGATCTGGGTTGGTCTTGTGATTTGCTTTGGCCAGCAGAACATGGCAGAAGTGACAGTGGACCAGTTCCAAGCCTAGGCCTCCAGGGGTCTTGTGCACTTACAATCACTCTCTTGGACCTATGAACCTACCTTGGGCTAGTCTGCTGGAGGACTAGAGACACATGGAGGAGAGCCCATTGTCCCAGCCAAGGGCATCCTGGGCCAGCCCACAGCCTGCTGGCTGGAAATGCATGAGAGAGCCCAGCCAAGATCAGCAGAGCTGACCACCGAAGCTGAGCCCAGAGGGACCAGAAGACCCACCCAGCTGACCTGTAGACTTATGAGCAATAATAAATGCTCATTACTTTAAGCATTGCACTTGGGGGCAGTTTATTGTGCAGCAACAGCTGATAGGTTTCTTTGATTTCCTTAAATTAGTCCTGATTGGTTTTTCTGTCATTTTTAAGCAGAGAATTCCAAATGATACAACTATAATACCTATCTCATAGGACTGCTGCTAAGATTAGAAATGATATCGGCAGAGTACCTGACACACTTGAGGTTCTCAGTAAATGATAGCTGTTGTCATTTGTCCCTATTTATCCTCCAGTGCATCCTCATCCACATACTCCAACCAGAGGCAGAAAGTTCTCTGCCAATGTGGAGAATAGACACAGGGAAGAAGACAGAGGGGTGCCACAGGTGGCCATGCTGCGTGGTACCCCAGTTCCTTGGCCATCCTCTTCCCCATCACAGAAACATCTAGACTGACTTCAGGCTCCATCTCCTGGGACACATCAAAGTGATTCATCTCACTGGCAGCAAGCATGGACCTCAGCCCTCAGAACTAGGGCTCTGTTACCTCAAAAGAGAAACCATTACCCACAACAACTGCCTGGGTGGATGCATTTTTGAGACACAGGGGTGTTCTGTTTCTTCTGTATATACCTAATACTTAAAAGTATGCTATATAATTAATAAGGAGTCCCCTTTGTATACATAGGGAGTCCCCTGTTATTTGAATATTCATTATCCAAGGTCCCTAGGGTTACAGGTTTGCAGAAGGAAGCAATAGTGCATTGAAACATGAAACAATTTACTAATGGAACTGATCCTTCCAAAAATGAGTCACCTTTCCCCACATGCCGCTTTAATACGGATTTCTGTCTCCCATTGCATCAGCTGTTTCTCTCTGGTCTTTATAAAGACACAAAATAATAGTACAACTTGGAGATTGAGTGAAATTGCAAATATTGTTAAAATATATAGAGATATATGGATTTCACAAAATCAATGAAAATAATGGTCTTGAACTGCTCAAATCCTTGCAGTGTCGTTGACAAAGTGGGACACAACAGAGTTAGGCCCGTTAACATTGTAAAAGAGGAAATGACACCAGGGGTTTCAAAAGAGAACAGTTTGACTATTAAAGGATGACTAGAAACCCTTTGGGAAATTGATAAAATCCTTGAATATTTTCACACTAATGATTTTCTTCATAAATCACACTGAGACAAAAGTAAAGTGAAAGACATTGTCATATGACTTGATTAGAAAACAATGTGCCACCAGAGCTAAAACAAGCAGCGCTTGATTTCTTTGCTCATGCTAAGAATTAGCACATAGCCACAATTACCAAAAATTCAATTCAACATATTTCTGCAGTGTTTTGTTTCCTTTTCCAAGGTAAAGTCCCAGTCCCATTCTCTCTCCCACAGACGTACACACTTTGGTGTGAAATTTTGGCCCCCGTGTCAGAGGGTTCACATTAAGCAACTCTCTCCTGTGTCGTTTATTCTACATCCTTCTATCTCAGTGAGGAGGCCAAACTGTCTCTGGGCAAATGGAGCTGTGGGAGAGGTAAGGAGGGTACATGCAACTGGTAGACAGGGTTCCTCTGCGGGAAGTGGCCTCAGGAGGAGACCAAGTGACCCAGGTTTGCCCTCCATCTCTTGGAGGTGATCCCCTAGGTGCTGCTAAAGATGAGAATGAGATGCTACCTCAGGGTCGAGCTGAACTGCTGTTTAAAAAGTCTTCAACAGGGAGTTCCCTGGTGGTCTAGTGGTTAGGACTCCTTGCTTTCACTGCCAAGGGCACAGGTTCAATCACTGGTTGGCGAACTCAGATCCCGCAAGCCGTGGGGCGCGGCCGGGAAAAAAAAAGTCTTCAACAAGATTTCCCTGTTTACATGATGTTGTAAATCAACTATACTTCAGTCAACTATACCTATGATTCAGCCACTCCACTTCCTAGCTGTATATCCCTGAGCCAGGTACTTTGCCTCCCTAAACTTCAGTTTCCTTGTTTATAAAATGGGGATTAAAAATAGTAACACTGCAGAGGGTAGGATGAAGATTAAATGGGAGAGCAGATAAAGAGGGGCTGCCCAGGGCCTGGCACGGGGTGAAAGCACAGAAAAGGTCAACAGCTGCTGGTAGCATGTTCACTGTAGTTTGTTTTTTGTTTGTTTAGCAATGACTTTTTGGTGATCACAAAAGCTATGCGTGTTTACAACAAATCTCTTAAAAAAACCCAAAATGCAAAAAAAAAAAAATCCTATAAAATGTTGGCCCCTTTTTTTTTTTAATAAATTTAGTTTTTGTTTTCTTTTATTTTTGTCTGCGTTTGGTCTTCATTGCTGTGCACGGGGGTTTCTCTAGTTGCAGTGAGCCGGGGCTACTGTTTGTTGCCGTGCGCAGGCTTCTCATTGCGGTGGCTTCTCTTGTCGTGGAGCACGGGCTCTAGGTGTGCGGGCTTCAGTAGTTGTGGCACGTGGACTCAGTAGTTGTGGCTCGCAGGCTCTAGAGCGCAGGCTCAGTAGTTGTGGCGCACGGGCTTAGTTGCTCCACGGCATGTGGGATCTTCCCGGACCAGGGATCGAACCTGTGTCCACTGCATTGGCAGGCAAATTCTTAACCACTGCACCACCAGGGAAGCCCTGGCCCCTTTTCTCTATACATATATGCATTAAAAAAATTATGTCCATAATTTTTATGTGCATACCGTGCCGACTTCCTTCCTTCCTCTGGCAGCGGATTGCACAGAGTTCCCAAAGGATTGTGGTTCTTAAATGCCCATTACGGTCCTGCTTTGCTGGGAAGCGGGAAAGGAAAACTGAATTGGGCCACAAAGAGAGCAGCCCTGCTCCCTTTGGGGTAGCATTCGGCCTCCCTCATTATGGGGCACGAAGCCCCTGACACCCCTGCCTGGAGATATTGGTGGGAATAGTCTCCCCTGACGCGGTGCCCGGCCTCTTCTCACCTCTTCCCTGCTCAATTCCCCACCACCCACACCCCTGCTCTCCCACCCTGCCCCTTCCAGGTGTCAAATGGGGGGAATTTCAGTCTGGAGTGAATGTTTACTGCTTACTTGAAACCCTTAAAAATAAAAATTCATCATAAACTGACAGATCCTTAAATTTTACTGCACCAGCAGTGCCACTGTAATAAAGCTCCACTTGAATGGATGTTCTTCTGTCAAAACCACGTGGGCTCCGCCTGGCTCCCTCCCTGCGACTACGGCTGTATTTGAGGAAATGCTCGTGGGATGTTTATTGGGGCGGAAGGCACAGATACGGCTTGCTCCAGGTTAACCTTTTTTTAGGGGCTTTCGTGTTGCTTGGCAGATAACCCTGGGCCTTAGGCCTCAAGTGCTGAGTGTCCTCCTCCACATGCACACAGAGGAAGCACAGAAAGGCAGAGTGAGCAGTTGGCGGTGTGGGCTTCAGGCTTGCTTGGTTGGAATCTTGGTTCTATAATAATAAGCTGTGTGACCTTCGGAACCTTACCTCACCTCTCTGTGCCTCGGTTTCTCTATCAAATGGGGAGTGGTGACAGTAGTTCTTCCTTATTAGGAAGCCTAAATTAGTTTCTGTAACATGCAATAACTGGAATATAGTATGTCCTCAGTAAATGTGTGTCTGTGCTTATGTGTGAAACTTTAGGTACAAAGGGTAGAGTTAATGTAACTCCTTACCATCAAACTGATGGACTCCAGATTGGCTTCAACTCTGCCCCACAAGCAATATCACCTTCAATGTAGTAGTACGTGTCCTTTATAGACCTGTGTGAAAATTTCATTAGAATCTATAGCTGGGAATGGAATGGTTAGATAATATATATGCACCCCTGATTTAACTAAGAACTATGAACTGCTAACCCATACCCTTGGCCAGTTTTCTATTAAGGGTCGTTTTCTTGTCAATTGTCAAGAGCTCCTTTTTATTCCTGTTAGGTTTCTTTTCTTTTTTTTTTTTTTTGCTGTACGTGGGCCTCTCACTGCTGTGGCCTCTCCTGTTGCGGAGCACAGGCTCCGGATGCGCAGGCTCAGCGGCCATGGCTCACGGGCCCAGCCGCTCCGCAGCATGTGGGATCTTCCCGGACTGGGGCACGAACCCGTGTCCCCTGCATCGGCAGGCGGACTCTCAACCACTGCACCACCAGGGAAGCCCCCTGTTAGGTTTTGACAGTGCAATTTATCGTCCTTCAATCTGTCATCTCTTTACTACATCTATGTTATTCTCCATTTTAAAATCCTTAATTTTGATATATTTATATTCTTTTTCTGTGTGTTGAGTGCTTTTTAGCTTTACATAATTTTTATTGAGTTATAGTGTACACAAAAAAAATGTGCAGACTTTAAATGTAAAGTTGGATGAGTTTGGACATCTTCACTCATGTAACACTACCACAATAAAGATATAAAACACTTCCATCACCCCAGAAATTTCCCTCTGGCCACTGGCCACTCAGTCCCCACAAAAAGCAAATACCGTTCTCATGTTCATTGCTGTAGGTTAGCTTCTCCTATTCCAGAACTTCATATAAATGGAATCACATATTTTATGGCTGGCTTCTTTCACTCAGTGTGTTTTTCAGATTTATTTATGTCATTGCATATATTAGTAATTTGTTCTTTTTTATTGCTGAATAGTATAACATTGTAAGAAATTGTTTATCCATTCAGCGAATTATAGACATCAGAGCTGTTTCTAGCTTTTGGCTATTGTGTATAAAACTGCTATTAACATTCACATACAAGCCTTTTGTATGTATGTATGTATATATATATATATATAAATATGTGTATATATATTTATATATACGTATATTCATTATCTATAAATATAATATTCTAACATATGTATTTATTTCATTTTTAGAAGTGGTATTGCTAGGTCAGAGTGTAGGTGTATTTTACCTTCAAAAGAAACTGCCGGAGAGTTTTCCAAAGTGGTTTTACCATTTTACACTCCAACTAGAAATGTAAGAGAGTTCCAGTTGCTCCACCAACACTTGATATTGTCCATGATTTTAATTTTAGCCATTCTGATGTGTAGTATCTTATGTTGGCTTTAATTTGCTTTTCCCTTATGTCTAATGATGTTGAATACCTTTTCATGTGCTTCCTGGCCATTTCTATATCTCTTTGCAGAGTATCTATTCAAGTCTTTTGCCCTTTTTTTAATTTGAATTGATTGCCTTTTTATCATTGAGTTGTAGGAGTTCTTTATATATTTTGGTTGCAAGTCTTTTGTCAGATGTATATGTATTGAAAGTATTTTCTCCCATCTGCCTCATCTCTTCATTTATCAATGATGTCTTTTGATGAGCAGAAGTTTATATTTTTGATGAAGTCTAATTTATCAATTTTTAATAGACTATTTATTGAGAGCAGTTTTAGGCTCACGGCAAAGTGAGCTGAAAGCATCAGTGGAAAGTACAGAGAGTACTGCTCCCACACAGGCACAGCCTCCCCACTATCAACATCTCCTACCAGAATGGTACATTTGTTACAACTGATGAACCTACATGGACACGTTAATGATTATCACCCAAAGTCTATAGTTTCCCTTAGGGTTTACTCTGGATATTGTACATTCTATTGATTTAGACAAATGCATAAAGACATGTATCACCACAATTCTGTACAGAATAGTTTCACCGCCCTAAAAATCCTCCGTGCTCTGCCTGTTCATCCCTCCCTCCCCCTGACCCCTGACAACCACTGATCTGTAATTTTACTATTTCCATAGTTTTGCCTTCTCCAGAATGTCATGTAGTTGGAATCATACAGTATGTAGCCTTTTCAGATTGGCTTCTTTCACTTAGTAATGTGCATTTAAGCTTCTTCCATGTCTTTTTATGGCTTGATAGCTTGTTTCTTTTCAGCACTAATTGCATTGTCTGGATGTACCACAGTTTATTTATCCATTCATCTACCGAAGGACATCTTAGTTGCTCCCAAGTTTAGGCAGTTATGAATAAAGCCGCTATAAATATCCGTGCAGATTTTTGTGAGGACATAGGTTTTTGACTCAGAGAGCACAATTGTTGGATCATATGGTAAGAGCATGTTTAGTTTTACAGGAAACTGCCAAACTTGTCTTCCGAAGTGGTTGTACCATTTTGCTTTCTCACCAGCAATGAATCTGAGTTCCTTCTGCTTCACATCCTTGCCAGCATTTGGTATTGTCAGTGTTTTGGATTTTGGCCATTGAAATAGGTATGTAATGGTATCTTACTGTTGCTTTAATTTCCAATTCCTTACTGACATATGATGGTGAGCATTTTTTCATATGCTTATCTGCCATCTGTATAACTTCTTTGCTGAAGTATATGTTCATGTCTTTGGCCCATTTTTTAATCAGGTTGTTCATTTCCTTTTATTTTTTAAATTTTATTTATTTAGTTTTGGTTGTGTTGGGTCTTCATTGCTGCATGCAGGCTTCCTCTAGTTGCGGCGAGCAGGGCGTACTCTTCTTTGCGGTGCGCGGGCTTCTCATTGCGGGGGCTTCTCTTGTTGAGGAGCACGGGCTCTAGGCGTGCAGGCTTCAGTAGCTGTGCCACATGGGCTTAGCTGCTCCGCAGCATGTGGGATCTTCCCGGACCACCAGGGATGGAACCCGTGACCCCTGCATTGGCAGGTGGATTCTTATCCACTGCGCCACCAGGGAAGTCCTCCCGCCCTTTTTTTTTTTGGCCACACCACGCAGGATCTTCCTTCCCTACCCAGGGATTGAACCCGGGCCCTCAGCAGTGAAAGCGTGGAGCCTTAACCACTGGACCGCCAGGGAAGTCCTAGGTTGTTCATTTTCTTATTGTTGAGTTTCAAGTGTTCTTTGTACATTTTGGGTAACAGTTCTTTTTTTTTTTTTCAAAAACTCAGAATGATTTATTCTTAAGCATTATATATACATTTATAAGTGTATATATGACATGTTTTATGTACAGGGATTACATCGGTCTTTAAGGACAGTGTTATATGTCTTCTGGAAAATTATTTTCTACAAAAGTACAGTGTGAAAAATAATAGATCAATTTAGGAGACTAAAATTATACAGGGATACACAAAATGGAGATAGGTTTTCATAATCAAGAACAGTATTCTCACCCTTTCCTACCTCTGACCACCTCCATCCAGGGGATCATCATAGGGCAGAAAACTTTATTAATCAAGGACAGTGCTTCAAGGTACTGTTCCCAGATTGTGATGGAGAGAAGGGAAAAGCCACAGACAAACAACACTTTAGCCAACACTTAAGTAGTCGGCTAAAACCCTGTGTTCCCACAGCACCTTCCTCTACCTGGGATGGAGATATTCTGGTCACTGAAATAGTCATGAGCCTCCCACTGCCGACTTCTCTGCAGTGAACTCAATTCCCTTGCCCCACTAGAATATAAGAAAGATCTCTGTTCCTCCCAGCTTGAGATCCTTTCCACTGGCTAAAAGTAGGGGACAGGCACAGGCCAGAGGCAGAGAGGGGCTCTGAGGCATGAGGGAGGCGCACCCCACCGTGGGTCCCCTGTGAGCTCACTGAGCAGCTGCTCATCAGCCACCTCCAATGGGCCCCTTTCTTTTTCACTTTCACTGTGGTTTACCTGTATCTGCTTGTTTGAAAACTCAGGGAGAGCACACTCTCCATGCTCTGCCTCAACTTCATCTCCAGTGAGTGCCCTGCAGTTTGCCACAGATGTGCAGTTAACATATAGCAGAGCAAGTGGGACAGAGGATGTTGAAACATTCCATGCCCAGGGAAATCAGCTGGTTGGTTTGTTTTTGGCAACTACTGGCCTCTGAGATAGGCCAGCAGTACATAGGACTGTACTTTCTTCTCTCCAGGGAAGAGGTCTGTGTCCTGGGTACCCTTTCCTGTCCTGGAAGGAGTAGGTTGTCTGCTTCAGATAAGTCCAGCTGGAAAAAGCCATCTCTGTATTATTTTCTCTGAGGTATCAAGCAAAGTGGGGCAGAGGTAGAGTGGTAATTAAAAAACCACCTCCAGCATGGTCTGGTGGACTGGCCACGTGGTTATCAGCTCTGAAGTCTCACGCAGCATTCAAAATCTGGCTCCACTACACATGAGCTGTGTTATCTTTAAGTCTCAATTTCTCTGTGACTCGGTTTCCACATCAATCATTGCGAGATTACACTCTGAGCCACAAGAAACCTTTTATTATATCCTAGCCATTCTTCTTAGGGATGGAGAAACAGAGTGGATAATAGTTCTTCGTCAGATAACTCTTTTGCAAATATTTTCTCCTAGTCTGTGGCTTGTCTTCTCATTCTCTTTATAAATCCTGCCTATTGAGATCTCTCCAAGAGATATTTGTCTACCCCAAGGTTGACAATATTCTCCTGTTTTTTCCTAAAGGCTTTATAATTTTAGCTTTTGCAAGTAGTTCTTTGATTCATCTGGAATTGATTTGGGGGTATAGTATGAGGTAGGGATTGAGATTCATTTTTTTTCTCCTCACAGAAATCTAGTTGTTCCAGCACAATATGTTGAAAAGTGTTTTCTTTCCCCATTGAATTACCTTGGAACTTTTGTTGAAAATCAGTTGGCCATATACATGTGTGGATCTATTTCTGGACACTGTTCTGTTTCATTGATCTGTATATCTATTATATTTTTTTAAATTTATTTTTGGCTGTGTTGGGTCTTCGTTGCTGCACACAGGCTTTCTCTAGTTGCGGCGACTGGGGGGCTACTCTTTGTTGTGGTGCACGGGCTCCTTATTGCAGTGGCTTCTCTTGTTGTGGAACATGGGCTCTAGGTGTGTGGGCTTCAGTAGTTGTGGCACGTGGGCTCCAGTAGTTGTGGCTCACAGGCTCTAGAGTGCAGTTAGTAGTTGTGGCACACGAGCTTAGTTGCTCCGCGGCATATGGGATCTTCCCGGACCAGGGCTAGAACCCATGTCCCCTGCATTGGCAGGCGGGTTCTTAACCACTGCGCCACCTGGGAAGCCCCGTATATCTATTCTTGACTCTTGTGTCTTTATAGTTAAATCTTGAAATCAAGTAGGATAAGTCCTTCAACCTTTTTCAAGATTGATTTGAATATTTGAGGTTGCTTACATTTCCATATAAATTTTAGACTTAATTTGTACTTTAAAAAAATCCTGCTGTAACTTTGATTGAGATTGTGTTGAATCTGTACATACATTTGGAGAAAATTAATATCTCAACAATGTTGAGCTCTCCAGTCTATAAACATGGTATAACTCTCCCTTTGTTTAGGTCTTTTTGATTTCTTTTATCAGTATTTTGTAGCTTTTAGTGTAGAGATCTTACACATCTTTTGATACACTTATTTCTAAGAATTTTATGGGGTTTGGAGCTATTATAAATAATACTTTTTACTTAATTTTTTAAATTGTGCTACTATACAGTGAAAATTAAATTTTTTAAATATTGACCTTGTGTCCTGAGTTTAATAGTTTCTGTTGTAAATTTCTTATGTTTTTCCACACATAATCATATCATCTGTGAAAAAAAACAATTTTACTCCTTTTCCAAGCTGTACGCCTTTATTAATTTTTCTTTTCTTATTGCAATGGATAAAATAACGATTTTAATGTTGAATAGAAATGGTGAAAGTGTTACCAAACCAAAGTTGGGTCTGCTCACCTGCGCACAGTAAAGCCAACTGGGTTGTGATAAAGGAAAGTGCAGTGTTTATTGCAGGACGCCAAGCAAGGAATCCAGGGCAGCTAGTGCTCAAAACACCCAAGCTCCCTGATGGGTTCCAGGAAAGCATTTTTAAAGGTATGGCGAGGGAGGGGGAGTCCCAGGGTATGTGATCAGCTCATGCACAATTCTCTGATTGGTTGATGGTGAGGTAACAAGGTGGTGTCACAGAGGTTAACATTATCAATCCTTAGGCACCAGTAGGTATGGGGGCTACATGTTCATGGTCATCAAGTAGTTAATTTCTTTGTTTGGTGGTGGTTTTAGCATCTGTAAAACAACTCAGGAAATGTACATCAGATATTATATTATCTAGGCACTTCAGTGAAGAGGATATGGGGGAGGGGGTGTCTGTCTCTGGAAGGCCCCATAATGTTCTGTTTGGTTACAGAAGGGGATATCTTGGCTTTGTTCTTCATTACTTCCCAGAGACATTATAGTTTTTGTTACCATTTATGAATGGTACTATATTTTTAAATTGCATTTTCTAGATGGTTATTAATTTTTATAGCTTGAGCTTGATTTTTCTAAGTCAATAAATATAGTCACTGCAAATAGTGCTAGCTTTATCTCTTTCAATTTTTACATCTCTTAATTCTTTTTTTTCTCTTATAGTTTTGGCCGATTTCTCCAGTATACATCTAAGAGCAGCTTTTATCAAATAGGAAGGACTTGAAACTGTTTTTAACTCCATTTCAAAAATGAGGAAGGGAAAGAAATTAAAGATGATACAAACAGATGGCGAGATATACCATGTTCTTGGATTGGAAGAATCAACATTGTGAAAATGACTATACTACCCAAAGCAATCTACAGGTTCAATGCAATCCCTATCAAACTACCAATGGCATTTTTCACAGAACTGGAACAAAAAATTTCACAATTTGTATGCAAACACAAAAGACCCCAAATAGCCAAAGCAATCTTGAGAAAGAAAAACGGAGCTGGAGGAATCAGGCTCCCAGACTTCAGACTATACTACAAAGCTACAGTAATCAAGACAGTATGGTACTGGCACAAAAACAGAAATATAGATCAATGGAACAGAATAGAAAGCCCAGAGATAAACCCACACATATGGTCACCTTATTTTTGATAAAGGAGGCAAGAATATACAATGGAGAAAAGACAGCCTCTTCAATAAGTGGTGCTGAGAAAACTGGACGGCTACATGTAAAAGAATGAAATTAGAACACTTCCTAACACCGTACACAAAAATAAACTAAAAATGGATTAAAGACCTAAATGTAAGGCCAGACACTATGAAATTCTTAGAGGAAAACATAGGCAGAACAGTCTATGACATAAATCACAGGAAGATCCTTTTTGACCCCCCTCCTAAAGAAGTGGAAATACAAACAAAAATAAACAAGTAGGACCTAATGAAACTTAAAAGCTTTTGCACAGCAAAGGAAACCATAAACAAGACCAAAAGACAACCCTCAGAATGGGAGAAAATATTTGCAAATGAAGCAACTGACAAAAGAGTGATCTCCAAAACTTACAAGCAGCTCATGCAGCTCATATCAAAAAAACAAACAACCCAATCCAGAAATGGGCAGAAGACCTAAATAGACATTTCTCCAAAGAAGATATACAGATTGCAAACAAACACATGAAAGGATGCTCAACATCACTAATCATTAGAGAAATGCAAATCAAAACTACAATGAGGTATCACCTCACACCAGTTAGAATGGCCATCACCAAAATATCTGCAAACAATAAATGCTGGAGAGGGTGTGGAGAAAAGGGAATCCTCTTGCACTGTTGATGGCAATGTAAATTGATACAGCAACTATGGAGAACAGTATGGAGGTTCCTTAAAAAACTACAAATAGAACTACCATATGACCCAGCAATCCCACTACTGGGCATATACCCTGAGAAAACCATAATTCAAAATAGTCATGTACCACAGTGTTCATTGCAGAACTATTTACAATAGCCAGGACATGGAAGCAACCTAAGTGTCCAGCAGCAGATGAATGGATAAAGAAGATGTGGCACATAAATACAATGGAATATTACTCAGCCATAAAAAGAAATGAAATTGAGTTATTTGTAATGAGGCGGATGGACCTGGAGTCTGTCCTACAGAGTGAAGTAAGTCAGAAAGAGAAAAACAAATACTGTATGCTAACACATATATAGGGAATCTGAAAAAAAAGAAAAGTGGTTCTGAAGAACCCAGGGGCAGGACAGGAATAAAGACGCAGATGTAGAGAATGGACTTGAGGACACGGGAAGGGGGAAGGGTAAGCTGGGACGAAGTGAGAGAGTGGCATGGACATATATACACTACCAAATGTAAGATAGATAGCTAGTGGGAAGCAGCTGCACAGCACAGGGAGATCAGCTCTGTGCTTTGTGTCCACCTAGAGGGGTGGGATAGGGAGGGTGGGATAGGGAGGGTGGGAGGGAGATGCAAGAGGGAGGAGATATGGGGATATATGTATATGTATAGCTGATTCACTTTGTTATAAAGCAGAAACTAACACACATTGTAAAGCAATTATACTCCAATAAAGATGTTAAAAACAAAAATATTAAAAAAAAAAAAATGAGGAAGGGAATTCCCTGGCAGTCCCATGGTTAGGACACGGAGCTTTCACTGCCAAGGGCCGGGGTTCAATCCCTGGTCAGGGAACTAAGATCTCACAAGCTGCCTGGCACAGGCAAAAACAAACAAACAAACAAAAAACCAAACAAACAAATGAGGAAACTGTTACCCAGAGGAGTCAAGTTATTTGTCCAAGAGCTCATAAATAACTGCTATTTAAAAAATATAAATTTAGTTTTTAAAATAATTAAGTTCCTTGAAGCAAATTTAGGAAATAGAGGCAAAAGAAATAAAATACCTGTATGGTGCCCATCCAGAGATAAGTGCCATTAATATTTTGGGTTATAGCTTTCTCGAACTTTTAAAATGCATATATAGTTGGCCCTTGAACAACACGGGGACTAGGGGTGCTGACCTCCATGCAGTCAAAAATTTGCGTGTGGGCTTCCCTGGTGGCGCAGTGGTTGAGAGTCTACCTGCCAATGCAGGGGACACAGGTTTGTGCCCCGGTCTGGGAAGATCCCACATGCCGTGGAGCGGCTGGGCCCGTGAGCCAGGGCCACTGAGCGTGCGCGTCCGGAGCCTGTGCTCCGCGACGGGAGAGGCCACAGCGGTGAGAGGCCCGCGTACCAAAAAAAAAAAAAAATTTGCGTGTAACTTCACAGTTAGCCATCAGTATTCACTATTCCACATCCGAGGATTCAACCACCCGTGGATTGAGTAGTCCTATAGGACGAATTTAGTGAAAGAAATCTGCATGTAAGTGAACCTGCACAGTTCAAACCCATGTTGTTCAAGAGACAACTGTATATTTTAATAAAAAACAAGATTAGGGCTTCCCTGGTGGCGCAGTGGTTGAGAGTTCGCCTGCCGATGCAGGGGACGCAGGTTCGTGCTCCGGTCCGGGAAGATCCCACATGCCGCGGAGCGGCTGGGCCCGAGAGCCATGGCTGCTGAGCCTGCGCATCCGGAGCCTGTGCTCCGCAATGGGATAGGCCACAACCGTGAGAGGCCCGCGTACCGCAAAAAAACAAGATTATAATGTAATGCTGTTTTATAATGTGCTTTTCTCATTAAGCAATTATCATAAATATCATTCAGGTCAATTAATGAACTTAATGTTCGCATAGTATTCCACCTATGGCTGTACCATAGTTAGGCATTTCACAATTGTTAGATGGCTACTTTGGTTCCAATTTTTCATTATTCTTCACTTCACTGAGAAGAATTTCATCATTACTACATTTTTACCAAAAAATGATGACAATTTCCTTGTACAAATTCTTGAAAATGGAATTGCTAGGACAAAGTGTCTACAAAATGTTCAGGCCTTTGATATCTGTTGGTAAGATACAACTTTTAACAGGTATATAGTAATGAATAATTCTATGTTGACTTTTTTTCCTTTCCCTCATATAGGACCCATTAATCTTCTCACTGGCTCTACCCATCCTCTACCCTTTTCTAACTGGAAAATTCCAAGCCTAATCTTTCCTCACCCCCATTTCAGTCATTCAACAACATTCAACAAGTATGTGTTGAACACCTACAAAATTCCAAGGTCTGGAGATCCACTGATGAACAAAACAGAGCCTTATGCTTGCAGAACTTGTGTTCTAGTGGGAAGATACAGATAATAAATATAACAGGTAAGTAGGGGACTTCCCTGGTGGTCCAATGGGTAAGACTCTGCACTCCCAATGCCAGGGGCCCAGGTTCGATCCCTGGTCGGGGAACTAGATCCCACATGCATGCCGCCACTGAGAGTCTGCATGCCACAACTAAGAAGTCCGCATGCCACCACTAAGAGCCCACATGTTGCAACTAAAGATCACACATGCCACAACTAAGCATGCTGCAGTGAAGATCCTGCGTGCTACAACTAAGACCTGGCGCAGCCACAAGAAAAGAAAAATCAAATAAGTAAATGATGTGGCATGTTAAAAGATGACAAGTGATATGGGGAAAAGGAAACTAGAGTAGGATGATGGGGATCAGGGATAGTGGGCGAGAGATGGGGGAGACAGTTTGCAGTTTTACAAAGGAGGGTCAGAGTAGGTCTCATTGAGCAGGAGACACTTGAGTAGACTTGATGGAGGTAAAGCATGGAGGGGAAAGAACATTCCAGGCAGAGAGGTCAGCAGCGGCCCTAAAGCAGGAACTGTCCTTGTATATCAAAGAAGAGAAAGGTCAGTGTGGCTGGAGCAGAGTGAATACTGGAGAAAAATAGGGAGATGAGGTCAAGGGGTGATGGACAGGTGACAGACTGTGCAGGAACTTGCGAGGTTTTGTAAGGACTTTGGCTTTTGCTCTTCCCTTGAATATTTTGAGCAGAGGAGTGACGTGGTTTGACATGTAATTTACAAGAATCACTGACTGTTAGGAACAGACTGTAGAAGCTGGGCGATCACCTAGGAGTCTATTGTAGAAATACAGCCTAGGGGTGATGATGGCTCGCACCAGGGGCTAGCCATGGAGGTGGTATGCAGTATACCGCCAGAGTCTGGGTCTATCTGAAGGAAAGCCAGTGTTTTCTGTTTTCTTCTGCCTGCCCCTCTGGATTCAGTCTCTGGCTCTCCCCACGCTGCTCTATGCCCTGGGAGACTGCGCTGTATGAACTCCATCCAGAGTCTTTGTCCTGTTTCCCGTTGGGTTTGGCCGAAGGAGTTTCCCACTGAGTTTGGCCAAAAGGAATACTGGCAAGGGATCTGACGGAAGGAGAAGTGTGAGGTTGTGGTATATTTCCTCGACTGCCTCCTTTCGGTTTGGCTGAGCCCTCTACCAAGGGCACAGCTCTAATCAGGCAGCCCACCCAGAAAAGCTGCTCCTCAGGAGTGGGTAATGGCTCCTCCCTTTGCCCGTCAGACCTGAGTGGTGACAACTCCCTGCTCTTGCCAGCCCCAGAGTACCACGTTGTGAGTGGTGGTTTTTTCTTAACCCTGCCTGTAAGTTTGTGCATAGTCCTTTTATTAAACTCTCCTCAAAGCACCCAGTTTGAGTGTGCCACCTGTTTCCTGCAGGGACCTGACTGATAGATTGGATGCCGGTTGTGAATGAAAGTGGAGTTAAGGATGGCTTCTTTGGCTGCAAGACCCAGGGCTCACCAGGTCCTCCCCTTCTATACAACTTTGTGCCCCAAACCTGGCCAAGGCGACTTTGGGAGCTTCGTTCCCCTTGGCAGTACCCGAACTGCGTAGAGCTTCTAAGGAATAGAAGGTAAGGGTAAACACAGCCATACTTCCCCCCCCACCAGGTCTTCCAGACAAAGCCTGATAGAGAAAGAACACTGGACTAGGAGTCAGGAAGCTCTCTTATCTGGTCTCTGTGGAGTAACTGCCTGAAAAAGCGTTAGCAAATGACTGCTCAGAGCTTCAGTTTCCTCGCCTCTAAAACCAGTAATAATGAAACCTAACTCAGAGACTTGTGGGGTAAGATCAAAGAACAGTGCTGTTTCTAGATTTTTTGATGATGGCTGTTCTGACCGGTGTGAGATATCTCATTGTAGTTTTGATTTGCATTTCTCTAATGATTAATGATGTTGAGCATGCTTTCATGTGTTTGTTGGCAGTCTGTATATCTTCTTTGGAGAAATGTCTATTTAGGTCTTCTGCCCATTTTTGGATTGGGTTGTTTGTTTTTTTGATATTGAGCTGCATGAGCTGCTTATAAATTTTGGAGCTCTTTTGTCAGTTGCTTCATTTGCAAATATTTTCTCCCATTCTGAGGGTTGTCTTTTGGTCTTGTTTATGGTTTCCTTTGCTGTGCAAAAGCTTTGAAGTTTCATTAGGTCCCATCTAAAAATCTAGAAATAATAAATGCTGGAGAGGGTGTGGAGAAAAGGGAATCCTCTTGCACTGTTGATGGCAATGTAAATTGGTACAGCTACTATGGAGAACAGTATGGAGGTTCCTTAAAAAACTACAAATAGAACTACCATATGACCCAGCAATCCCACTACTGGGCATATACCCTGAGAAAACCATAATTCAAAAAGAGTCATGTACCAAAATGTTCATTGCAGCTCTATTTACAATAGCCAGGAGATGGAAACAACCTAAGTGTCCATCATCGGATGAATGGATAAAGAAGATGTGGCACATATATACAATGGAATATTACTCAGCCGTAAAAAGAAACGAAATTGAGTTATTTGTAGTGATGTGGATGGACCTAGAGTCTGTCATACAGAGCGAAGTAAGTCAGAAAGAGAAAGACAAATACCGTATGTTAACACATATATATGGAATCTAAGAAAAAAAATGTCATGAAGAACCTAGGGGTAAGACGGAATAAAGACACAGACCTACTAGAGAATGGACTTGAGGATATGGGGAGGGGGAAGGGTAAGCTGTGACAAAGTGAGAGAGAGGCATGGACATATATACACTATCTATGTAAAATAGATAGCTAGTGGGAAGCAGCCGCACAGCACAGGGAGATCAGTTCGGTGCTTTGTGACCACCTGGAGGGGTGGGATAGGGAGGGTGGGAGGGAGGAAGACGCAAGAGGGAAGAGATACGGGAACATATGTATATGTATAACTGATTCACTTTGTTATAAAGCAGAAAGTAACACAACATTGTAAAGCAATTAGACTCCAATAAAGATGTAAAAGAACAGTGCTGGCCTCCACAGCATGTGGTCTGGTGTGTGAGCCTTGGGAGCCAGAGGCCACGACTTGTATTGCAGCCTTGTGGTTTACAAGCTGCATGACCTTGAGGAAGTTGCTGAGCCTCAGCTGCCTCATCTGTAAAATGAGAATAGTAACAGCATATGCTACCATGCAGGGGATTGGAACTTACATGAAATGAGGGTGTGCTTGACAAGTGAGTATTTAGTAAGTGTTACGTAGTTAACAAATATTAAATTATTTCCTCCTCCCCTTCTGTGAAATGAGGGAGTTGAACTCAACACATAGGCTAACTTCCTTTGCTGATGTGAAATCTAGGGGTTTACTGAAAATTTTATTATGTAGCTTTTCAAAATTATACAGAAATGTATATATGCTAGAACAAATATCCATGTACCCACTACCAGGTTAAAAAATGAACTTTACCAAGGTAGTTTATATATTTGCATATAATGATTTTTCAGTGTTTTTAAATTTTGAATAATTGGTATCATATTATGAATTAATCTGCAACTTGCTTGGTTTTTTCCCTCAACAGTATTTTTGTGAGATTGTCCATTTTACTGCTGTTTGGTGTCACATTGTATGCATTTGCCACACTTTATTCATCCATTCTCCCATGGATAGACATATACATTGTTTCCAACTTTTGGGATTACAAACAATGCTGCTCTGAACATCCTAATAACTGGTCCTGTGCCCCCCCCCCCACAGTTTCCAAGTCTGAGTTTGTGAGTTTCTTTTCAGCCCTGCCAGATGCTGGTATGAACTCTGGTCCAGAAGGGGGAAGGGGAGGAAGACTGGACTCGGGGTAGGGTTGGAGAGGAGGAGTTGGGGAGCTGAATCTCACTTAACAGGTTCTGAAGGCTTTGTAAGTAACAGCACTTAGAACCCAGTGTCTTGCAGATTTAAGTGTAAATGAATTAGAGCCATATGGATTACATTTGCCTTAAGTGACATGGGATTTGGAGGGTGGAGGCAGGGCTTCAGCGGAAGGTGCAGACAGTTTGTGGGTTGTCTCCTTTGCTCGCCAAAGACCTGTACTTCCCTAGCAGCCGGTTGTACGCAGAGGAGTGCAAACGATTAGCTGCGCAGGTGCCCTTCCTACAGCCTGGAGGAATCAGGTAGCCAGTGCATCCTCAGGCTGCCTGAAGGGGGCACTGAGGAGCCTCAAAGCTTCAGGAGGCTTAGTACTAGTTCCTCCTTTGACACTGCTTTGCTGTGTGGCCTTGGGCCAGTGTCCTGCTTCTCTGGGCCTTAGTTTCCGTCCTTGTCAATGAGAGGCCTGGGGGGTGGGATAGCATAGTAATTAGAGCCCAGGTTTGAAACTATCTTCTGACCTCTTTTTGGCTGTTAGACCTTGGACAGATGACTACTCAGCCCCTCTGTGCCTCAGTTTCCTCATCTGTAAAATGAGAATATTAATAGTGTCGCTTCATAGGTGGTTGTGAAGAATAAATGAGCTGGTAGTACACCTAGAAGGTGCCTGTCTGCTAGAAAGCACTCAAGTGGTGCCACTTTTGTTTTTTCATTATGGTCCTTATCAACGATAGGTCCAAATCTGATTTTCCCTGGCATTCTCAGGCAAAGAGTATGGAAGTGAGCCTGAGAAATGAGAAAGGGTTCCCCAGTGGCCGGACATTTCCTGTTCTTGTAGCAACTACATCTCCACTTCATGTTTATCAATTACATACAAGGCTAAATGTGAATATGTACACATATGTTTACAAAATGGATCATGCTGAGTTATAATCTGTTTTTTCCACTTTCACTGTGCCATATATATATTTCCTTGTCATTAATACTCACCGCCAACATTTGTCTGTATCTGAACCGGCGCACAGCAAACAACCATTTACCAAGTGCTTACTGTGCACCAGGCGTGGTGTTAAATGTTTTCCGTGTATGTCCTCATTTGATCCTCAAAACAAGAGAAGGCATTTGGTATTATTATCACTCCCATTTTACAGCTCAGGAAAGTGAGGCTTCGAGAGGCTAAATAAACTGCTTAAATTATCCCTCGAGTCCAGACCTGCCGACTCCTGCCCATAACTGCTGACCTGCTCCCAGGCAGGCACAGGATTGAAATACATCATGAAGTAACCTCAGGCCCCTATTCTTGGACACTTGGATTTTTTTTCTGGCTTCTCACTCTTATCAACAGCACGTGATGATCATTCTTTTAGGAAGATCTTTGGCTACATCGAGATCGCTTCTTTGGGATAAATTCCCGAAGTGGATGGGATGGTGTTTGGGGCTTTTGTTTTGGAGATGAGGAGAAACAGAGAACCCCAGCTGGACAGGAGGGTTAGGCAGGAAGCCCTCTAGGAGGTGGGCCCAACTGGAAAGCCAGGATGCCTGACTAATCCACAGTACATGCTGCTTCAGTTTATCTGAGGGATGGTTGCCCAAGCTCCCCAGGCTTACCCTGAAGCCTTTAGGAATCTAGTTTTTTTTCCATCCTGGTTTGCTGACTTGGCTGAAGTCCCTGCTCAGTGGATCAGCTGCAAGACACAGTCACACAACACCACACACACACACACACACACACACACACACACAGAAACACACACACACACACACACACACACAGCCTTCCAGGAATCAGGCATGAGGGAGACACTTGCTGGGAAGAGGCCAACTTATGGAAAGTGCGAGACCCTACCTTACTCAGAAGGAAAATTTCCTGGGAAAAACTGTTCACCAGATTTACATAAATCATTTTGTCTCTGAACTGGCCTGGGTTCATTTACTATTTTCATAACACCTTTATTGTTTCAGAAAAAAAATGACATGTTCATTGTTTTTTAAAATCCCTGAGAAATGTATAAATATATATAAATATATTTGAAGATGTAAAAGCATTTAAAACTCTTCATTTCAGACTGGGTGATATAAATCAGTGCTTTTCACGCACTGGGCATCTTGTTAAAATGCAGATTCTTTTTTTTTTAATTAATTAATTTATTTCTTTATTTTTGGCTGTGTTGGGTCTTCATTGCTGTGCGCAGGCTTTCTCTAGTTGTGGTGAGCGGGAGCTACTCTTTGTTGCGGTGCGCAGGCTTCTCATTGCGGTGGCTTCTGTTGCGGAGCACGGGCTCTAGGTGTGCGGGCTTCAGTAGTTGTGGCACGTGGGCTCAGTAGTTGTGGCACACGGGCTTAGTTGCTCCACGGCATGTGGGATCTTCCTGGACCAGGGCTCAAACCCGTGTCCCCTGCATTGGCAGGCAGATTCTTAACCACTGCGCCACCAGGGAAGTCCTAAAATGCAGATTCTGATTCAGGAGATCTGAGTGGGGCCTGAGCATCTGCATTTCTACCTGCTCTCAAGTGAGGCCGATGCCGCTTGTCCATGGCCAAGTCTGCAAGTAGGGAGGACCACAAGATATATTTGTTAAAACAGAGATTCTTCTGTTGTGGCATTGTAACTCCAAAATATCCTTATGTCAGAGCAAAGGGTCTTAAAATCATTTGGTCAGAGCCTCTGCTGACAGGTGGGGAAACTGTGGGCCAGTGGAGGGATGGAGCAAGCCCAAGGCCAGGGAGCTCGAGCCAGGGCATAGCGCGGGCCTCCAAGCTCCTTTCGTTTCCTCTGAACCTGGAATCTCGTCGGTTTTGCCCGTGGGACCAGCAAAGGCTCTGAGACTGGCTGAGGGGAGCAGTGGCCCATGTAAGGAACAAGGCCACCAGGCAGAGGGCAGACCCCACGCCCGCCATGCATACACTGGATGCTTTACATGCCTACGTTCTCAGAAAATCCTCACTATGGCCCCATGCAGTACATCATCAACTCCATTTTACACAGAGAAACCGAGGCTCAGAGAGCAAAGCAATTTGTCTGCAGTCACACAGCAAGCGAGTGCGGAGCTGGCATGGGTCCTGTGCATAAGATCCCCCAGCACTGTCTCCCAAGGTCCTCCTTCAGCTCCCACCTTCAGGATCTCTACCTTACTGTGCTCGAACAATGGTTCACTTTCTGTTGGGGAAAAACCAGTATTGCTTGAAAGAGACTGTAGGAAATAAATACAACGATAACAAAACAGTGTTATTGAAATCTAGCTATATCTTAGCACCCTGCAGAGCCAAGGCCTGCTCTCTTTGTTAAAAGGGGAGATCAGCAAACACTAGAACCATATTAGAGACAGACTAGACCACACTGAGGCTTTCCTCTTGATGAACTTCAAAGAATCGAAAGAGTTGAAGAGAGAATAATTTTGCAGGACGTGGTCCCACCTCTACCAGTGCCCTGTATGAATTCCATCTTTCTTCCATCTCTCCAGCCAGCCATCTCACACTGCACTGTGCTATCTTTGTGCCCTGAGCCAGGTGGTGTCAGTCAGGATTGGCTTCCTGGAAGAGGCACCTGGACCAGATTTCACATATAGGGAGGCCTAAGCCTGTGGCATCTCTACTTCAAGCTCCTTGCGTCCCAGGGGGTGCAGTCCTGTCTCCTCCCCAGGGGCCTTGGAATCAGTCAGCAGGCTGCCTGGAACCAGGGCACACTCCCTCCCAAAGAGATGACCCACCAGCCTGTTTGCCTAATGTGACCACTTTGGAAAAATTGTTTGTTCTCATCCTGCTAAAAACAGCTTCAAAGTGACTCCTGTCTAGACTGTGCCAGGATCGATTATCAGATCCCTGACCTGATCGAAACCACAGGGTGACATAGTCATTTGCCTTAACGCAATTAAAGCAAAATATAATAATGTATCCAGGCCAGGGACAAGAACGAGGCTTCCTGGAAGGTGGGAGGAGAAACCAGCTCTGGATAACTTCTTCTCGGCTCGAAAGAAGTGACTTTAGACTTCCTGCCTCTGTCTCGAGGAAAGCCTTGAGTTCTGGACTGCCCCTTGCTCTGCTGAGGGCCACCAGGTGAGGGTGGCCTGGAGGATGGGGAATCAGGAGGAAGCAGTCGTGGGATGGGATGTGGGTGGGCGTGGGGTGAGCACAGGCCAGGAGGAGGGGCGCCGAAGAAGGAAGGAGGGAAGAGGGAAAAGATCACAGAGGAGGAAGTGGATGCAGCTGACTTGGTAATTCCCAGAATCTCTGACAAATCCCCAGTCCCAGGGAGACCAGAGCAAGCCTGGCAGGTCTTCGCAGAGGACAGCAGCAGGTGAGGTTAATCCAGTCATCACCGGAAGGCACCAGGAAAATGGGTTTTCACTTCTCAGGGAGCGACAAGAACAAGGAAGGTCAATGCAAAAACCACGGCCTTGTGGTCAGACACTGCCGGGCCTGCCACGCGCCTTTTGACCAACATCCCAGGGTTCTGGAGAAGAGCCGCCCCCCTGGGACAGGCAGGGAAGCAAGCCCTCAGAGCATTCCGTGGGGCACTCCACACACTGCCACAGGGCTGCTGGCACAATGTGCGGCAGACTGGCGGCTTAAACAACAGAAATGTGTTCTCCCAGTTCTGGAGGCTGGGAAGTCCAAAATCAAGGTGCAGGCGGGGTTGGTTCCTTCTGAGGGCTGTGAGGGTTCTGTTCCAGGCCTCTCTCCTGTGTCGTGGATGGCTGTCTTCTCCCTGTCTCTTGTCTCTGCATCACTCTGTGTCCAAATTTCCCCTTCTCATGAGGACACCAGATGTATTGGATGAGGACCCACCCCAATGACCTCATTTTAACTTGATTACCTCTTTAAAGACCCTGTGTCCAAATAAAGGCATATTTTGAGGTGCTGGGTGTTAGGATTTCAACCTATGAATTTTAGGGCAAGGACACAATTTAACCCCTAGCACTGTCCATGGAGAGCCCCCCTCCACTGCTCCCTTGAGGGGAGTGAGAGAGGAGACCGAGCTCTGGGGATGCCCAGTGCCCCCTGTTCCCTGACCCTGGGAAATCAAGTCCCCTTCAGGGGCCTCACTTGCTCTTCTGTGAGTGGAAGTGGAAACACTGCCCCCATTGCGTGGAGAAGAACACTACAAGCGCCTTCCCTTCCATGTTTACCAGACTTTGTGAGCTGGGAAACATCTTTGGGAATCGTGTGTGCTCTCCTTTGCCAAACTCAGGTTTCCTGAGGACGACTTCCTACCCCAGAAAGTACAGCTCTGGTTCCCTTTCTTCTCCTTCGTCTTCCTCTTCCTCCACCTCCTCTTTTCATTGACTCCCAGAGGCTCTCGTTATTTTATTGTTTGCTGTTATTCGCTGCCGCTTATCACGGATTTCATTTTGCAGAGGTTGTCCCAAGTGCTTTACCATCTTTGTCTCATTTTACCCTCCCAGTAACCCTATAGGATAGGAACTATTGCTATTCCCATTTTATAGATGAATAAACTGAGGCTCAAAGAGCTGGGGTAGGGCCCAGAAGACAAAGCTGGGACGCTAATGGGGAAAATTTCCACAAGGCAGATCTCAGCTCCGCAGCAGGAAGGCCTTCCTCATGGGCTGCCTGGAAGGTAGGGAGGTACCCATCCAGGACCCTGCCTGGAAGATCATGGGCCCTTAGAGTCTTGGGGTGACAGGGATTTGAGGGGTTAAGTCCAAATGCCTCTTCTGGGTCACATAAACCCCTCTTTAACACCTCGAAGGCTCAGCCAATGAGAGACCTCAGGGGAGAGGTAGGGACTCTGGCAAACCCTCCCAGGCCGACTTGCCAGTTGCCCTGACAGCAGCTGCAGAGCACATGGCAGGCACTCAACACACACGTAATAAATGTGGGGCCGATCATTTGCAGTCGCAAAAATAGCCACCTTTGGTACGAGATGACCGTTTACCAGGCTCAGGCTAAGAATTAGACCTATAGTTTCTTGTTTCAGTTCCTCCTCTCCCAAACCCTATGGGATAGGTGAGATTATTACCCTGGTTTTACAGCTAAGAAAGCAAAGACCAAGGAGGGTTTAGTAACTTGTCCGTCTGCCTGCCTCTGAAGCTCCGGACAACTGCATTAGTGGATCTCAGACCCTGCCCACAGTAGGGGGGCGTATTTATTTAACTGTTCCAACAGCCTTGGATTTCTAGCAACCCCCAGCACACAGTGGGTGCTTAATAAATACTTAATGAATTAATGAACTGATTCATCAAACCTAGTCCACTGAGGTAGACATGTTAACCTAACAAACAACAAAATCTCTTTGGGCCCATAAGATTCCCCCAGCCCAGTGCCTGGCACACAGTAGGTGCTCAATAAATATTTACAGGATGAATGGCCCTCTGGCCCCTAATGTGAACAACTCTGCCCATAAATTTTAGCTCTAGGCACTTTGAAGTTCCCCCAGGGAACAGCTGCTTTTCTTGTTATCGAGGCCCCCCTGCCCCCATCCTTCCCCGCCCCTCCCCCCCCGCCCTCCTGGCCCCCTGGGCCCATCCAGGCCAGGGACCTGGGGCCGCCAGAGCCGGGAGATAAGGATGATGGATGGCCAGTCGCCTGGCTCCACTGAAGCCTGGGGTTTCCTGGGAGCAGGAGACAGTCTAGTGATTCCAAAGCCCCTCGGAATTCGAGTGGAGAGAGCTCGAGGAGGGGGCGGGGACAGGGGCAGCGTACGAAGTGTCCCTATCTCCTCAGAGATGCTGGACCCGACAGGAGGTTTCAGCACCCCCTGGCCACCTTGATCTCCTTCCATGTTGACAAGGCTTCCTTTCAGCATGTGCTGGACACCAGGACTCATCATTGGAGCTTCCAGTGGGAGTCTGGAGGATGGCCTCCCCCTCCATCCCACCCCACCCCTCCCCCCTGCATTGGGCCCAGGATCTGGAGGCAGGGCAGGCTGGCTTCCTGCTTTGTAATCTGGGCTCTACCGTTAATTGAGTCCTTGGCAAAATAAGAAATCATTTAACACGTTGTACACCTTAAATTCACATAACGTCATAGGTCAAATATATTCAATAAATTTTAAAAAAAAGGAAAGAGGTTTCCTCACTTGTAAAATAAATCTTGGGGGAGGCTTTCCCATCCAGCAATGCCAAGATGAGATTTTAAGTAGCTAAGGGAGAATCAGCTGGGACTGAACACAGTGGATGCTGCCTCGATGATGAAGCTGGCTTAGCCTTGGATCCCGGCAATATTCGTCATTGGTTTAATTTAAAATCTCTGATCCCCAAACCAAGACACTTACTAGGTTTGGGTAGATCGTAGAGCCTGAACACGTTAGATTTTGAAGGACTCTGTGAGACTGAAACTTGTAAGTTTCTTTTTGTCCTTCCCTCTCTCTGGACATATATATATATATACACACACACACACACACATATATATATATTTAATTGCAAACAATATTTGAATGTCTTCCTTGTTTAAAAAATACAGATAAAGTGCCCGACACAAGGTACCCTCAATCCTGGACTACTCCCCTCTCTTTCCAGAAACAAAACCATCGTTTGGAGATGCACCCCGCAAAGCCTCCTCAGCACCTTTTAATGTATCTGTCCACCTACAGCCAGATATCCAGAAGGGGTGGGGTTTATATCAAGGGAATCAGCCTACCCAGATCTTGGTACCACCTCTAGCACTCAGCCCTGTGGCCTGGAGACCCATCCATGCTGTGACATAAGGACACATCTGGTTACACCTTACTGGGGTTCAGCTCACGGTCGGGTGGCCCGGCCTTTCGGGGAAGCTCTAAGAGGGCAGAGGCTTGTTCTGTCTTGTTCAGCGGTGATTCCCAGTGTCTAAAACAGGGCCTGGCAGTTGTTACTCAATAACTATCCCACGAACGAAAGAAGGGATGAACACATGCATGACCTGTTGCATGTAAGACATTGCAGTTGCTTCCAACTTTTCACCGACACAGCGGGTGCTCTGATGAGCATCCCAGAACATGCTCCCCGTGTTCACTTTTGAGGGACAGTAACTTGTGGAGGCTCCCTGCAGCTTTGAAGAGCACAGTTTGAAATCCTCTGATTAGGCCCAAGCCTTTATTTCGTAGATGAGCACTGGGACCCCAGAGAGGGCCGACCGCTCGTCCCAAGGTCACCTAGCACGTCAGGAATTGAGGAGCGCCTTGGGGGTAGCTTGAATTCTTCTGCCGTCGTGTACTCTCTTAGTACCTACACTTTCTCTGACTCCCAACTCCAGCCTGTGCCCCTCAGGAGGGTGACTCTCAGGACAGAAGGTCTGATTCACTCTGCATAGAGAGGCGTCTGCCTCCAGAATCAGGAGGGTTTCATCCTGGGGTTCTCGTCCAACTATTGAAATGTTTTGGGGGCTTTTAAAATATTTATTTATTTATTTTGGCTGCTCCGGGTCTTAGTTGCGGCACGCGGGCGTCTTAGTTGCAGTATGTGGGATCTAGTTCCTGACCGAGGATTGAACGGAGGCCCCCTGCATTGGGAGGGCAGAGTCTTACCCACTGGACCACCAGGGAAGCCCCCCAGTATTGAACTGTTGAAGGATCTGGGTGAATCACATTTCCTCCCTGGGCCTCAGTTTCTCTAATCTATAACTCTGGCCTGATGATGCTTGGCTAACTCTTGTAGTGACGATGACAAGAAAGAGTTTGTGAAATACACAAGGGGCATAGGAATCTAAGACAGGGCTAGTTCAGTTTACAATGTAGAATTTTTAAAAACAGTTTTCAGATTAAAAGATATAGCAGGTTTCTACTCTTATAAAAAAATGAAAAATTATATATATACATATATATGTATTTGAGTTAGTTTGTATAAATACAGAAAACTAACAGCAGTTACTCCGCAAATGTTAATTATCAATGGACTCCTCTGGAGTTCAGAATTGCCGAGGAAGTAAAGAGGCTATTAACACTTTCTTACTACACCCAGTTTTGTTGGTTTTCTAAAAGCTTGACAAAACAAAAGATACATTTACACATTAGGTATGTAACCTCAAAAACTCAAAAGAGAGAAGATAAATATTGCTAATAGGAAAAAAATTAAAGCAAAGGCTGCAAATAATTTTGTTTACAAAGGTAAAACTACAAATAGCTAAACAAGAAAAAGATCTTTTTCTTGATCAAATAGAGACAAATTAAAACAGCAGTGAAATTTCCTTTTTTGCCTATAAAACTGTAAAAAGTGATATGAAATAAAGACCAAAAGGTTTTCATTCCTGCCTAGGGAGAGGGTAATCATGATTAGGGATTAGCAGGAAGGTGGGGACATCCACGCCCCTCACAGCAATGACATGTCCGTCCTGTCCTGCTCCCCAAGCCATCCCGAGGACAGGGGAAGATGACAGGACAGGGTCACCGCTTCCTTCAGCTCCCCTCCTCCTCCAACTGTTGGCGTCTTCTGACCCACTGCCCCCACCAGGGACACTCCTCCCTCATCAGACCTAAATTCCTCTTCTTCTGATAAAAGAGTCCTGGATCCTGTGACAAAACCGGAAATGATTGGGAAGGTGCCTGGTGCACGCTGACTGTCCCCTACTCCCAAAGGGATTGCTAGGTTCAGAATAGAGAACCCCGTTGTGGGATTGATGGTCATCTCTGTGAAGCCTCTCCTTCTAGGCAGAACTGCCCCAAAGGCTTTATTTTGGTGCGTTTTTAAAATGGGAATACACTGCTATACTAGGAAGAGCCATTAGCAGTCATCTGGTCCAGTAGCCCCATTTTATAAGGGGAAACTGAGACATAGGAGGGCTTATGAGAAACCCAAATCACCCAGCTGATTGGATGGAGCTATGTCTATAACCAAGGTCTCTTGACTCCTGATTCAGTACTCTTTCTGCTCAGATTGATATTTTTATTCGTTTACTGATTCTGTTCTTTAATTCCGGCATATCGAAATCTACTATCTCCCTGGCCATGGCTAAAAACCCCGCTTGTTTGCTTGAGGAAGGAAGTCGTCCTGAGATATTATACGTTCACGATGGAAATTATGTAATATTTAAAAGGAGAAAAGATGGGAATTCCCTGGCCGTCCAGTGGCTAGAACTCCACCCTTTCACTGCCGAGGGCCTGGGTTCAATACCTGGTCGGGGAACTAAGATTCTGCAAGCCGTGCAGAGCAGCCAAATAAATAAATAAATACTTTAAAGGAGAAAAGATACAGTTCTGACATTTATAATAAATAGCATTAATAATAAGCTGTAAACATCAATTGAGAAGTAATACAGGGCTTCCTTGGTGGTGCAGTGGTTGAGAGTCCGCCTGCCGATGCAGGGGACACAGGTTCGTGCCCCGGTCCGGGAGGATCCCGCATGCCGCAGAGCGGCTGGGCCCGAGAGCCGTGGCCGCTGAGCCTGCGCATCCGGAGCCTGTGCTCCGCAACGGGAGGGGCCACAACAGTGAGAGGCCCGCGTACTGCAAAAAAAAAAAAAAGTAATACAATTAAATCATTTTAAATAATAAAAATTTTTAAATAAAACAATTAAAATCCCCTGATTAAATCACAATATACAGATGCAAAACACAGGGCCTTGTTAATGTGTTTGACACATGCCTTTGTCTTTGTTTTACTCAGCCCATCCCCTTGACCAAGAAGATCTGCTTAGCGGGAGATGGAGGAAAGTTGCAAGGAGAGCCAGACGGTAATTCAGTCTCTATTTATCACAGAATTCATGTCAAATACTTACTGACCTGCCTGAAAATGTGTCTTGGTGTTAAGCAGATTCTCCTTTTAAATTTTCAAGAAAAAACTATTATATAAAATGGTGGTTAAGAGTAGGGCTAGGCAAAGTTTTCTGGTTAATAGCCAGATAGTAAATGTTTCAGACTTTGCAAGTCAGTGATTCCCCTTGCAATTGTATCGTGAAAGCAGCCACAGGCAACACGTAAACAAGTGAACGTGACTGTGTTCCAGTAAAACTTTATTTATAAAAACAGGAAGTAGGGAGGATTTGGCCCATGGGCCGTAGTTTACCAACTCCCGATTAAGAGTCAGACTTTAATTGGCACCCCAACTCTGCTGCTTCTTCATTTGTGAGACCTTGAGCAACTGGCAAAATTATTTGAGCTTCATCTGTGGAATGAGGATTATAATTGTACCTGGTCACAGAGCAGGTACTCAGTGGAGCACCATTCAGCTCAAGCATTTGTAGGTGCTCAATAAATAGGACCTAAACAGGTAGGACACAGCCCACTGTTCTGGAAGAGACCTGGGTTCCCATTCTAAATCAATTGCCCCTACAAGCCATTTAACCTTGGCCAAGTATGTCACTTAACAGCTCCAAACTCTGTTCCCTCCCCCAGTAAAATGGGAAGAGAAACTCATTTATTGCCAGGACCTTTTTCTTTTAATTAATTAATTTATTTATTTTTGGCTGTGTTGGGTCTTTGTTGCTGTGTGCGGGCTTTCTCTAGTTGCGGCGAGCGGGGGCTCCTCTTTTTTGTGGTGCGCAGGCTTCTCATTGCGGTGGCTTCTCTTGTTGCGGAGCACGGGCTCTAGGTGCGTGGTTTTAAGTAGTTGTGGCACGCAGGCTCAGTAGCTGTGGCCCGCAGGCTCTAGAGCGCAGGCTCAGTAGTTGTGGTGCACGGGCTTGGTTGCTCTGCGGCATGTGGGATCTTCCCGGACCAGGGCTCGAGCCCACGTCCCCTGCAGTGGCAGGCAGATTCTTAACCCCTGCGCCATTTCCCTGGCAGGGAAGTCCCTGCCAGGACCTTTATATACATTCTTACTTAACTCTCACAAGAGCCCTTGTGTTTGTCTCCATTTTACAGAGAGGAAACTGAGTCACAGAGAGGTGAAGCGTTTCTTAGTAGTAGAAACCAGATATTTAAACAGGGACTCTCTGATTTCAAGGGTTGAGGTATTTCTTTCCACTCAGCTATGTTGCTTCACTAGAAAATGAGAAGAGGCATACGCTTCATAAAGCCGTCCAATCCATAAGGCCATGGACTCCTGCATCTCCCATCTGGCACCTGAATCTCCTCCCAGCATCCCTGCCTAGCCTCTGTTTCCACATCACCAGTACATGGGGGCTCATTACTGCCCTAGACAACCCACTTCCTCCTTGGTCAGCATTGACTGTGATAACATCCTGAACTGAATGGACCTGTACCCCGTCAGTTCCACTAAGAATCCAAATTCTCCCTGAGGACCCCCAATTTTTATCACCCTTCTACAGGATGCTCTCCCAGGGTCTGATGACAGCTCTATACCCCCAGACTCTACAGCCCAGTTCCTGCAATTACGCCTCCTCCCAGGGGACATGGCATGGAGGCCCCTGGCCTTCCTGCCACCCCACCCTGGGGTGTGGGGACACACTCCAGTGTGTCTCTACCCCTGGAAGACTGTGGCACCCAGAACTGCGTTCCTGCCCAGGGCGCTGAGCTGTCGCAAAAGTGAATCAGCTCGGGCCCATGATAACATCTGCACAGCCAGCCTGAGGGGCAGGTGCTTTTTGCATGGAAGGGGTGGGTTTGGGACACAGAAACCTATTCTGTCCTGTGGCGGGGAGTGGAGGAACATCAAGAAAAGAGGCTCCCCTTTCTGAGGACAAACTTTTGAGAAAGGAGGATCTCAGCCTGACTCTTACAGAAGCTGGGTCTTCAGGAACCTGCATGGACAGGTCGGGTAGGAAGGACTTACCAGGAAGGGGCAAGGCTGTTGTGGAAACAAGATTGTGTTTTTTAAGCCGAGAGGATGAAGAACGCTGATGATGCTAATGTAATCATTCAGAGGGTACTGATCTCCCTGACCGCTGGGAAGGACCCCTGGGCTGGAGCCAGGATCCCTAGATTCTATTCCCAACTCTGTTGCAAAACTGCTGTGCTGTTAGGCCCATCATATTTCCTCTCTGGGCCTCAGTTGACCCATCTGTGGGATGATGGGGGGGCTCCCTCAGCCTCTTGGAGAGACAGTATGATGTAGGGGTAAGAGCTTAGAGCTCTGGGGTCAGATGGACCTGTGTGAATGCAGCTGACTCTTCCTGGCTGTTTGACTGCAGGCAAGGTACTTAACGCCCTGAGCCTTGGTTTTCTCATCTATAAAATGGGATAATGAAGAAGTGCTCCATGCACCTGGTCCCACTCAGTAAACGGGGGTTATGGTGGGGGTTGTCTCATCCTCCTCAGCATTCTGAGAGTCCACAAGTGGGAGTGGGAGCCATGAGGTGCACATCAGGGTGGGGCTGTTGGCAAGACCCTGAACGACCCCCAGGTCCAGCTTTGAGGGGCACTGGTACTCTGGCCGCCTCTGCTGCCTGCGTGGTCCTCCTGCCAGGCCTTTGCCCTCTCTGATCTCTCCCCGGTCCAGATGCCTCTTCTGCTTCATCAGTTCAGTCCTGCTTACCCTCCAGGACTCTGTTTAAGAGCCATCTCCCTCCGGAAGTCTTCCCTGACCTCTTCCTCCCCTGACATCTTATGGATTCTCTTTGTGAAACCCATGCTTGGCAGCCTGAGATGTGGCATCATCTGGTGGGTAAAGCTGAGCTGCAGGCAGGGCCGACTTATCCACTAGGCACAGGACTGAGAGCTCACGATACATGTCAGGGTCCACAAAAACATTTTAATATCTTTTTAAATAAGAAGAAAAACATGAAAATACTAATAATGAACGTATAAAACAATGAATTCATCTTTATAGCAACACAGTGGTACTTTAGAATATTTTTTGATGGAGGAAATGGCTCATGAAGGCGGAAGTGCCCAAGGCCCACGGAAGTCCTAACGCAGCCCTGACTGCAGGGCTTTGTCTGTGCCTCCCTGTGCATCCAGGTTGAGCACAGAGCTCTGCCCAGAACGGCTAGACTGAGGGCAGGGACGGGGGTCTATCCTTCTCATCACCGTAACCCCGGTGCCTAGCACATAGGGGCTTGATAAAATATGTATGGCAAAGGAAGGAATGTCAGTCGGAGGACACATGTATGTGTGTGTGTGTGTGTGTGTGTGTGTGTGTGTGTGTGTGCCTCTAACAGTCAGACAAGAGTCTTTCCTGCGTACCTTTGTTTCCATCTGCAGAATGTGACTAAGCAAAATCAAGGCCAGGCACTTAGAATCATAGACTCATAGCAAATGAGAGTTGGAAGGGATCATTTGTTCATTCCGTAGACATTTCCCAGGCACCAACCATGTGCAGTCTGTGTTTGGACCCTGGAGACCACCCCTGGGGGCTCTAATGGCCAGTCCTCAGAGGGACTTCCAGGGCCCTAAGAACCCCTGAAGGTGTGAGTAAAATTTGGAATCTGCACCTGTAAAATGTCCTTCCTAGAGAGACACTCTGACATCAGACTGCCAAAAGGCCAGTGTCTCCAAAATGCTAAGAACCACTAGTTCAAGTCCATCACCCAACAGGCTTTTTTCAGAGTTGGGGAAATGAGGCCTAGGACAAGGAAAAATGACTTTTTCAAGGTCACACAACTAATCGAGGGCAGAGGTGGGCCCCTCCAAACATTGACATCTCCACGAGAAGACCCCTTCATTTGTTGGCAGGGGTGGATGGAGAAGGGCCTGCCATTGAGCTGGTTCTGTGGGTCTCTGGATTCCAAGGAGCCTCTCTTCTGAACTCCCGCCCTCCAACACACACACACACACTCACACACACTCTCACACACACTCTCTCACACACACACACACACTCACACTCCCAGGCATCTTTCACAACAACCCCCAGGTCCAACCATCGGAGGCCTGGTTTGGGGCCTGCCTCAAGTCAAAAGCAGATAACCTCTCCCAGGGATGTATAAACATCTAGTGGGCGTCCAGGGCAGAAGAATGTGGAAATGGATTCTTTTCCCTCTGAGCACCGAACATCTTCTGCCAAGATTGCTTCGAAGTTTCTGGGACCTCTCAGCTCTGGGCCTGAGGCCCTTTGTGTCCCCCAGATGTTTTCTCCCTGTCAGTGACTTCTGCAACCTCAACAAAGCAGCCTTCTCAAGCAGCCGGGATCCCACACTCCATCTGCACATGCCTTTGTCCCAGCCCCACACGTTCCATGGCTTGCAGCCCACAAGCCAGGGGTTGCCAGCTGTGAGCTGGCCCTTCCTTCAGAAGGGTGTTAGTGGAGGAACCTATGGGAGATTTTATATGGAGACAGGTGGTTTGAATTTAAGCGGAGGGCACAGGGGAGCTAATTAGAAAGCCTAGTTGTGGTAAATAGATATTTGTTTTATCTTACTTTTTTTAAAAATTTTTAATTTATTTTTTATTTATTATTTTTGGCTGCATTGGGTCTTCGTTGCGGCGCGCGGGCTTTGTCTAGTTGCGGGGAGCGGGGGCTACTGTTTGTTGCGGTGTGGGGGCTTCTCATTGTGATGGCTTCTCTAGTTGCGGAGCACGGGCTCTAGGCACGCGGGCTTCAGTAGATGCAGCGCATGGGCTCAGTAGTTGTGGCTCACGGGCTCTAGAGAGCAGACTCAGTAGTTGTGGCACACGGGCTTAGTTGCTCCGCGGCATGTGGGATCTTCCCGGACCAGGGCTCGAACCCGTGTTCCCTGCGTTGGCAGGCGGATTCCCAACCACTGCGCCACCAGGGAAGTCCCTTATCTTACCTTTTTAGAGAACTAAATCTTAGAAAAACAGAACTGAGCTTGAAATTAAGCAACACGCTTTCTCCCCCGAGCTACAATTTGTTTCCAAGTTAAAAAAACAAAACTCTCCACAAATTTGGTCAAAAGAATCAAGGAGAAATGCACTGAAGCTTTTGTCCAAACGGGGACCAGAAAATGTGGCAGACAAGCCCCATGTAACTCTGGGGACTGTGGGTTTGGACTCAGCGCTGAGTAGGCGGAAGGGAAGCAAGCACAGGGATGCATGGAGACTAGAACCCTGCCATCCATCCGCAGTGTTAAGAGTTGTTGCCAATGTTTGGAAAGCGCAAAAAATGATTCCCACCGCTGTCTTTATTTAACCTTCTTGTTGCTATTTACCAGTTCTGCTTCACAGGGTTGAATTCTGGATGTGTTTGGAGTGACCTGGAGTCCATTTTTGGAAATGGAGACTGTGTCATTGAATGACATGGTGCTCCAAGCATGGCCAGTGCGCCTGTGCGCATGCCTACACATGCGCACACACGCACACACACACACGCACACGCACATGCACACACACCCCACTCTGCTCCAAGGACACCCTCCTCACACAGCCCTCTCCTCAGCCTCCCCAGACCCCCTTTTGGTTTCCTCAGAACTTGCAGAGAACTTGGCAAGTTCTCTTCCAGAACTTCCTAAGCTCAGCCTCCATCAGAAATACTCATGCAAGTGAAAATCTCCTGAGGTCCTCAGGAGAGAATTCGAAGGCCCCCTCACACTGACCACAAAGGATGACAGAAGGAAGTTTCTTAGAATCAGAGCTACTATAGAACCTCTCACAGGGCTGTGGTGAGAATTCAGTGCCTGTTGCTCAGCCCAGAACATAGTGAGCGCTCAGGAACTATTTGTTGAAACCCATGATGGCAGGAAAGGAAATGCTTGAGGTTGTTACTTCCAGCCAACGCTCCTTCCCCAGAACAAGTCTGAGACTGTAACTTGTCGGGGACCTTCATATCTCGGGGCCCAATGACAGGCCTTTTGGGGGTCAACCAAGCAACTCAGAACCATAGAAAACGGGAGTTGAAGTGATCATTTATTCAGTTACTAATTCAACTAGTATTCAGTGGTTATGTTATTAATTTTATGGTTGGATCCTAAATCCTAAACCTCTTTGGTCGTGGCCTCCAGTTTGAAGAATATCGCAAAAATCCATCTTCCCTTCTTTTTTTTTTTTTTTCCTGTACGCGGGCCTCTCACTGTTGTGGCCTCTCCCGTTGCGGAGCACAGGCTCCGGACGCGCAGACTCAGCGGCCATGGCTCACGGGGCCAGCCGCTCCGCGGCATGTGGGATCTTCCTGGACCGGGGCACGACCCGTGTCCCCTGCATCGGCAGGCGGACTCTCAACCACTGCGCCACCAGGGAGGCCCCATCTTCCCTTCTTACCGAGGCATCTCCCTAATGGACGGCCAGTTGGCCTCTTTTTTTTTTAATTAATTAATTTATTTATTTATTTTTGGCTGCGTTGGGTCTTCGTTGCTCTGTGCGGGCTTTCTCGTTGCTGTGCGCGGGCTTTCTCTAGTTGCCGCGAGCAGGGCCACCCTTCCCTGCAGTGCACAGGCTTCTCATTGTGGTGGCTTCTCTTGTTGCAGAGCATGGGCTCCAGGCCCACGGGCTTCAGCAGTTGTGGCATGCAGGCTCAGTAGTTGTGGCACATGGGCTTAGTTGCTCCGCGGCATGTGGGATCTTCCCGGACCAGGGCTCGAACCCGTGTCCCCTGCATTGGCAGACGCATTCTTAACCACTGCACCACCAGGGAAGCCCCAGTTTTCTCTATTCCCTTTTATCCTCAGTGCCCATTCCTATCCTACACACATACACACACACACACACACACACACACACAAGACACACACACACAAAGGCAAATGTTCTGTTGGTTTAATTTACTCATTTTTTTTAAATGAAATATACATGGTTATTTAGCCTGTGTGCATATTTATGTGATAAAAGAGAAATAACATAAAAATTACGTTTTTAACTGTTTTTAAGTGTACAATTCAGTGACATAAGTGTACAGTTCAGTGACATTAAGTGCATTCATGATGTTGGGTAGCCATCACTACTATCCATCTCCAATACCCCCCCATTTTCCCCTCACCCTGCCCCTGGTAACCACGGTGTTACTTTCTGTCTCTATGAATTTCTCTACCTGCCTATTCTAGATAGCTCATACAAGTGGAATCATACAATATTTGTCCTTTTGTGTCTGGTTTATTTCATTTAGCATAATGTTTTCGAGGTTCACCCATATTGTAGCATGTATCAGAATTTCTTTCCTTTTTATGGCTGAATAATATTCCATTGTATGTATACACCACGTTTTGTTTATTCATTTATCTGTTGACGGATATTTGCCTTCTTTCCACCTTTTGGCTATTGTGAATAATGCTGCTATGAACATTGGTGTACGAGTATCTGTTGCACTTCCTGTTTTCAATTATTTGGGTATGTATTTAGGAGTGGAATTGCTAGTCAAATTGGAATTCAATGTTAAAGTTTTTGAGGAACTGCCAACAGTTTTCCACAGTAGCTGGGCCATTTTGCATTCCCACCAACAATGCACAAGGGTTCAGATTTCTCCACATCTTTGTTATCACTTGTTATTTTCCTGGTTTTGTTCTGTTTTGGTGTTGTTTTTTTAAAAATAGCCATCCTAGTGGGTATGGGTGGTAACTCATTGTGGTTTTGATTTGCATTTCTCTGATGACTAATGATGTTGAGCATGTTTTTAAGTGCTTATTAGCCATTTGTGTATCGTCTTTGGAGAAATGTCTATTCAGGTCCTTTGCCCATCTTTCAACTGGGTTGTCTTTTTACTGGTGAGTTGTAGGAGTTCTTTATATATTCTGGATATTAATCCCTTATCAGATATATGATTTGCAAATATTTTCTCCACGCTGTGGGCTTTCTTTTCACTCTCTTGATAGTGTACTTTGATGTACAAAAGTTTTTAATTTTGATGAAGTCTGATTTATCTTCTTTTGTATGTGCATAGCCTGTACTTTTGGTGTCATATTTTAAAAATAATTGCCATGAAGATTTCCCCCTGTATATTCTTCTAAGAGTTTTGTAGTTTCAGCTCTTAAGTGTAGGTCTCTGATCCATTTTGAGTTAATTTTTGTACATGGTGGGAGCTAAGGGTCCAACTTCATTCTGTTGCATGTGGCTATCCAGTTTTTCTAGTACCATTTGTTGAAAAGACTGTCCTTTTCCTGTTGAATGGTCTTGGCATGTTGGAAAATAAGTTAACCATATATGTTAGGGTTTATTTCTGGGATCTCTTTTCTATTCTACTGGCTTCTATGTCTATCTTTATGCCAGTACCACAAATGATTTGATTACTGTGGCTTTGTACGTTCTGAAATCAAGAAGTATGAGACCTCCAACTTTGTTCTTCTTTTTTTTTTAATATATAAATTTATTTATTTATTTATTTATTTATGGCTGCGTTGGGTCTTCGTTGCTGTGCGTGGGCTTCCTCTAGTTGCGGGGAGTGGGGGCTATTCTTTGTTGCGGTACGCGGGCTTCTCATTGCAGTGGCTTCTCTTGTTGCAGAGCATGGGCTCCAGGCACCCGGGCTTCAGTAGTTGTGGCTCGCGGGCTCTAGAGCGCAGGCTCAGTAGTTGTGGCACATGGGCTTAGTTGCTCCGCAGCTTGTGGTATCTTCCCAGACCAGGGCTCGAACCCGTGTCCCCTGCATTGGCAGGCGGATTCTTAACCACCGCGCCACCAGGGAAGTCCCTGTTCTTTTTCAAGATTGTTTTTGGCTATTTGGGATCCTTTGAAATTCCGTATGAATTTGAGGATGGGCTTTTCTATTTCTGTAAAAAATACAGAGATTGTTGAGATTTTTAGAGGTGTTGTATTGAATCTATATGGGTGCTGTGTCATTGCTGTATCTCTTTTCACTTCACTTTCAAGATCCATCCATGTTGCTATGTGAGCATTGGGTCTGCCTCTGTCATATCTAACTTCTGCTGCTCACTCATGGTTACCCATCCTCTGCCCTTTGAGGGACATACGGTTCCTTCCAGTTTCCCACGAACACAGCAAAGCTGCAACACACCCCCTTGGGCCAGCCCGTCTGCATGAGGATCTCTGTGATATTCCCAGTGCACGTATCCATGCGATATAATTGTGATTAGCTAACACTTATGGACCCTTTATTAATTGCCAGGTGCTGTGTGAGCACTTGGTCTGCATTCTATTATTTATTTATTATTGTTTTTAAATTAATTTATTTATTTTTGGCTGTGTTGGGTCTTCGTTTCTGTGCGAGGGCTTTCTCCAGTTGCGGCAAGCGGGGGCCACTCTTCATCGCGGTGCGCGGGCGTCTCACTATCGCAGCCTCTCCCGTTGCGGAGCACAGGCTCCGGACGCGCAGGCTCAGCGGCCATGGCTCACGGGCCCAGTTGCTCCGCGGCATGTGGGATCTTCCTGGACCGGGGCACGAACCCGTGTCTCCTGCATCAGCAGGCAGATTCTCAACCACTGCGCTACCAGGGAAGCCCTGCATTCTATTATTATAATACCATCTCTGTGGAAAATGTATTACTATTATTTACCAATGTACATACGAGGGAACTAAGGCTCAGAGAAGTTAGGAAATATCCCGGCCAGCATCTGAACGCAGGCCAGCCTGGCTCTGGCACCTGTAAGCCGCATCCCTGTGCTCCAAACCACGCCCCCCGACCACGGGACATCAGGGCCCGGCTTACAGTGCCTTTAGTCTCCCTATGTGCTGACTGCACATGCGCCAAGTGCCCGATGAACACCTGAGCTTCGGGGACCTGGAGCCTAGAGAGGGAAAGCCCAACATCACCAGCAGCCGCTGAAGGAGCAGCGTGAGGCCCGGAGCCCAGGCCGTGTGACCCCTGCCCGTCAGCGTGCTTCAGGCCGGCGGTCAGGAGAAGGGTCACAGTGCGCACGTCTCCCTCGGCGAAAGGCCCTTCTGGCAGCCCATAAATCCAGCTGGACCCTGCTTATCCTGTTTATTGGATTAGCGGACTGGGCGTCTCCCTATAAATCATCCAGGGTGATTTACGGGGAGGCCCTGGAAGGTCTGAAGGCCCGGCTGACGTGGATCCCTGGGAGGGGCAGATAAGTGCTGCCTGAGCCCCCTCGGCCCACCTCCCCATCCCAGTGAGGGCTGGTGATGGGGACCTCTTGCTCTACCACCCCCATCCGGTGAGTCACTCCACGGTCCTGTTCAAATCTGCTGCTCTTCTTGCAGGCTCCTGGCCTAGTTGCAGAGTTCCAAAGGCAAAGCATCTGGTGCTCTTAGGGCCCGTCTCCATCGAACAGTGCAAAGTAAGAATGATAAAATATGACAGGCAAATTGCGAAAAAACAAAGAAACCAAACTGTGAGGGAACTGAGGTTGCAATCTGTATTAGACAAAATGCATGGCTAACTTATACCATGTGCCAGGTACCTGTCGACCTTTTTTTTAACATGAATCATCATTTTACAACACAATAGGCCTATAAGATTACCCCCATTTTACAGATGAAACCACTGAAGCACAGAGAGGTGAATTGACCAGGGCCAAGGTCACAAAACATGAATCCCAGTAATGAAGGTGCAATTCAAACCAGGCAGTCTGCTGCTAGAGCCAGGAACTTACTTCTTCCTTCTGTTCTATCAGTGCACAGGCAGGGGTGTGGTGGGGAGAGGAGTTGGCTAAGGCGGTAAAGTGGCGCATTTAAGATACGGGCTTTGCAGTTGGAAAGGCCAGGATTTAGGTCCTAGCTCAGCCACTTACTAGCTTGTGACATGGATGAATCACTTTAATTCTCGGTACCTCAGTTATTCTTCATCTGTAAAATGCACTAATAATAACAAGTCCTTCCTATGAGGGCAGGTCCCCTTCTGTATGTTATGAGTAACAAATAGTGTATTAAAGATATGCTTTGCACAATGCCAGATGTGTAGTTAAGCATTCAGTAAGTGGTAGCCTATCGATTGATTAATTTTTACCCTGATCTTAAGGAGTTCATGAACCAGTGGTGGGGACACAAATTCACACAAGGAACTCCAATGAGGATGGAGCATTATTGTGCAGAATGAAGATCCAAACTAAAAGGGGTGGTGAATTTTAATAGGAAGTACCAGAAACCTCATGGAGAAAGAGGCTGGGACTTGAGCTGTGAAACTCAAGCAAGATTTCCTAAAACTATGAAAGTGGGGAAACGCTGAGAGAGCTTCCTTAGCAAAAGTGCATGGTGAGTGATGGAGGATGCCCTTTCAACTGCCATCCCGTACACTAATGGTTTGCACCTGTCTCTGCATATCAGTAGAGATGGTATCTAATTCTTCACGAAGTCTCCCCTATGCCTCCCCATGACTGACTGGTAACAGATCCTCAGTACATGTTGTATGGATGGATGGGTGGATGGACGGATAGATGGATGGATGACGGATACATGGATGGATGGATGGGAGAGATGAATGGATGGATGGATAGATAGATGGATGGAAGGATAGGTAAATAGAATGAATAGACAGGTGAATAGGTGGGTGGTTTGGTGGGTGGATGGATGAATGGATAGATAGATGGATGGACAGGTAAACAGAATGGAAACACAGGTGAATAGGTAGGTGGATGGATGAGTGGATGGGTGGATGGATGAGAGTGTGGCTGGAGGTCGAGTGCATGAATGGTGTCTGCCTAGTGAGTTCCCACCTCCAGACCTTTGCCCTTGGGGTTCTCTCTGCCTGGATTATTCTCCAAGATATTCCCTTGGCTTAGCTCTCTCATTTCATTTAAGGCTCTGGTCAAATATCACCTCCTCAGGGAAGCCTTCCCTGACTGCTCAATCTAAAATAGAACCCTCTTTTGACTATGTGCCCTCCTATATTTTTAACAGTACTTAGTACTCCCTAGCTTAGTAGATATTTGTTTGCTTGTTTGTTCCCTCCCATCAAATGTAAGTTTCATGGGAGCAGATGCTTTCTCTGCTTTGCTCACTCCTCTATTGCCAGCACCTAGTACAGGGCCTGGCACACAGTAGGCACTCAATAAACATTTGTTGAATGAACTGAAAGGTGTAATAAGCAGCTTGGTGGAAGCATGGGGTCCGATTTTAATCTCTGAAACCTCTTTGCAATGTTGAAACAGTGCTCTACCAATATTAATGCTGATATTTTCTCTCATTTGTTTTCTCACAATTTACACATCAGAGAGGACCTTCTCACCCATTATCCCATTTGCATGCCCTTGAAGTAGGCAGGAAATACAATTGAGTAATTTTTTTTCTCACAACAGAAATATTTTTGCAGATCACAAAGTGTTGTTAATTTTCCAACTGAAGGGTAAGAAATATAAAGTGAAATTCTTCCCATGAGCCTCTCACCCTCCTCTCTACTCTGAGATATTCACTGTTGAGAGTTTGGGGCAGCAAGAGCTGCGACTTGAACTCTGAGCCTATATCCCTCTGACTCTGGAGCCCATGCTCCTACCCTGTTCCTCCCACATCCCTTCCCTGGGTCCCTTCTCCTCAGCCCCAGCCCTGTCCTGCCCCCGCACTCTGTGCTGGAGCCCTGGGCTTCTACTTGACCGAGGAGAGGCCTTGGCCCAAAGAGGCTGCCGCTGCCCCGCACCTCTCTTCAAGACTTCCCTGCTTCTTCATGTACTACCATCTTCCTTTCAACTGTGCCCGCCTCAGCTACCCACCCTACCCCTTCTCCCTCCCCCTCTGCAAGCTCTTACCCCAAGGTCCACAAACATTCTCCAGTTTTCCCCATTCTCCAAAGAAAACCCTCCCCACTTCTTTTTCTCCTTCAAGCTACCACTTCCTCTTTCTCCTTTATTTCACCACCAAATTTCTTGGGGCAGAAAGGATTCTATGTGTCCTTTCCAGCCAGCACCCCCATGAACGACTTGGTCGTTGGACAGACCTGGATTTCAGCCCTCACTCTACCACTGGGTTATAGTGTGACCTTGAGCAAGTTACAGCACCTCTCTGAGCCTCAGCTTCCTCTTCTGTAAAATGGGACCATTGACATGCTTCCCTCATGGGCTGTTTGTGATCATGAGATGAGATAAAGGATGTAAAGGGCCTGGTACCACATGCAGCATATAGTAGCAGGAGTTACTTTGTCATTCACTGCTGTCTCTCCAGCCCTAGCACAGTGCTGTCACATGCAGGCTTAACATTAAATATCTGGTGGGTGAGAAATTAATGAGTTCACATCATTCACAAGGGTCCTTGCTTCCCCATCACCCTTTGCTGCTCAGGCCCTCACTGCCTGTGATGGTTAATTTTTTTTTTAATTGGGGGAGAATATAGATAACATAAAATTTGCCATTTTAACTATGCCGTGCCACTAAGTACGTTCACATTGTTGTGCAACCTTCACCACAATCCATCATCTCCAGAACTTTTTCATTATTCCAAACTGAAACTCTATACCTATTAAATAAGAACTCCCCATTCCTCCCTGCCCTCAGCTCCTGGTAACCACCATTCTGCTTTCTGTCTCTGTGAATTTGACTACTCTAGGGACCTCAGATAAGTGGAATCATATAATTTTTGTCTTTTCTGATGGTTAATTTTATATGTCAACTTGGCTAGTCTGTGGTGCCCAGTTGTTTGGTGAAACACCAGCCTAGATATTGCTGTGAAAGTAGTTTTTAGATATGATTGATATTTAAATCAGAGACTTTGAGTAGAGCAGATTACTCTCCATAATGTAGGTGGGTCTCATCCAAGGATATATATATATATATATCTCCTATTGGTTCTGTTTCTCTAGAGAATCCTGACTAATACACTGGCCCTGCTCCTCTGCACAGACCTTATCCCCATCTCTTCTCAGCCCAGACATCACCTCTTCCAGGAAGCCATCTGGAGCATTCTCTAGTGGGACACTTGCCATATATGGCCTCATAGAGGGAGTTTAATCCTTGTGAGCAGGGACCATTTTTGCTCCCTGCTTTAAACACCCATTCAACTCTGCTCTCTCTCAGCGGCGCTGGGATAGCTGGGCTTTGTGGGTATAACATAGTGTTTGTGGAGCTTGATCAATTTGTGCACTGGCCCCAGGGAGCTTTGTAAGGAAGCTCATCCCCACCTTAGGCAGATCTCTCTCCCCGCACTAGAATTTGACTTGGGGCAGAATCCCAGCCGGTGGGGGGCGGGGGTTAAGCCCCACAGCATTCTCCCACACCTGCTGGGACTACCCTACTGTCAGGCAAGAGCCAGAAAAAGCCTTGAGGACCACCTGCATGAGAGAGGCTCTCCGCCCCCCACCCCCAGACTTGGGCAGGCAGCTAGAGGGAGGCACAGCACCGGCCCCTCCATTTCTCTACCTTGCCCCCAGGGAGCCTCGAGCTCCCCAGGTGGAAGGTGCCACGATACGCCAAGGATTCCCATCAGGCCCGGGAGCTGACAGCAGGACCGCTCTCCTGCTTCCGGGTGCCTGACAGAGGCTGTGACAAGGATGAGGAGGACGGCCGCCCCTCAGGACCCAGCCCCCAGCCCCCGGAGGCCCGTAATGTGCAAGGGTTGGGAGCCAGGTTTGGAGCAGAAGGTCTGCTTTTGAATCCCAGCTCTGCCACTTACCAGTTGTGTCCCCTTGGGAAAGCCACCTCACATCTCAGACTCTTTTCCCACCTCTGAAATGACGATAATGATGCTTATCTCAGAGAGAACTTGCGGGATTAAATGAGGTCACACACAAAGCACCTGGCACATGGTAATCACTCTATAAATGACATATTATTATCGTCGTCGATGCCATTTTCTTTATGACTCGTGTGACTTTAGGCAAGTGGCTTAGCCTCTCTGTGCCCCGTTTCCTGATCCCTAAAAGCAAGGATTAAAATAACAATAAATGCTCCACAGGGCGGCTATGGGCATTCAATGAGACGTGTAAAGTGCCCTGGAGGTAATAATCCCTCAGTACAGAACAGCTATTATTTGTCATTAATATTTATTATTACTGTTATTATTATTTGGGCTGCCCCACCGAGGTAGCCCCTTGATCCCTCCAGCTCTAAGGGATCTGAGGCTCCGGGTGGAGGAAAATCCCCGTGCAGAGCCCCCTCCCCCCACCCCCACCCCTCAGGCCCCTTTGAAGTCCCCAGGGGCCCCAGGGCCATGATAAATGTCTCAGCCCTATAGGTTATGACTTGCTGCCAGATTTGACATTAACCATCATGCTCTGGCCGGGTGTTTGAAGAAAGTGGCTAAATGCTGCTGGAGCTGATGGGGGAGATAGCAGCCGAGGCCGGTCTTTGAAAGCCCCCCGGCCGCCCTGGCGAGAGGGAGCGAGGAGGCCGGCTCTGCTCCAGCTGTTTAGTCTACCAATCACGGTGGTGACATGGAGTCTGTGCTGGCATGGGGAGGGCTGCTGCCGGCCCTGGGCAGGGAGGGGCCGCCCCACAGCCACTAGGGGGTTTCCTGGGCTTGCTTTCTTTTGAGGGGGGATGCGTGTGCACTTCCACACTTTTTGGGTAAGAGGAGAGAAGTTGTAGAGGAAAAAGAGCAATGGACTAGAAGCCCAGGACCCGGGCTCAGCCACCGTCTTGCTCTCCCCTCTTTTTCCCCTAGGAAGGGGCAGCGCGTGTAGTGAGAGGTTCATATTCCAGGCTTTAGAGTCAGCCGGTCCCCTGGCTCTGCCTCTTCTTAGAGTGAGCCTTTGGGAATGATCCTTGACTTCCCCGAGCCTCAGTTTCCTCATCTGTAAAATGGGGATGAATAACAACACCTCCGTCATGGGGTCCAGTAAGAATTAAATAAGCCAGTGAGTGCAATACATCTTGCACAGAACCAGGCACCCAGTAGGGTCTCAGCAGACAGAAGCTGACCACCAATACTGGTTGAGGACACAGAACTAAAAAGCCAAGTTTCCTTTTTGGCCCCTAATGTGTCCTCAGACACCTTATCCCAGCTGCCAGTTCACTCCACCCTTCTCCATTCATTTGTTCTTCCAAACAATTTTCATCTGAGGCAGAGAAGCATCATAATTAGAAATAATAGCTAACAGAGCACTTACTACATGCCAGGCACTGTGTAGAACACTTTATGTGCCACAGCTGGCCTGGGAGAAAAGCATTCAATGAGATAACAGTGAACAGTGTCCAGCACTTAGCAAGTTCTTAATAAACAGTAGCTGCTGTGATTTTTGAGCACCTACTCTGTGCCAGCCTGTGCTAGGAACCGGAGACCCGAAGCTTGGCGAAGAGGGGCTCTGCCTTCAAAGCACCGTTAGGACAAGCCAGGTTAGGCTGCAATAACAAATGTCCCTGTGCTTAGGGCAACAAAGACTTAGTTTGCACTCATGCTACATGTCCAGTGCAGGTGGGCAGGAGTTTCTGTTCACCCAGTCACCCAAGGACAGCAGCTGGTAGACCCTCCACAGGGTGACGTGCATTTGCAGGATGACAGAGAGTATACGGCAAATCACACACCTGCTTGTAAAGTTTGTGTCACCCGCATTTTATTGGCTACAGTAAATCACGTGGTTCTCCCGAACCTCAAAAGTAAGTGCCCAGAGGGAGAAGGAAAATGATGCCCACAAGCCCACAGTCCAGGAGTGGGAGGCAAATATGCAAACAGCTATCCCAGTGGAGTCATGTTCTCACCAAGCGTGTGGGAGCACAAGGGAGAAGCAATTTTGTCAAGCGGTCTGGGGAGTCTGCATGGCAGAGGTGACCTGAGAGCCTAGACTTGGCATTTAGAGCAGTGGGCAGTTCTTACGTTGGGGTCCAGGACCCATGGTTGACCTTCAAGGATCCTGGAGCCCCCTGAAACTGCAAAATCTTGTATATACATGGGTTTGTCTATTTTTCAGCGAAGAAAGTCTTACCTTGCATCATCTAAGACTTAGGCCACCAGATTCTTTCTCCTGCCTTTCTCCTGACATTAGTCTTTCTAGTACAGCGTGACAATCTTAAAGTGTGACCTTCAAACCACCTGCCACAGAGAGCCTGGGTGGTTGTCAAAATACACAGTCCAAGGCCCTGCCCTGACCAACTACATCAGAATCACTGGGGGTGAGGCCTGGCAATCTGCATTTTAACAAGTTCTCCAGGTTACCCTGATGCCCCCTGAACTTTGAGACTGTCTCTGCCAGAGACAGCCCTCCCCAGCCCAGTCAGGCTGTGAATGAGGCATGGTGAGCCATTCCAGAGCCCAGCCATGCACCCTGGCTGATTCGACCCTCACAGAGACAGGGTGGGGGTGAAGGGATGACACTCCCCTTCCACCTGGCACATAGGAGGTGTTCGGTGCCCGTCGCTGAGGAGAGAAAGACCGGAGGTGAAAAGTGTGCAAACAGGACAGAATGGCCTAAACATACTATGCTCTGGGATCAGATGGCCTTAGGTTCAAATTCTAGTCATTTTGTAAATACTTATTTATTTATTTATTTATTTTTGGCTGCGTTGGGTCTTTGTTGCTGTGTGCAGGCTTTCTCTAGTTGAGGCAAGTGGGGGCTACTCTTCGTTGCCGTGCGCGGGCTTCTCATTGCGGTGGCTTCTCTTGTTGCGGAGCACGGGCTCTAGAGCGCAGGCTCAGTAGTTGTGACGCACGGGCTTATTTGCTTCACAGCATGTGGGATCTTCCTGGACCAGGGATCAAACCCGTGTCCCCTGCATTGGCAGGTGGATTCTTAACCACTGCGCCACCAGGGAAGCCCCAAATTCTAGTCTCAATGGTTACTAGCTGGGTGATGTCGGACCAGCTCCCTACCCTCTCAGGATCCCAGCCTCCACATCTGTCCTTGGGAACGACAGTCTCTCTCACCTGCCCCATGGGACGATGTCGGCACACAGCACACGTTCTCTAAAGGGTGGCCAGAAGGATAATGACTGTTTTAATAGTTGTGCTGGGTCTCATGAACCGTCCAGAGGTGAGCAGAGAGAGAACACCACATGGTTCCACTCTGAGCACTAGAGGCAAGATTCAAGCCCAGGCAAAGTCCATTGCTTCCTAGCCCGGCGCCTGGTCCTCCTTGCCCACTGCCATCCTGGCCACAGCGGAGGCTGCCGTGCTGTAAGTGTGCACAACTGGCCTCCTCCCCTAGACACACACACACACACTCTCTCTCTCTCTCTCTCTCTCACCCACCACCTCTGTTGTTCGTCACCCCTGTTGAGTCCCCACCTGACACACGTAGGACTCGGGGCCAATGGCCAAATCCGTGGTCCCCAGCACTGGCCGTGCTGAAGAAGAACCCGGCGAGCGTGTTCAGTAGAAAGAGTCCTGGGCTTCTCCCGGCAGGTCTGGATTCGGCCCAGGAAATGCATTTTAACCTGTTCCTGGGGATTCTAATCCTCAGCGAGGTCCTCGGGCCCCTGAACCCAGGTGGTTCAGATGTGCGGGTTTGGAACATCTGACAGGCAGATGGGGGTCCTGGCCACACAGGACCCTGTCCGCAACAGTGACACGGCCCCAAGAGGAGCCCTTTCCCTCCCCAGGAAGCCACCTGCCCACCCATCTCCACGATGCCCTGGGCTACCCTCCCCCTTGTGGCCTGAGGTGAGGAGAAAGGGCAGCCGTGTTTTGGGTGGGTTGGGGTAGTGGAAAGAGAACTGACAGGGAGTCAGGGAACCTGCCACAGAGATGCTTCTGCTCCCTCTATATCTAGCAGGCTTCCCCATCTGCATGTGGGACTTCCTCCCCTGATGGAAGATCAGAGGGGGACGCTAACCATACAGCTAATGAGACTTGTCCAGGGTCCCCCATCCACCCAGGGCCCCTTCTGAAGCCCTGCACCCAATCTTGCCTTCTCTTCTTTAAGCAGGGCCCCATCAAATGCACACGGGGCCCTGACTGAGACAGGGCTGTGCAAGCGGCAAATGCGTACGTAGCCTCTCACCCAGGAAACTCACCACCTAAGACCGGGGAGAGGCAAGCCCTCCTAAGGCTCCTGGAGTGTGCCCCTCCTCTGCCTGCTTTGATTTCTCCACTCTTCTCCCAGCCAGAGGCCTGCCTGGGGCTTTATCAGCCAGGAGTGGCAGGGCTTACTAATCAGAGGCCGCTCCGGGCCCAGGGGATTAACTCTGCAGACCCTGGGCTGGCCCGGGTCAGGCACCCTGACTACCAGCTTTGCCCCAGGGTTCTCAGCTTCAGACTTCTTGTAGCGGGAGGTGGGGGCAGGAGGTTGATTTCAACGGAACTACCAGCAGTCAGAGAGATTAACGCTAAATGGAGCACCTCACTCTCCTGCTGGCGACCCTCCAGGGGGCGTCCTCTACTCTAGAATAAACTCCAAACCGCGCCCCGCCCAAATGGCCCTGCCCACCTCTCTGAACTCAGCCTGCTCCGGCCACGCCTGCCTTCTTTCCCTTCCAGACAGCACCCACCCCCATGCTCTCGCCCTGGGATTGAGGCACTGGCTCTTCCTGTGTCTGGAAGCCCCTTCCGAGATCTTCAAAAGACTCCTCCTGCAGGTCTCTTCTCAAAAGTCACGCCCCAGAGAGGCCTTCCCACCCTACTGTCACCCTAGCATATCTCTGTTTTACTTATTTTATTTAAAAAATAATTTTATTTATTTATTTTTGGCTGCGTTGGGTCTTCGTTGCTGCGGGCAGGCTTTCTCTAGTTGTGGCACACGGGCTTCTCAGTTTGGTAGCTTCTCTTGTTGCGGAGCACGGGCTCTAGGGCACGCAGGCTTCAGTAGTTGTGGCACGAGGGCTCAGTAGTTGTGGCGCCCAGGGTTAGTTGCTCCGCGGCATGTGGGATCTTCCTGGAACAGGGCTCGAACCCGTGTCCCCTGCATCAGCAGGCGGATTCTGAACCACTGCACCACCAGGGAAGTCCCTCTCTGTTTTATTTTTTAATCACAGACTGAAATTTGTATCATATGCTTCTTGTCTGCCTCTGTCATGAGGAAGGGAGCTGAGTGTCCCTCTCCAGTGCTTAGGACAGTGCCTGGCCCCTATGGGGGCTCAAGAGCAATTTGCAGGGCGAAAGGATGAGGTTATGGACCTGTCGAGCCACCGTCCTGGTCTCTGGGTGGGGGGCAGGGTGAGGCAGGATCCCTGAGCTAAGGAGCCCAAGTGCTTTTCACTGAGGTAGAGCAGACTGGGTGGGTGTATTTAGAAAGGCAAGCAGTGAAACTCTAGGGACTGGCGTGAAGGACGTGGTGCCACCCCGGCTGTGTGTTAGGACGTGGTGGAGCTTGTTACGAGACGGTGTCTGGACCGCCCCTTCAGGAGCAGGTAGGAGCAGAGGCACTCTTGGGCCTCGGTGGCCAAGGAAGCCTTCCCAGGGAGCTGTGTTGTGAACAGGGTACACAGGTACATCTGGGCGGGGAGATCGGCGGATGGGGTGGGAATCACAGGGAAGGCTGAGCACCGCCCCTTGTCCTCAAGTCCAAGACCCCAAGGTGGGATGTGGTAAGACCCAGGGAGGCCCTGGAAAGGGGAGGCTGGGCCTGGCTTCAGCCCCCCTGCTGCTCCTTCCCGCCACCCCTCCTCCCAGGATCCCATCCTCTGCTCACAGAAGCAGTTCTGCCCCTCAGCTCACATCCGCTGGCATCAGAGACCAGCTCATAGCCTGCCTCCAACCCACTCCCAGCAAGACGTGGGGCACCTCTCAACTCGTGCTTCCCCCACCTGTACTTGGTCCTCTGAACTGGGCTTGGACCATGGTCCTGACAGTACAAAGCTGAATGACCATAGGAAAGTTATTCAAAAGGAATCTCTGAGCCTCAGTTTCCTCATCTGTAAAAAGGGATGATGGGGAACAAGATAACAGGAGGGTTAGACAAGCGAATGCGCGATGGGCCCCAGCACAGCGTCTGTCCGGCACACAGCAAGCGGCCTGTGACTGCCCCGGTGTTGTCTGGTCTTTCCTCCGAGTCCAAAGCCCCAAGGCCTGAGGGCCGCCTGCCTAGCCCTGGCCTCTAGCGCCACCTACTGGCCCTAAAGTAGAATGACGCACCCTGCAGTCCCGGAGTGGAGGACACAGGAGCCCGAGTGCAAGCCACAGATCCGCCCTGACTCCCCACGTGATGCAGACAGGCCCCGACCCTCTGTGCGCCTCACAGGTTAAATGCGGACGGTGGTGTCCTTCGGCCCCCATGTTAGCTTAGTCAGAGGCCTTCAGAGAGTCTTGGGGAGCTGGCTCAGCCTGAGCTCAGAAGGCAGATCCCTAAGGCGGACATGGGGGTGCTGTGTAGAACGACGGTCACATCCAGTCCGCCATGGAGGGGCAGTTGCCAGGCGAGTGGCCGCTGGACGCGGGGCCCAGACCTCTGGGGTTTAAGACGGGTTCAAGGCTCGGCCTCTCCCTCCCCAAGGCAAGATCCACAGCTGCTGGTTCCGACTCCGTGGCGCTGACAGAACCCTGGACAGTGGATGCTCCAGAACCACCGTTTCACCTGTCACAGGTGCGCGCACACACATACACACGCGCTCACACACAATCTCCCAGACCCAGACACCCGTACTCAGGAAGTTAATGTTTCTTCCTGCCTTGGTTTGTTTCCCATTTCTCCCCCTCAACACTCTGCCTCCCCTTAGTGTCAGCTCCTGCAGGGAGGACAAGGTCCTCAACTGCTTTCTCACCCTGTATCCCGGGCACCCCGCACGGGACTGGCACAGAGCGAGCTCTCCACGACCACTTGTAGAGTTAAAAAATAGAACTATACTCACGACACAGGCACGCCCGATTCCAATCACATCCTCCACCCGCACGCACACCGTGTCGATGATTTACTCTCCCCACTCCCGCTAACTCTCCACGCGCGGTCACGGAAGTAGGCGAACCCGCGAACGGTCGAGGGTACACACACGCTCTGGCGCACGCGTGCGCACGCCGCTTGCGCGCGGCGAGAGTGTCTGGTTTCCATCTCAGCCTTGCCGTTTCCGTCCTACTGCGGTACCCGGGTCCTTTTGAGGCTGTCGGAGGAAGGAGTTGGGAGGCGCCCCCAACGACTGACAGGCCGGCGCAAGGATTTTACCTACATGCAGGTGTTAAATTTCCCCCAGCGAATCCCACGCCCTCACCCAGCGCTGCCTTCCTTCTCACTGGAGTGTAAGTGTTTCCGCACCCTGTGCTCACCCCCACGTCTTAGTTCTCGAGCTAATCACCGTAATTCAAATGGGACCAAGCACCTAGCGAGCGCACACGCCACCACCGCAACTTAGACCGCCAGCGTCCGAGTCCTAGCTCAGCTCAGACCGGGTGGGTGTCAAGTAGACTTGACCACTTGGACAGTGACTTGACCTTTCTTGGCCTCAGTGACTTCCTCTGCGAAATGTGACTAATAATAGTACTTACTTCCCCCTGGAATAAGTGAGAATGCAAAGAGATAACGTATTAAGCCCGGTACCACCATGCCTGGCACTTGTAAAATGCTCAAAAAATAAGAGTTACAGTTAGTAAAGAGTCTTTACTGTGATTATTCTTAGGATGCTATTGAGACAAAATATCAGGGCTGGACAGGGCTCCCTGGGGCCTCTGACCTCCAAGTTAAGAACCCCCAAATCTCTATTCTAGCCTTTAATTCCAGACCCTTTTCTCCTGATGGCTCACAGGTATTTAAAAAAGAAAGGAGGAGAGAGGGAGGGCGGGAGGAAGAAAGAAAGGAAGGGAACTGTATTGCGATATAATTCACATACCCTTTTAAAGTGTACAATTCAGTGGGCTTTAGTATATTCAGAGAGTTGTGCAACTATCACCACTATCTTTTCCTAGAATATTTTTATCATCTCAGCGGTCTCGTACCTATTTCCCACAATACCTCCCATCACTTGGCAACCACTAATCTACTTCCCATCTTTATGGATTTACCCGTTTCAGACATTTCATATAAATGGAACTATGCAGTTAAATGATCTTTTGTGTCTGGCTTCATTCGTTTATTGTGTTTTCAAGGTTCATCCACGTTGTAGCGTGGATCAGTACTAAATTTCTTTTTCTTTTTTTTTTTTTGCTGAATACTCTTCCATTGTATGGCTGTACCACATAATCTTTATCCATTCTTCCCTTGATGGATATTCGAGTTGCTTCCACCTTTTGGCTGTTGTGAGTAGTGCAACTGTGAACGTGGATGTACAAATATGTCTGAATCCCTGCTTTCCGTTTTTTAGTGTATCTACCCAAAAAATGGAATTGCTGTATCATATGGTAATTCTGTGTTTAATTTTTTGAGGAGCTGCCCACCTGTTTGCCACAGGGGCTGCTCCATCTTACATTCCCACCAGCAGTGTAAGAGGATTCCAGTTTCTCCACATCCTCTCCAATAATTGTTTTTGATTAAAGTAATCCTACTGTGTGTGAGTGTGTCTCTCATGGTGGTTTTTTTTTTTTTGTTTGCGGTATGCGGGCCTCTCACTGTTGTGGCCTCTCCAGTTGCAGAGCACAGTCATCCAGACGCGCAGGCTCAGCGGCCATGGCCCACGGGCCCAGCCGCTCCGCGGCATATGGGATCTTCCCAGACCGGGGCACGAACCCGCGTCCCCTGCGTCGGCAGGCGGAATCCCAACCACTGCGCCACCAGGGAAGCCCACTCTCATGGTGGTTTTGATTTGTATTTCTTAAATGATGTTGAGCATCTTTTCATGTGCTTATTGGTTATTTCCATATCTTTTCTGGAGAAATGTCTCTTGGTGCCAGTACCACCCTGCTTTTACTATAGCTTTGTAGTAAATTTTTAAATCTGCAAGTATGAGTCCTCCAGCTTAATACTTTTCAAGCTTGTTTTGGCTATTCTGGGTCCCTCGAGCTTCCATATGAACTTTAGGATCAGCTTGTCTGAAAAGAAACCAGCTGTGGTTTTGTAGGGATTGCACTGAGTTTGTGGATCAATGTGGTGGAGTATTATCCATGAACATAGGATGTCTTTCTGCTTGGGTCTTCAGTTACTTTCAGCAATGTCTTGCACTATTGTTAAAGTTACTCCTGAGTATTTTATTCTTTATGGTGCTTTTGTAAGTAGAATTATTTTCTTAATTTCCTTTTTATCTTTCTCATTGCCGATGTATAGAAACACAGTTGATTTTTGAATATTGAAAAAAAAGTGTATCTAAAGCATCTGTCAAAATGCTGATTCCCAGACCCACCTCCCTAGAGTCTGTAGTGAGGCCTGGAAATCTGCATTTTAACCCTCAGCAGTATACTTTAAGAAGGGCTAGCCTGGGCCTGTCTGACATTGTGTCTAATATCCCTTCTGGGCCTTTGCACATGCTGCTCCCACTGCTTGGAACACTTTTCATCCAGGCTTCTAACTGGTTAAGACCTACTCATTTTTCAAAACCCAGCACATAGTCCCTTTCTCCAGGAAGCCTTCCCTGATTACCACCTCCTCCTAACTGGATTGGGTACCCATAGCATTCTGAGTTTCCCCCTCTCTCTTAGTATATATAACATATTGTGTCGATTGTCCTTTAAAATTATTTTAATTAATTAATTTTTTATTGAAGTATAGTTGATTTATAATGTGTTAGTTTCAGGTATAGAGCAAAGTGATTCAGTTATATAGATGTAGATTCTTTTTCAGATTATTTTCCCACATAGGTTATCACAAAATATTGACTATAGCTCCCTGTGCTATACAGTAGGTCCTTGTTGTTTATCTATTTCATATATAACAGTGTGTATATATTAATCCCAGATTCCTAATTTATCCCTTCCCCCCACCTTTTCCCCTTTGGTAACCATAAGTTTGTTTTCTATGTCTATGAGTTTGTTTCTGTTTTGTAAATAAGTTCATTTGTATCTTTTTTTAGATTCCACTTATAAGTGATGTACAATATTCGTTTTTCTCTGTTTGACTTAACTTCACTTAGTATGATAATCTCTAGCTCCATCCATGTTGCTACAAATGACATTATTTCGTTCTTTTTAATGGTTGAGTAGTATTCCATTGTATATATGCACCACATCTTCTTTATCCACTCATCTGTTGATGAACATTTAGTTTGCTTCCATGTCTTGGCTATTGTAAGTAGTGCTGCTATGAACATTGGGGTGCATGTATCTTTTCTATTATTTATTTACTTACTTATTTTTATTTTTAATTTTTTTTGACTGTGTTGGGTCTTTGTGCTGTGTGCGAGCTTTCTCTAGTTGTGGCAAGTGTGGGCTACTCTTCATTGTGGTGAGTGGGCTTCTCATTGAGGTGGCTTCTCTTGTTGCGTAGCACAGGTTCTGGGCACGCGGGCTTCAGTAGCTGTGGCACACGGGCTCAGTAGTTGTGGCTCGTGGGCTCTAGAGCTCAGGCTCAGTAGTTGTGGCGCACAGGCTTAGTTGCTCTGTGGCATGTGGGATCTTCCCAGACCAGGGATCAAACCCATGTCCTCTGCATTGGCAGACAGATTCTTAACCACTGCACCACCAGGGAAGTCCCCGTATCTTTTTGAAATATGGTTTTCTCTGAATGTATGCCCAGGATTGGGATGGCAGGATCATATGGTAGCTCTATTTTTAGTTTTTAAGGAACCTCCACACTGTTCTCCATAGTGGCTGTACCAATTTACATTCCCACCAACAATGTCGGAGCGTTTCCTTTTCTCCACACCCTCTCCAGCATTTATTATTTATAGAATTTTTTTTTTTTTTTTTTTTTTGTGGTACTCGGGTCTCTCACTGCTGTGGCCTCTCCCGTTGCGGAGCACAGGCTCCAGACACGCAGGCTCAGTGGCCATGGCTCACGGGCACAGCCACTCCGCAGCATGTGGGATGTTCCCGGACCGGGGCACGAACCCGTGTCCCCTGCATCGGCAGGCGGACTCTCAACCACTGTGCCACCAGGGAAGCCCCTATTTGTAGACTTCTTGATGCTGGCCATTCTGACCAGTGTGAGGTGACATCTCATTGTACTTTTGATTTTCATTTCTCTAATAATTAGCGATGTTGAGCATCTTTTCATGGGACTTTTGGTCATCTGTATGTCTTCTTTGGAGAAATGTCTATTTAGATCTTCTGCCCATTTTTTATTGGGTTGTTTGTTGTTTTGATATTGAGCTGTATGAGCTGTTTGTATATTTTGGAAATTAATTCTATGTTGGTTGCATCATTTGCAAATATTTTCTCCCATTCTGAAGGTTGTCTTTTGTCCTTTTAAAATTGTTAATGTGGGGGACTTCCCTGGTGCTCCAGTGGTTAAGAATCTACCTTCCAAGATAGCTAGTGGGAAGCAGCCGCATAGCACAGGGATATCAGCTTGGTGCTTTGTGACCGCCTGGAGGGGTGGGATAGGGAGGGTGGGAGGGAGGGAGACGCAAGAGGGAAGAGATATGGGAACATATGTATATGTATAACTGATTCACTTTGTTATAAAGCAGAAACTAACACACCATTGTAAAGCAATTATACCCCAATAAAGATGTTAAAAAAAAAAAAAAGAATCTACCTTCCAATGCAGGGGACGTGGATTCGCTCCCTGGTTGAGGAACTAAGATCCCACATGGCGTGGGGTAACTAAGCCCATGCGCTGCAACTACTGAACTCACGCGCTCTAGAGCCCATGTGCCACGACTAGAGAGCCTGCGTGCCACAACTACTGAGCCCGCCTGCTCTGGAGCCCACACGCCACTACCAGAGAGCCCGTGCACTGCAACTACTGAGCCTGCACGCTCTGGAGCCTGCACACCACAACTAGAGAGAAGCCCGCACGCTGCTTCTTTTTTATTTAAAAAAAATAAATATTTTTTTTAAAAAGGGGGCTTCCCTGGTGGCGTAGTGGTTGAGAGTCCACCTGCCGATGCAGGGGACACGGGTTTGTGCCCAGGTCCGGGAACATCCCAAATGCCGCGGAGTGGCTAGGCCCGTGAGCCATGACCGCTGAGCCTGCGAGTCCAGAGCCTGTGCTCTGCAACGGGAGAGGCCACAACAGTGAGAGGCCTGCATACCATAAAAAAAAAAAAAAAAGAAAGAAAGAAAAAGAAGATGGGCAGAGAATCTGAATAGAAATTTTTTAAAAATAATAAAATAAAGAATGTGAGAATTCCTGGCTGTCCAGTGGTTAGGACTCCAAATTCTAACTTCCAGGGCCCGGGTTCAATTCCTGGTCAGGGAACTAAGATCCCACAAGCCTCCCGGTGCAGCCAAAAATAAATAAATAAAAAAAATAAAATTATGAATGCATTTTTCTTGTAAAAACTGAAAATATTGCAGGTGAGCCTTAAATCCTCTTAACAACCAGTCCCACTATTTGATGTGTTTTTCCCCAGATTTGTTTCAGTACATTTGCAAACATACTCAACTAGAGTATTTAATTTTACATAAGTGGTATCATACTGTGCATGTTGTTCTGCAGCTTGATTTTTCACTGATAGCGTGCCTAGAAAATCCATCTGTGACAATACCCACCATGTTCTGTTTATCTACTTCACAGCATAGCAGAGCATGCCCAGACCCCAGCTGGCTTCACCATCCCTCTGTTGATGAAGTTTCCCCTTCACACTTGTTTTTCACGTCTCCATCTTTCTCACTAGATTGTCAGCTCTTTGAAAAGAATACACAGGCTCTGGAGTCAGATTCCCTGGTTCGAATTTCATTTCTGCCATTTACCAGCCGTGCAACCTTGGGCAAGTTCCCGGCTTCTCTGTCTCATCTGTAAGATGGGGGCAATGATCAGCCCTCATGGGGCTGATGTGAGTTACAAACATAGAAAGTACAGGTGCCTGGTATACAGTAGGTGCTCGATTAATGATTGTTAGGTGAATTACCAGATGAGCATGGCAAACTGGTGCTTTGCTTTCCTTCCCCCAGAACGTAATGCCCCTAAAGAATAATGAAAATTGCCATGGTTAGCAGAGGTTAGGAAATGGATGGAGTGAGGATGCCTGTGCTTTCCATAGCCTGGGGGGCAAGGAAACTGGATTAGGAGGAAGCTCCTTGGGGTCAACATGTAGATCTGTTAAGCGAGCCTTGCCATGGGCTTTTGTGGTGCCTCTAGTACAGTCACAGGGACTTACATCAGTCAGGGAGCCAGTATTTGCCTAGTGGCAAGAGATCCATCCAGCCTCGAAATCAGGCAAATTCAAGGCAGAAGTGGGTTCAAGTCTTGGTTCTGCCACTTTCTAGTTGCATCAACCTTGGGAAAGTCACTTAACCTTCCTGAGCCTCAGCTTCTTCAACTGTAGAATAGGAAATGATGATGCTTACTTGGAAGGATGTTATGAGTATCATAAAGAGCTTGTGTAACGAGCTTGCCTTGGTGCCTGGTGTATTGGTGATGCTCAATTTGTTTGGCCTCTGGATCCAGCTGTGCCTGAAACTATACCTGTCATCTTTTCTGTTAACTGAGCCAGTAAATAAGTTTTGCTTAAGTCCATCAGAGGTGAGTTTCTGTCCTTTACGACTCAAATAATATGGCTAATCCACAGAGAAAATTTTGTTGTAAAGCCCCATATTCTGACCCACTGTTCATCTCCCAGCTCTCTTGTGACCCTGAATAAAACAAAGAGACATATACACTTAAAAATAAAACGAGGTCAGTGTTTCCCCTTTCCCATCTCTTTCTCCCTTGTTTAAGCCCCATTTCACATGATCTTGGGAAGCAGAATTTATTCCAGCTAATCACAATGAAGGTACAATCTTTCATTGAGCTTTCACCCTGGCCTTGGGGGAGCCCTTCTCCATAAATCATCCCCCCAAATTCCTTCCCACTGAGGATGCAATCTTCCTCTGCCTCTAGAGGCAGCATGGGAAGCAGGGAAAAGGATAACTCTGGAGCCAGCAGTGCTTGGTTTAAAACCCAGTTCTGCTGCTTGCTACCTATTTGACTTGGGGGTGAGTTACTTGCCTCTCTGGTGTCTATGACTCGGGGTGGGGGGGGGAGGGAATAATATCTCTCTCAGGGGATCAAGGGATCAATCCAAGAAGAAGATATAACAATTATAAATATATGTGCACCCAACATAGGAGCACATCTATAAGGCAACTGCTAACAGCTATAAAAGAGGAAATCGACAGTAACACAATAAGAGTGGGGGACTTTAACACCTCACTTACACCAATGGACAGATCATCCAAAATGAAAATAAATAAGGAAACAGAAGCTTTTAATGACACAATAGACCAGATAGTTTTAATTGATATTTATAGGACACTCCATCCAAAAACAGCAGATTACACTTTCTTCTCAAGTGTGCATGGAACATTCTCTGGGATAGATCACATCTTGGGTCACAAATCAAGCCTCAGTAAATTTAAGAAAATTGAAATCATATCAAGCATCTTTTCTGACCACAATGATATGAGATTAGACATCAATTAAAGGGAAAAAAACGTAAAAAACACAAACACATGGAGGCTAAACAATACATTACTAAATAACCAAGAGATAACTGAAGAAATCAAAGAGGAAATCAAAAAATACCTAGAGACAAATGACAATGAAAACACGATGATCCAAAACCTATGGGATGAAGCAAAAGCAGTTCTAAGAGGGAAGTTTATAGTTATACAAGCCTATCTCAAGAAACAAGAAAAATCTCAAATACACAATCTAACCTTACACCTAAAGGAACTAGAGAAAGAAGAACAAACAAAACCCAAAGTTAGCAGAAAGAAAGAAATCATAAACATCAGATCAGAAATAAATGAAAAAGAAATGAAGGAAACTAAAGAAAATATCAATAAAACTAAAAGCTTGTTCTTTGAGAAGATAAACAAAATTGATAAACCATTAGACAGATTCACCAAGAAAAAAAGGGAGAAGACTCAAATCAATAGAATCAGAAATGAAAAAGTAGAAGCAACAACCGACACTGCAGAAATACAAAGGATCATGAGAGATTACTACAAGCAACTATATGGCAATAAAATGGACAACCTGGAAGAAATGGACAAATTCTTAGAAAGGCATAACCTTCCAAGACTGAACCAGGAAGAAATAGAAAATATGAACAGACCAATCACAAGTAATGAAATTGAAACTGTGATTAAAATTCTTCCAACAAACAAAAGTCCAGGACCAGATGGCTCCACAGGTGAATTCTATCAAACATATAGAGAAGAGCTAACACCCATCCTTATCAAACTCTTCCAAAAAATTGCAGAGGAAGGAACACTCCCAAACTCAATCTATGAGGCCACCATCACCCTGATCCAAAAACCAGACAAAGATACTACAAAACAAGAAAATTACAGACCAATATCACTGATGAATTTAGATGCAAAAATCCTCAACAAAATACTAGCAAACTGAATCCAACAACACATTAAAAGGATCATACAGCATGATCAAGTGGGATTTATCCCAGAGATGCAAGGATTCTTCAATATAAGCAAATCAATCAATGTGATACACCATATTAACAAATTGAAGAATAAAAACCATATAATCATCTCAATAGATGGAGAAAAAGCTTTTGACAAAATTCAACACCCAATTATGATAAAAACTCTCCAGAAAGTGGGCACAGAGGGAACCTACCTCAACATAATAAAGGCCATATGTGACAAACCCACAGCAAACATCATTCTCAATGGTGAAAAACTGAAAGCATTTCCTCTAAGATCAGGAAGAAGACAAGGATGTCCACTCTCACCACTCCTATTCAACATAGTTTTGGAAGTCCTAGTCATGGCAATCAGAGAAGAAAAAGAAATAAAAGGAATACAAATTGGAAAAGAAGAAGTAAAATTGTCACTGTTTGCAGATGACATGATACTATACATAGAGAATCCTAAAGATGCCAGCAGAAAACTACTAGAGCTAATCAATGAATTTGGTAAAGTTGCAGGATACAAAATTACTGCACAGAAATCTCTTGCATTCCTATACACTAATGATGAAAAATCTGAAAGAGAAATTAAGGAAAACTCCCATTTACCATTGCAAAAAAAGGAATAAAATACCTAGGAATAAACCTACCTGGGGAGATAAAAGACCTGTATGCAGAAAACTATAAGACACTGATGAAAGAAATTAAAGATGGTACCAACAGATGGAGAGATATACCATGTTCTTGGATTGGAAGAATCAACATTGTGAAAATGACTATACTAACCAAAGCAATCTACAGATTCAATGCAATCCCTATCAAATTACCAATGGCATTTTTTATGGAACTAGAACAAAAAATCTTAAAATTTATATGGAGACACAAAAGACCCCAAATAACCAAAGCAGTCTTGAGGGAAAAAAACGGAGCTGGAGGAATCAGACTCCCTGACTTCAGACTATACTACAAAGCTACAGTAGTTAAGACAATATGGTACTGGCACAAAAACAGAAACATAGATCAATGGAACAAGATAGAAAGCCCAGAGATAAACCCACGCACCTATGGTCAACTAATCTATGACAAAGGAGGCAAGGACATACAATGGAGAAAAGACAGTCTCTTCAATAAGTGGTGATGGGAAAACTGGACAGCTACATGTAAAAGAATGAAATTAGAACACTCCCTAATACCATACACAAAAATAAACTCAAAATGGATTGGAGACCTAAACTTAAGACCAGACACTATAAAACTCTTAGAGGAAAACATAGGAAGAACACTCTGACATAAATCACAGCAAGATCTTTTTTGATCCACCTCCTAGAGTAATGGAAATAAAAACAAAAATAAACAAGTGGGACCTAATGAAACTTCAAAGCTTTTGCACAGCAAAGGAAACCATAAGCAAGACGAAAAGACAACCCTCAGAATGGGAGGAAATATTTGCAAACAAATCAACGGACAAAGGGTTAATCTCCAAAATATATAAACAGCTCATGCAGCTCAATATTAAAGAAACCAACAACCCAATCAACAAATGGGCAGCTGACCTAAATAGACATTTCTCCAAAGAAGACATACACATGGCCAAGAAGCACATGAAAAGCTGCTCAATATCACTAATCATTAGAGAAATGCAAATCAAAACTACAATGAGGTATCACCTCACACCAGTTAGAATGGGCATCATCAGAAAATCTGCAAACAACAAATGCTGGAGAGGGTGTGGAGAAAAGGGAACCCTCTTACACTGTTGGTGGGAATGTAAATTGATACAGCCACTATGGAGAACAGTATGGAGGTTCCTTAAAAAACTAAAAATAGAATTACCATATGACCCAGCAATCCCACTACTGGGCATATACCCAGAGAAAACCATAATTCAGAAAGACACACGCATCCCAATGTTCATTGTAGCACTATTTACAATAGCCAGGTCATGGAAGCAACCTAAATGCCCATCGACAGACGAATGGATAAAGAAGTTGTGGTACATATATACAATGGAATATTACTCAGCCATAAAAAGGAACGAAATTGGGTCATTTGTTGAGACGTGGATGGATCTAGAGACTGTCATGCAGAGTGAAGTAAGTCAGAAAGAGAAAAACAAATATCGTATATTAATGCATGTATGTGGAATGTAGAAAAATGGTACAGATGAACAGGTTTGCAGGACAGAAATTGAGACACAGATGTAGAGAACAAAAGTATGGACACCAAGGGGGGAAAGCCGCGGAGGGGTGGGGATGGTGGTGTGACGAACTGGGCGATTGGAATTGACATGTATACACTGATGTGTATAAAATGGATGACTAGTAAGAACCTGCTGTATAAAAAAATAAAATTTAAAAATTAGAAACAAAATAATAGTCTGGCAAAATATAGATGGTTCTTGAAGCTGGGATGTCAGTTGCCTTCTCTGCTTTTGTGTATGTTTAGAAATGTTCACAGTTAGAAAAAAAAAGGCATAAAAACAAAGAAATAAGTTGAATCAACTTTGACCTGCCCGAGAGAAAGCTGGCCTCTACTCTTTGTTCAGGAACCTGGGTCCCACTTGGCATGGGCACTAAGACACAGACTTGGGGTGAGTTAAATGCTGTTTGTAAGCTTACAGCCCAGAGATTCCTGGATCCCAGGGACAAGGGCTACTCAGCCACACATATCCTGCTAGCCAGGGTTCCTGGTGGGGACATTTCCCATCTGGGAGCCACACAGTCTGACACCCCACCCACTCTCAAACACACACAAAACTGGCCCCAGGACTAGCGGGAAACCAGGGCTGCTTTTTTCTTTTTTTTGAATTTTATTTTATTTATTTTTTTATATAGCGGATTCTTATTAGTTATCCATTTTATACAGATTAGTATCTCCCAATTCATCACACACAGACACACACACACACACCCCGCTTCCCCCTTTGGTGTCCATACGTTTGTTCTCTACATCTGTGCCAGGGCTGCTTTTGATGAACCATCTAATTAGATGAGGGCTGGGGGTTTTTTGTTGTTGTTTTTGGTTTTGTTTAGGGTTTTTTTTTTTGGCGGCACTATGCAGCTTGCGGGATCTTAGTTCCCCAACCAGAGATGGAACCCGTGTCCCCTGCAGTGGAAGCACCGAGTTCTAACCACTGCACCACCAGGGAATTCCCAAGATGAGGGCTGGTTTTGATTAAACTTCCTAAGTAAATTATTACTCAGACTAGAGACCCGTCGTGAAGCAGTTGTTTATGACAGTGGCTAGAATTTGCAGTCATGTCAGAAGCACCTGGTGTGTGAGAAGTTCTCCACGGACACCCAGAGGCTCCTTGTGGGTCACAGGGGTCCCTAAACTGCCTCTGGAGAGCTCCTGGCTAGATCATAAGAAACAGAGCACTGAGTGAGGAGTCAGGAGCCCGAGCCCATCCTGACTCTGCAAACCCTTCTGAGTGACACTCAGCGTAGGCATAGAGGGTCCTCTGGAGTCCCACAGACAGGACACAGAGCAGGTGCCAACCACTGGGGAACAAAAGTGATATCCAGGCTCCTCTGCTCACTAACTGGGTGACCTTCAGCCACTTCCTTTGCCTGTCTGAGCCTCAGTTTCCTTGTCTGTCAAGTGGGGAGGCAGCTCTTCCTGGGTCTGATCCAGTGCTACTTTCCTGACCTCCCTAAGGGGGTCCCACTTGATTTCTGCTCCTGTCCCAGCACTTGCCCGGTTTGCAATGACACATTAATTTGATCGTTTACTTGCTTATTTCCCCTGTCCCTCCCCAGCCCTTCCCCCAGATCTAAGCTCTAGGTGGTGGTGCTCTGTTTAATCTGCCATTCTGTCCCCAGCACCCAGCCCAGTTCCTGATGTAATGGGCCCCTTGATAAATATATACTGGAAGGATACATAATAAGTGTTCAATAAACTATAGCTATTCCTCTTATTATTATTATTACTCCTGTGATTCCTGAGTTTCTGTTTCTTCTCTATTACATGACGATACTCCTATTTACACCCCCAGAAGTATTCTGAGGACTGACAGGATTCATGTTTGGAAGGACTTTGATTAGCCCAGGTTAATGCAAAGAGTTGCTAGCAAGTATCATCTGGAATGTAAGGCCAGTGCCAGTGAGCTGCCAGGCCTTAGGGTAGCAAGGTAAAGATGGGAGCAGAGCCACGGGCAACTGGGTGCAGCAGGGTAGCCACCTCTGTGAAATGGCAGGCATGGTCTTTCTTTGCTTTGCTTTTTTTGTTGTTGTTGCTTTTTTTTTTTTAATTGACATTGATAAAATTGGTATATAACGTTATGTTAGTTTCAGGAGAACAATATAGTAATTGGATCTTTGTATACACTACAAGGTGCTCACCGCAATAAACCTAGTTACCACCCATCACCATACAGTCAACCCCTCACATGTTTCACCCACCACCCAAACCTCCTTCCCCTCTAATAACCACCAGTCTGTTCTCTGTATCTAGGAGTTTTGTTTTATTATGTTTGTTCATTCATTTTGTCTTTTATATTTGACATGTAAGTAAAATCATACGGTATTTGTCTTTCTCTGTCTGACTTATTTCACTTAGCGTAATACCCTCTAGGTCCATCCATGTTATATCGCAAATGGCAAGATTTCATTCTTTCTTATGGGTGAGTAACATTCCATTGTATATATACACCACATCTTTATCCATTCTTCTATCACTGGACACTTAGGTTGCTTCCATATCTTGGCTATTGTAAATAATGCTGCAGTGAACATAGAGATGCATGTATCTTTTCAAATTAGCGATCTGTTTTCTTCAGAAAAATACCCAGAAGTGGAATTGCTGGATCGTACGGTAGTTCTATTTTTAATTTTTAAGGCACCTCCGTCCTGTTTTCCATAGTGGATGCACCAACTGACATTCACACTTACAGTGCACAAGGGTTCCCTTTTCTCCACATCCTTGCCAACACTTGCTATTTGTTGTCTTTTTGATGACAGCCATTCTGACACATGTGAGGTCATATTGTGGCTTTGACTTGCATTTTCCTGATGATTAGTGATGTTGAGCATCTTTTCATGTGGTTGTTGGCCATCTGTATATCTTCTTTGGAAAATGCCTATTTAGGTCCTCTGCTCTTTTTTTTTTTTCTCTTTTTGCGGAACGCGGGCCTCTCACTGTTGTGGCCTCTCCCGTTGCGGAGCACAGGCTCCGGACACGCAGGCTCAGCGGCCGTGGCTCACGGGCCCAGCTGCTCCGTGGCATGTGGGATCCTCCCGGACCGGAGCACGAACCCGCGTCCCCTGCATCGGCAGGTGGACTCTCAACCACTGCGCCACTAGGGAAGCCCCTCTGCTCATTTTTAAATCAGATTATTTGGGGGGTTTTGTTGTTTGTTGATATTGAGTTGCTTGAGTTCTCTATATGTTGTGGCTATAATTGGATATATGATTAGCAAATATTTTCTATAGCTTGTCTTTCATTTTGTTGATGGTTCCCTTTGCTGTGCAGAAGAAGCTTTTTAGTTTGATGTAGTCCCACTTGTTTATTTTTGCCTATGTTGCTGCTCTTCATTCTTGATGCAAACGTAACAACTTTTTACACTGTTGCAGAGCAGATAAAAGTGATTTTTATTTCATGATTTCTAAGTGTCTTTTAACTGTTCCACCAGGGTCTGACAGTTGTGGTTTCCCCCTCTAGAACACAACATGGAGACACTTGGGGAAGAAGATGGAAGAGAAGGGGAGGCTTCAGCTATGCCTATGGGGAAAACTGTCCACTCCCAGGGAGGGTATAGGAGACAAAACATTCCCAAGGCCGTAGGAGGCTAAGGTCATCGGGAATGGTAGAGAAAACTGTTAGTGTCCTACCTCCATTATCTGTTCTTCTTTTTCCTTAGTAACAGAATTCCAATTTTCTGTGTGCCCAGTTGAAAAACGGAATTTCCCAGCCTCCTTTGCAGGTAGAGAGACCATTAAAGTCTAAGCAAAAGTCACTGGGTGGGACTTCCAGGAAGTCTCTTTAAAGACAACTGACTAGGATGAGAATGGTGCCTTTTACCCTTCTCCTTATATAGAACTCTAGAACTCAGATGTGATGGCTGGAGCTTCAACAGCCATCTTGGAACATGGGGTGACCTCGAGGATAAAAATCACACACTAAAGACTACAGAGTAGAAGGAGTCTGGGTTCTTGATGGTATCATAGAATATAGCCATCCCAGTCATAGACTGCCTGGCTCTCGATGTCTCAGTATATGAAAAATTTAAAAATTTAGTCAGATTTTTAAAACTAGAAATTCAACACAATTTTTTACAGGCCAAGAAATTATGGAGGAAACTTCCTGCCATGGCATCCAATATGTACTGAGTAAGTGGATGAAGTAATCAATTAGTGAGTAAGCTAGGGAGGGAGGGGGAAGGAAGGAAGGAAAGGAAAGGAGGAAAGAAGGGGAAAAAAGGAAGGAAGGAGAAGAAGGGGAAGGAAGAGAGAGAGGTAGGAAGAGAGAAGAAGGGAGGGAAGAAGGAAGAGGGGAAGAAAGGGGCAATCGGTGGTGGCCCAGGAGTGTGGCTCTGATCCAGACGTCCGTTGAGGGTTTGAAATGAGGAATCTTTTTGGCAAATTCAAGTCCAGACCCTCTCCATGCCTCCCCCTTAGATCACCCTCTTGGGAGAAGGCAGGGGTATCATTTTGTCAATGCGACCCCCCAGGTTCTGGTGGCTGACTCCCTCAGACTCAGGTAAACATGGAGCTGGACTCAGACCAGAAAGGCCTGGCCCCCAGGTTCATGTCTGCTTCAAAGAGAACCCCAGAGGTCTCCTTCCCTGTCTGAGCTAGTTTCTCCACGTGGACCCTAAGGCAGACCCTCTGAAGGGTCTACACAGCTGTGACTCACCCAGTAAGATGTCTTCAAACTTGCCCCGGAGACTTTCCTGTGATAACTGTAACCCCTATGTTCTGGGTAGGCACATCTTCTCCCTTATTCCTCAGGATGACACAGCAAGCTTAATGTTACCAGTATCATAATAGACACAGTAGTGGAGGCTCATACACAGGCTGCACCTTCCCGGGGCCGCACAGCCAAAGGAGGGCAGAGCCAGCCTTTGGACCCTCGTGGGTCTGACACCAAAGCTGCACTGTCAACATCTGCATTTCATTCCCCTTCCAGACCTTTCTTTCTCTTCACCCCCTCCCTGAGTTGAGACCCCAACAAGTGGAAGAAGCTGGGTGGAAGCTGGGGGCAATTGAGGGTGCTCTGTTCCCCATCACACCTCCGGCCCCTGTCCTCAGCCTCTTCCCATCTCTGGCTCCAGCGTGGAGAGGTGGCCAACCAGATGCACAGCCCAACCTGGTGCCTCTAGGGGAAGACAAATAAAAGCAAAACGGTAATAACTGGGATCCCAGTGAGTGCATGGGCAACAATTTTAGCCAATTAACATTCCTTTGGGGTTTGGGGCATCCCCTGCGTCAGCAGCACCTCGTAAATGTCAGGAGGGGCTTGGGAGCCGCCTGGGTTTCCCTGAGGCCTGGCTGAGGCTGGCACCCTGAGCCAGGCCTGCCCAAGTGGCTTCTTCCTGGGAGGAGGGGTGAGCACAGCCTTCCAGGGGCTGCAGGGAAACCAGAGTGAGTGCCCTGCCTGGGAGTGCTAATCAGCCTCACAGGGGCGGGAGAGATTTACGGCAATAACGGGAGAACCTGTCTAATCACGGCCTGGATTGCGTTAAGCCACACACCCCCAACTTCCCTCCCTGGACATAAGCCCACTGGGACAATGGGCCAGTCCTGGCCTCGCTCAGACTGCAACAACAAGTCCAAGGATGGACCACAGTTTCTTCCAGATATGATCATTTAGGTGAGAGGTGACTTAGGAGTGTGAAAGCTTGATGGGATCTCTAAGGGAGGTGGAGACAGAGGTCCAGGTAGGGGCCAGACCAAAGCGAAGTCCCACAGCAAGGAACCGCCAAGCTGGGGTCCGAAGCAACCTGAAGGCTTCCTGTGCAGTGCTTTTTCCACTCTCCCAGGAAACCCCACAGATGACTTGCTACCGCTGTCTGTCCCCATACTGGGGGATGCTGGGATTAGGGTCAGCCAGGCCTGGGATCAGAGGGCAGAGAAGCTAGCCACCTGCTCCACTTCTCAGAAGGGCAGATATTCTAGCCTGAGGGTGGGGGAGGGAGTGGAGGAGAACAAACGGTCAAAATATAAAAGCTGTTGAGACCAGAAGCCACTAGAGGACAGAGGTAGAGTCAGATCTTACGTTGTACTCCCCACTCCACCCCACCCCGCCTCCGACACACACCCATGAACTCACCACGGAGCTGGGCACATGGGAAATGTGGAAAATAAACGCATGCTGACATGTTTGTTCTCTCTGGCTAAGAGAGACGGCGCCCCACCACGCCTGGGGGTGGTGGTGTTCGGTATCTCTGCTGTCCCTGCACATCTCCTTCGGGGAATCTTGGGAAGTGGAGGGATTTCTTCGAGCCGGTGTGTTTGAGGCGCCAGGATCGCTGTGACCTCCGTTGTTCTTGGGGCTGACGGCACCTGCTGCACCAGCTCTGGAGCGCGCGCGGGTGTGAGCGGGCCGCGCTAATAAATCCCGCCAGGAGGGGGCGATAAACACCAAGACCCAGTGCTGGGGCCAGGATCCTTGAGATTCGCTCACCTTTGGGCGTCTAACCCGACACGAGCGGACCTTGGATCGCGCATCTGCTGACGGTCCCACGGCTCTTCCGGCTGCGCTCCCCAGGGTCAGTGGGTGTGAGTGTGGGTGTGGGCTCCCCAGAGTTTGTGTATGTGGGTGAACAAGGTGAACGCCCCCCCGAAGACTCCTAGTCCCGAATCTTGAGAAAGAGATGACGCATTTGAAAAGCTGGTATGGTGGGAGGAGGGATGGTAGAGAGTGATGGAACCCCGGGAAGACTACTGTCTACTTGAACCTCCCATCAATAACCGTGCAATGGGACACTTCTCGTCCGTGTTTCTCTGTCTCCTCCTAGTGGAAATCAAGGAAGCTTTACAACCTTTTTAACAAGGAAGATATTCCTTTTTTGTTTTCCTTTTCTGTCCCTCCCTCCTTCCCTTCCTTCCTCATCATTGCTTTATTTTTAAGTTTTATGTGTCTTTTCCCCCTTCCTTTACTTTTGAAGGAAATAGAGTATGAGACAACGAATAAAATACTAAAATTTGTCTAGTTTCTGGCAGAGTTCCAAGTCATACTGTTAACTTATAAAACCGAGCTACTGAATAATATAAACTCGTAACTCCATATGTGTACATGCACATACGTATGAATGTAAATGGCCCGAAGAGTTTGGGGAAAGATCTGAAAGGATGCACACCCAACACGATGACTTCTGGGGAGGGAGAGAGGCAAAGAGATTTTAATTTTACCTACAGTGTTTGCATTGTTAGATGAGAATGCACTATGTGAAATTAAAAATTAATAAAAGTCGCTTTTTTAGTGTACTAATTTATGTTACTTGAAAAAATTACAGTACTCACTATATGGTTAAGTAAAATGCTAGTTGTGAAGTAATATATATGGTATAATTCCATTTCTTAAAATAATGTGTGTGCATACACAAAAAAAAGCTGGGAAAATAAAAATTTTACCAATAGTTACTTCTGAGTGATAGGGTTAAGGCAATCTTTATTATTTATTCAATACTCTATGTCAATACTATAGATCTATATTATCATTTTTAATAGTCTATGGACATGTAATTTATTTAAGCAATTCCTTATTGATGGACATATAAGCAGCTTCCAATATTTTCCTATTACAAATGATGTTGTGATAAACATCTTTCATTACATAAGGATAAATTCTGGAAGGGCAACCTCTGGATCAGAGCATGGCACGTGACATTTTGATATATATCTCACCAAACTGCTGCCCCCAAAAGTCTGACTCCTTCTCAATTCCTACACCACAAGCCCCACACACTTAGCAGTGTAGAGAATGTGTGTTTTCCCACTTAACCTCCAACACTGAAAATTGTCATTCCAGATATTTCCAGCCTGGTACGTATAAAAGGCTCCCTCATTTTATTTTTTTTAAATTTATTTATTTTATTTATTTATTTTTGGCTGCATTGGGTCTTTGTTGCTGTGCGTGGGCTTCTCATTGCAGTGGCTTCTCTTGTTGTGGAGCACGGGCTCTAGGCGCGTGGGCTTCAGTAGTTGTGGCATGCGGGCTCAGTAGTTGTGGCTTGCAGGCTCTAGAGCACAGGCTCAGTAGTTGTGGTGCACCAGCTTACTTGCTCCGCGGCATGTGGGATCTTCTCGGACCAGGGCTCGAACCCGTGTCCCCTGCATTGGCAGACAGATTCTTAGCCACTGCACCACTAGGGAAGCCCAGCTGTCTCATTTTAAATTGTGTTTCTTTCATGACCTAAGTGGTGACATAGGAAGACACGTTTTCCTTATGCTTTTCCTCCTCTTAATATGCGTTCCAGGGACGGTACTCTCTTAATTATATATAGTCTTTATACTAAGTCTTGCTATTTGATAGAAGTGTCCCTTCTAGGTCTTCCAGTTTCATTAATTTGTTGACTGTTGTTTACACTTCCATGTAACTCTAGAATAAGTGTATTTGGCTGCCTCGTGTGAAACAATAGGAATAATAAGTCCTACCCTGCCCACCCTGTCAACGCTGTTGTGAGAACCCAGTCGAACAATGTATGCAGAAGTATTTTATAAGCTGTAAGAATAATTAACAGCAACAACAGCTTATTTTCAGCTTTTGCTGGAAGCCAGGCTCAGCGCTAAGCATACACATGCATTACCTCACTCAGGTCACACAACAGCCCGACGAGGTCTGTACTGGTGCTAGTCCCGTTTTACAGATGAGGAAACTGAGCCTGAAGGAGGCTGAGTGACCCCTGCCCAGTGTCCCAGACCTGGAATGACCGTCAGGGTCCCAAACCAGGCAGGCTGATTCTAGAGTTCACTTCCTCTACCCACAGCACAAGGCAAGGGCTGCAAAGACAACAACCACAAAACAAGTGTTGAAAACCAGGACCTCGACTCCTAATAGGTGAAGTAGCCACGTGCGTCTGTGCACAGCTCTACAGGCAGCTGAGTGTTCTGTGACGAGGGCCAGCTGCAGGCTCCATCCTGACAAGCTTGGGCAGGTCCCTTGACCTCGCTAAGCTTTAGTTTCTCGAGGACAAAGTGGGGTTAATGGTATAGGCCACCATGTGCTGGAGATTAAGTGAGATAATGCCTATAAAAGTGTTAACACAATGCCTGGCATGCAGGAAGAAGGATTTTCTTTTAAAAATCTGTCACCATCTTAACCATATTTATTTGTTTGTTTTTATTCATTTTTTAAAATTGGGGTAACATTGGTTAAAAATATGAAATTCTTCACACTTTTGCACAGGGGCTGGCCGTGCTGCTCTTCTTGGTATCATTCCAATTTTAGTGTATGTGCCACCCAAGCGAGCACAGGAGCAAGGATGGTAAAATGTGGCCTTTTCTCCTTCCAGCTGTGACACCACAGACTAACCCTGCGTGATTTGGCCGTATCGGCCAACCTTTCGGTTGCTGGGTTTCCTTTTCTTGTAAGCGGTGATGACGGCAGCGCCGACCTCGGAATTTTGTATGTGGGTTTATGGAGGGTGGTTCCTCCTGGATGTGGGAAATGCTGGACAGTGCGGCCATGCCATACCCAGTGATGTCACTGGTGAGGTCCTCTGCTGGGGGCTGCAGAGGGAAACCCCGAGGGGTTCCTCAGGAAGAGAAGGCATAAATAAGGGGATATGTACGCTGTTAAAAGGGCCAGCTGGGAAAGCAGCAGCCCTTGCTGCAGAGGGACCACCCCCGGGGTGGGGTTGCTGAGCTGTGGAGGGCTGGCAATGAACCAGGCAGGTTTGGCCCAGCAGAGGGGAGGGAAGAAGCTCTGAGGTTGACCTGGCTGCTCGCTCTAGGGTCCCCTGCCTCCCCCCGCCCCAGGGCCGTCTGGCTCAGCTAGGTACCCTGACTGCCGGCTGCTGCAATGCCACCTCCATCCCTCTTGGGAGGGATGGGGATGGCTGGTGGCCTCGGCTGAGTAACAAAGAGCACCAGCTTCAGAATCACACCCCCCTCCCCAGGATTGACTCCTGGTCTGGGAGCCTGGCCAGATGACCCCAGGCCAGACGCTCCGGGCTTGGTGACCCCTTGCCGCTTTCCCTTTGAACCTCCCTGGGCCTCCTCTGGGTCCATTTTCCCACAGCCACACTGAGGCCCTCCTCGCTTGTTGCTTAACCTCTCTGGATCTGTTTGCTCAGTGCTAAAAGGGGAAATGGAACCTTCTTCCTCCTGCTGGGGACTGTGGAGACTATGGGTTTAGCTAATAGATGTGGAAGGGATTAATGTCAAAGAAACCACCCTGCGGATATTAACCTCCTTTCTTGCCATGCAGCCTTAGACCCACCTGTTCCTTAGCCTTACAGAGCGCTGCTTCTTCTCTGAGAGTTTGGGGACACTTCTGCATGAGGTGTCTCATTGCCGTGTTCATTCATTCAGCCCGTGTATTTTGGGGTGCTGGGCGCTTTGGGAGCCCAGCCATGCTCAGGCAGACCCCATCTCCTCCTCTCTGCTTCCCCCAAGCTGGCGGGCAGTCCCACTCCAGGAGGGAGGTTCCCAGTGCTAAGCCACGCACCAGAGCACCGCAGAGTGAGAAAACTCAGGACCATGTGGCACATTTCTCACAGAGCTACATTTATCTAACCACAAGCAAATTGTAAAAAGTTCTTTTTTTTTTTTTTTAATGGGATGGTAACCAGAGGGAGTAGTTGATTTTCTAAATGTTCTTCTTTGGCGAAATGAAAAGCTGGCAACTCTGATGTGGCAGGAAGGTTCTAGAATGGCTCCCTGGGGTCCCCTCTTCCTAGTATTAAGCCCTTGTATCATCCCCTGCCTTGGAGGATAGGCTGGGCCAGGTGACTCACTTCTAAGACTAGAATACAGCAACAGTTCACTTCCATGATTAGGTGGCACAAGATGTGACTTCCATCTAGCTGGGTGACTCTGCTCATGTCTTCTTGCCTTGTATGCACACTTTGATGAAGCAAACTGCGACTTCGGAGAGACTGAAAGTGTGGCCAGGAACTGCGGGTGGCCTCTGGCCAGCAGCTGGAAGGAAGTCAGTCTAGCAGTTTCTGAGGATGAACCCTGACAGCAGGCGCATGGGCGTGGAAGCAGACAGCTCACCAGTGGAGCCTTGAGATTACTACAGCCCGGCTGCAGGCCCCGGACTAGCGTGAGGCAATTGGGGCATGTAGGGGCAAATGGCTTTTAGGGCGCTTCCTGATGAAACAATAGATAACCAATACAGCTGAGTATTTTTTTAATGTTCCTGACCTGTGGGGTCCAAACTTCAGGTGCCTCTGGTGGTAAAAACAGGTCCTTACAACCTCTTCTCAGATAAGCATGTAAGGTGGTATCTTAAGGGTGGTGAGGCAGCCCCAGGACAGACCTGGATTCTAACTCAGCCCTTTCTTGCTTAGCTAAACAGCTTTGGGCAAGTTACTTTGACTCCTCTTAAGCTTCAAGATCCTCAGACATGAAATGGGTATAATACTGCTTTCCTGGGACTTCCCTGGTGGTGCAGTGGTTAAGAATTCGCCTTCCAAGGCAGGGGACACAGGTTCGAACCCTAGTCTGGGAAGATCCCACATGCTGCGGAGCAACTAAGCCCCGTGCGCCACAGCTACTGAGCCTGCTGTCTAGAGCCCGAGAGCCACAACTACTGAGCTCACATGCCGCAACTACTGAAGCCCGTGTGCCTAGAGCCCACGCTCTGCAACAAGAGAAGCCACCACAACGAGAAGCCCAAGTACCACAAAGAAGAGTAGCCCCCGCTCGTCGCAACTAGAGAAAGCCCACGCGCAGCAACGAAGACCCAACGCAGCCACAAATAAATAAGTTAATTTTTTAAAATACTGCTTTCCTAAATAAGATAATGGGCGTAAATACCGATAATTACCATTTCTAGAACTTTCTTTGGTGTCAGGGCCAGTGTTAAATACCTTACATGCATTATTGCATTTTATCCGCACAAACATATAAGGTAAGTTGTTATTACCAACCTTCTTGAGATGAGAAAACTGAGGCTTACAGAGGCCTGGGACCATTGACTCCAGCCACACTCCAAGGCACAGGACTCGTGTGTTCCTGCCGCTTTGTAGACCCTGGGTAAATTGTGACTTGAATGAAAGGGAGGAAGAGAGAAGGCAAGCATTCCAATGGATGCTTTCTCACTTGTGACCACCAGGTGGCAGCAAAGACAGGCAGACGAGCATCCACCACTTAAAGCTTATGTGAAAATTTGATTCCTGAAAACAAATTTGTTTAGCTGAAAATTGACTCCTACCTTATTTCCCTAACTATGTATGGAATGCTTGTTATGTGCCAAATGATTTACAATAATTAGTTGTATTAATGCTCGTCACCGCCCTATGAGGTCTGTTATTACTAATTTACTAAGTAGGAAACTGAGGCACAGTTAAGTTACTTCCCAAGGTCACACAGCTAGAAAATGGCAAGAATTAAGTTAGTCATTTGGTGTGACTCCTGCCAGAACTTTCCCATGCCAGTATACCTGAGTTGCTATTTACCTTTATCAAGAAGGAGAGAATAGTTTTGTTTATGTGTGTGTTTTCAGAATTCTGTTCATACATATTATTCTTCAACGTCCTTTTTCACCTGTGAAAAACAATGAATCTTGGAAACATTTCCAAGGGAGTCCCGAGCCTTCTGACATCTGTACTGTATTCCATAGTGTGGCTGGATCACAAAATGTCTAGGTAATCAACCCTCCATGGATAGTCCTTTGAAATCTTCCAGTATTGTTATGCTCCTACCAAAAAAGAAAAAAAGCTTCTGCAAACATCTGTGAACAGATGCCTCTGTGGTAGAATTTGTGTCCCGCCGATTCCCAGGAGTATGACCCTGGGTTGTGAGTTGTGTATGTGACTGTGTGTGGGTAGAGACGCTAATTACCCACAGGCAGGCTGTGCCTGTTTCGTTCCTGCCTGCAGAGAATGTGAATGCCAACCTTGGGGTGATCAGTGTTCATGCTTCTGCCAGTTTAAAATAAGAAACTTTTGCTAATGATTTTGGTAACAGACGCAGCTCCCTTCAGCTTCCCCCTTCCTTGCAGGTGAGTGGTCAGAGGTTGGGTGACCAAGAGTGTCCTGGCGGGGAGAGATAAGAGAAGAAAAGGGCTTCAGTCCCCTCCCAGGCAGAGGCTCCAGCTGAGTGGACACAGGGCACATTGACAAGCTGCCACTTTTTAGGTTTCAATGTACAAGTCCCATCACAACCAGACTAGAAGCCCCTAGGCTTTTGTTGACACCATAGGGCAGCAGGGAGGGGAGGAGGTAGGATTTGAGAACAGCTGGAAAATACCTCAAGGGAGAAAGGGGACAGGCAGGACTTGTAGGCCCCATCCTGTGATTTCGAGACTCTCAGAGGGACGATCTCTTCAGCCTCCTTACAGTAGAGGGGGGGCTTCCAGAACATGGGGCTGTTGCTCAAATGAGACTTCTGTGCCAAGTCCCCGCCCCTCCCCTGACAGCATCATGCCTTAGCTTCCTCCTTCCTCTCTGCACCCTGTCAGCTAAGAGCAGTGATTCCCCCATTTTACAGATGAGGAAACTGAGGCTCGGGGAGGTGGATGCACCCCGTGGCATAGATGGGGTGGTGGGCAGTACAGGGCGGTCCTAGCCTCAGGAACACCGAGCTCAGTGGCCATGAGGGTCTCCTGGACCAGCAGCAGAGCTGACAGGGGCTCTCCCAGGGAGGGCGAGCTGAGTGTCATTCTCCTCCACCCTCTCCTGGGGCTGCCCCCCCTCCCCGGGGCACATGTTATCTGTGTCCTGGGCACACAGCTGCATACTCTCACCAGCTGAGCCCCTCCCTGGAAGGCAGCATCTGACCTTTGGAAATGTAAACAAGCCTTGGCCTGGCCCGGGGTGACCAGGCTTGTCCTTGGGGCCTGCAGACGTGGGCATGACCAGGCAGGCACGTGCACATGGGCTCAGGGTCACGTGGCCTTTGGGCTTCCACTTATAACTCAGAGTTGATCCTGGGGGCCCAAGGGCATTGTGTCCATCCTGATGTGGCCCATACATTGGGGGCTTTCGAGGATGTTTTCAGGGCCCAGGTTACTTCCTAAAAGAGGACCAGCTTGGAACCAAAGAATCCCAAGGAAACTCGAGGCTCAGAGAGGGGATGATATGTATCTAGGGCTACACAGCAGACCAAGTCAGGTCCACAAACATAGACCAGGCTGGTCACACCTTCTCTGGGTCTTATCAGCCTTGTCTGTCCAGTGGGGAGATGTCCATCAACATCCCTGGCTCACACCCCACCTCCCTGCTGCAGACCCAGGCCCCAATGGTTCTCATCACCCACCCCTCGCAGCTCCTGTTATCTCCAGGGCCCTGGAGGCTGCTGATTCCTGGGTCTGGGCCCACCCTCCCTGGCTGCACCAGATGGGTGGGACTGTAGGGGCTGCTCGGGCCTGATATGGGCTCGCTTGGTGGGCCCTGGCTTTATCAGTGGGGCCTGGGGCTCTGGGCAGGCATGTGGCCCGTCTGGAGGAGGGAGCAGAGAGGAGGGGACGCCCAGGTGAGATACAGGATGAGGACTTTTTTTAGTAATTAAGAAAAAAATCTATATTGCTTTCTCTTGATTAGAAAGGTTCAGGCATGTTACAACAAATTTAGCAGAACAGAAGCAGATGGTATTGAAAGCGAAAGTGCCTATGAATGTGTTTCCTACACATAATCCCCGGGCCCTGTTTGGGGCTGTCTCTCCAGATTATTTTGTACACACAGACTAACCTTGGCAATTATTTATAGGATTGGAGTCACAGTAGGTTCCAACCGTGTGGCTTCTTGGCTTCATATGTGTTACTTCATCTCTGTGAACCTCAGTTTTCTTCTCATCTATAAAACCTTGCATGGATGTCGTCAATATTACACAAAGTAGTGCGCGTGAGGCGTGCAGCCTGGGCCCAGCCCCCAGAGAGCTCTCAGTAACCGTCAGTGTCACCTGCATTGCTACATAACTGCGTTTATTTTTCATTTGACAACACAACATGGACATCTTCCCATATTGGTGCCAAAGATGTAGCCCACTCCTTTTGACAAATTCAAAGTCTCCTTGTCTGTGTGAGTCATTATTTATTTATTTATTTATGTTTTTTGGCAGTAAGCGGGCCTCTCACTGCTGTGGCCTTTCCCGTTGCGGAGCACAGGCTCCGGTTGCACAGACTCAGCGGCCATGGCTCACGGGCCCAGCCGCTCTGCAGCACGTGGGATCTTTCCAGACCGGGGCACGAACCCGTGTCCCCTGCATCGGCAGGAGGACTCTCAACCACTGCGCCACCAGGGAAGCCCCATCATTTATTTTTTAACTGACTTTATTGTGGTATAATTTACATACAGTAAAATGCACCCATTTTAAAAGTACAGTCCAATGAGTTTCAAAAATTATACCATCACCAAGATCTAGAACGTTTCTTTAAAAAAAAGAAAAAAAAAGGGACTTCCGTGGCAATCCAGTGGTTAAGAGTCCGCACTTCCAATGCAGGGGGTGCAGGGAACTAAGACCCCGCATGCCGCGTGGTACAGCCAAAAAAAAAAAAAAAGAACATTTCTATCACCCCCAGAATTCCCTCATGCTCCTTTGTAACCAACCTCTTGTCCCCATATCCAGCCCCGGATAACCACTAAACTAGTTCCTGTCCCTACAGTTAGATTTCCCTTTTCCAGAATTTCATTTGAATGGATTATACAGCAGGCAGTCTTTGGGGCAAGGCTTCCTCACTGAGATTCACCTGTGTTGTTGTGTTCTGAGTTCATTGCTTTTCATTGCAGCAGAGTGTTCCACCACTTGGATGTGCCAGTTTGGGTTTCCCTTCTCCTGTTGATGGACATTTGGATTATTTCCCTTTGAGGCTATTAATGTCTTATTTTTAAAACTGCAATGAGGAAGGACGTTAAGATTGTTTCCAGGTGTTTACTGTTACCTTATAAATGATACCGCAGGGAGCAGCCTTACACGTCTCTATGGTCATTATTGCCAGGGGAACGTCATGAAGCTGGAGGTACAATACCTAGAAAAAATTTGTTTAAATAGACCTCTTTGTTCCAGCTGGAGACCCAGAGGCCCAGACATGGCAGACAATATGCCTAAAATCAGCCTGTGGATCAGTTTCTATGCAGAGGCCAGAACCTACCTCTGCCTTGACCCACCACTCCCCAGGGCTTTGCACAAAGCAGGGTGGGCACTCTGTAAGGAACAGCCCCAGCGTATCCCCTAATGGTGTTCGGGACCTCAACGATGGCAATGATGATAGTGGTGATGGTGGTGGTGATGGTGTCACAGTGTTAACTGCCGGTACTGAACGCTAGGCAGTGTCCTAAGTGCTTTGCATGAATCAGCTCACTTTAATCCACGCCATACCCAATTGAAGGAGGTGAAATTATTATTCCCATTCTATAGATAGAGACACTGAGGCACAGAGAGGTTAAGCATCTTGCATGAGGTCACATGCCAGAAAGTGGCAACGTTGAGACTTGCACCAGGCAGGGGAGCTCCAGAGCCACCACCCTCAGAGGCACATTGGTCTTGAGTACCTGCTGAGCAAGGAAGGTGGCGTATGTCATCACGGTACAACTTGAGTCAGACACCAGGCGGCCTGGGCCCTCTGTCCCCAACTTGCTGTATGATGTGGGTGGTCCCTTTCCGTCCCTGGGACTCAGGTTCTTCCTCTACAAAAAAGGAAAGGGGGCAGGTAGGCAAGATGGCTCTCAGGATCCTTTAGCAATGTGGTTCTAGAATATTTTCTAGAGTCGGGAGGACAGAAGAGGGAGCTAGAGCTTGTGGCTTCACTCCCTGCAGGAGGTCAGGAGAGGCAGGTGGTACGGGGGCTTTTCCGGGCTGGAAACTGGAGGCCTGATCCCAGTCCCCAGTGGCCAGGATGGTGAACTGAGCAAGAGATTTGGCCCCTGTCCCCTGGGGCAGGCAAGGGTGGCCCTCATGTCTCAGCATATTTCACTGCTGGCTTGGGCACCTGAAATCCATGGAGTCAGCATCAGGGGGTGCCCAGCACTTGAGAGCACCACTTTCCTAGTCTCGAGGCTCTCCTTCGTGCTCCAGGCCACCCATCTCCTCACTCCCCTGGCCCCTGCCTTCATCTCTCCAGCTTCAGTGAAACCGTGTGTACAGCCTTGTTCTCAAATTTATAGCAACTGAAAGATGTATACGCTATATATAACATTTATTGAGTACTGTAGTAGTTTATGTGACTTAATATTTAATCTTCCCAATGACCCTATGATGTAAATATCTATTATCACATTTTACAGAAGGAGTATCTGATGCTCAGAGAAGTTGAATGCTTTGCCACAAGTCACACAGCATGTACAGGGCAGAGCCAGGACATGGGTCCGGGCAGACCATTCCTGAGCCCATGCTCGTAACCACCACACTACATCTCCCTCCCCACTTAATGGCATCCCAGAACCTCTGGCTCCTTCGTGATACCATCCCTCCTACAACATCTGTCCATCAGCCAGGGTCTGGAGTACAGTTTTGCTGTTAAAGACACAGTTCCCCAGAATTGATGGTCTTGGGTTCAAATCCTGACAGTACTGTTCACTGGCTGTGTGTCTTTGGGCAAGCCTCACAACCTCACTGAGCCTCACCTTGGGCCTCTATAAAATGGGAATGACAACCAGATCCACCTCATAGCGTTGTTGTGAAGAGTAAATCAAGCGTGCAGACCAGTGGTTCACAAAGTATGGTCCAGGGACCCCTGAAGACCCTTTCAGAGGATCCATGAGGTCAAAACTGTTTTCATTGTAAGACTAAGACCTTCTTTACTCTCTTTCTCTCATGAGTGTACAGTGGAGTTTTCCAGAGGCTGTGTGTCATGTTATTTCATAGCAGATTGAACACAGATGCAGTTGTGAGAATCCAGCTGCCCTCTATTAAGCCAGACATTAAAGAGATTTGGAAAAATGTAAAACAGTGCTACTCTTCACCCTAATTATTTTCTGGAATATGGTTATTTTTCATAATCTAGATTTATGTTAGAGTGCTTATCATTATTTTTACATCATTTAATATTTGTTATATGTCTCAATTTCTATTTCTGATACAGTAAACGTTGATAGACATAACCACCATAAACAAAAATCTTTGGGGTTCAGTAATTTTTAAGAGTTTAAAGAGGGTCTTGAGACCAAAAAGTTTGAGAACGGCCATGTGAGTGCAAGGCACTGGCTGCGTTTGTGGAAGGAGGCGCCCTTGACCTTGGACTCACTAACACGCATCATTTTCTGTCTCCAGGGCCGAGTGTCCACTCCTCTGCCTGCCCTGCTGGAGATCATTGCTGAACTGCAGGTGGCTGAACACTGGCCAAGAGAGACATGGTTCCACAAAGGTTGGTTGCTCTGTGACCCTGGACTAGACCTTGAGACACTTTCAGCTTCTCCCTTCTCCACATGAAGGACAGGCATGGTCAACCAAGCAAGTTTCTCAGGTACCTTAAACTGGTGGATCAAGTGTGAACAGTAAGTCCTAAACCTGCCAGCCTGGAGGCTGGAGCTTGAGAACCCCAGTGGGAACGCACAATCCGCCCCCGGCTTGGAGAGGTGAGATTCCCTATAGCAAGGTCAAGAGACAGGATGTGACTGTGGAGAAAGCTCTGCACTGGGGTCACCTGGTCGCAGTTTCCAACCCCTGCAAACTCTGGTACAGGACCCGCGGCCTCACGGCACCTCAGTGATGGCATCTGTGAAGTGGGAAGGTTGAACGCTTGCAGCTGATGTTCCCTTGGGAAGCCCTAGGCGTGCAGGCCTCCTTTTCCCTTGGTCTCCTCACCTAGAAGGCAGCAGGGTGCAGAGGTGAGAACACAAACAGGAGGAAGAGCTGAATTGGGAGCTGCATGGCCTAATCCAGGCTCTGCCAACTTCCCAGGTGACCTCAGGCAAGTCCCTGCCCCACTCTGAGCCTCGACTCCCAGGAATTTAACATAGGCACAGCCTGATGGAGCTCAGAGTTGGCTTCTGCTACCCTGTAAATCTGATGGCTGGTTGGAGATTCGGCAGGCACTGCACTCTCAGGACCTCATATCCCAGCTGAAATGCCATCCCCCAACATCCTTGTCCTTCTCCAGAGGGCCAGGCTGTTCCCCAGTCACTCAACAAACCTTTATTCAGCACCCACTGTCACCAAGCCACAGGGCTGACTGGAGCCCAGATATTTTCACTTCTTTGTATTCCATTCTACTTAATCAGGATTCCAGGAACATTCACTTGGGGCCCAAGGCTGGGCTAGAGATAAGAGAAATGAAAAGTGTGGTCTTTGTCTTATAATGAGCCTGGGACCTCACTAGGAGAGGCCTTGTTCATTCATGCATTTATACATTCATTCATTCAATAAATATTTATTGAGCACCTACTCTGCACAGAGAAAAGGTCCTGTGCTATGAAGAAAGCAGACACAGGCCCTGCCCTCATGGAAATTATAGTTTAGCAGAGGAAGCAGACACTAAATAACTAAACACTCAAGTAAGGTATTATTATACATTCTGATGATTTCCATAAAAAAATGGAATGAGATGGAATAGTAGGAAAGGTATTTCGGGGGGATTATGAACAGCTGTTATTAACCCAGACCTTGAGGACAGTGGCATCAGCATGTAAGTTTATTTTCTTCTCATAATGAGAAGTCTGGAGGTAGGGGCTGCTGGTGTTGGTTCAGCAGTTCAGGGATGGGGGCCTCGGTTGTACCTCATGTTCCCAAGATAGTTACTGGAGTGTCAGCCTTCACGTGCGTATTCCAGACAGAAAGCAGGAAGGATGGAAGAGCAAAAGGGCACACCTAGGTTCTCTATCTCCTTTTAAGGAGCCTTCTCAGAAATCCACACAATCTCTGCTTATATCTCACTGGCCAGAATATGGTCACATAGCACAGCTGGCTGGAAAGGAGGCTGGTAAATGAAGACTTGAGCTGGGCATCCTGAATGAATTAAGAATTCTGTAAGAATTAAAGAGGGACAGGATACTGAGTGGGTCTGTTAGTTTCCTGTTGTCACTGTAACAGAGGACCACAGGCTTGGTGGCTTTAAACAACTGACATTTATTCTCTCACAGTTCTGGAGGCCAGAAGTCCAAAATCAGTATAACTGGACTGAAATTAAGATATTAGCAGGGCTGCACTGCCCCTGGAGGTTCTAGAGGAGAATGCATTCCTTGCTTCTCCCAGCTTCCGGCGGCTTGTAGCCACATCACTCCAGTCTTCAAGGCCAGCATCTTCAAATCTCTCTCTGCTTCATCTTTGTATTACCTTCTCTTTGTATGTGTGTCTCCCTCTGCGCCTCCTTCCACAAACGCAGCCAGTGCCTTGCACTCACATAGCCGTTCTCAAACTTTTTGGTCTCAAGACCCTCTCTTATAAGGATATATTGGATTGCATTTAGGGCCCTCCCCGATAATCCAGAATAATCTCCCCATCTTGAGGTCCTTAATTTAATCAATCTGCAGCTGTTGCCCTTTTTCCGATTAAGGTAATATTCATAAGTTCCAGGGATTAGGCCCTGATTTCTTTGGTGGCCATTTCTCAGCCTACCATATAGTAGGTGACATCGGTTTCTATTCCCAGGGACTTCATTTAAACTGAGGAGTCAGAGAAGTCCTCTCCAAAGAAGAGATATTGCACCTGAGATGGAAAGGATGCATGGGAGTTAGCCTGGGGAAGTGTGGGGGAAGAGTGTCTTAGAGAGAGGGAACAGCATGTGCGAAGGCCTGAGGTGATAAAGGGTTTGCCATATGGCAGTGGGGCTGGAGGGCAGCAGAGAGAGATGACCTGGAGCCCAGGAGCCCGGCAGCCATCGCAGGGATTTTTGTCTTTATTCTACTTTTTTTTTTTTTTTTTTTTTTTGCGATACGCAGGCCTCTCATTGCTGTGGCCTCTCCCGTTGTGGAGCACAGGTTCAGCGGCCATGGCTCACGGGCCCAGCCACCCCGCGGCATGTGGGATCTTCCCAGACCGGGTCACGAACCTGTGTCCCCTGCATCGGCAGGCGGACTCTCAACCACTGTGCCACCAGGGAAGCCCTATTCTACTTTTAAGAGATCACTCAAGCAGCTGTATGGAGACTAAGGCTGTTGCCATAATCCAGGTGAGAAAGTGTGGCAGCTTGGCCAGGGCCATAGCTGGGGGTTGGGTCAGAGAGGGCAAAGGGCTTGGTGAGAGATTGTATAGGATGGTGCTGCAGCCTTGATACTGGACCAGAAGGATCCAAGGCTTTCTCAAAAGAAAAAAAAAAAATTCCTGAGTTTCTATAGTTGAAAGAGACCTTAGAAACCATTTTCCAGCTGGGGAAACTGTATCCCAGAGAGGGACCTTGACTCGCCCCCTCCATGGGGAAAGAAGAGCAAAGCGGGGACATAAATTCTTTCAACCATGCAAAGAGGAAGAGGCCAGAGAGTGGGCCCATGAAGCCCTGAGAGTTTTCCTGCAGGAGGTGGACGTTTGATCAGATCCGGATAGAAAGAGGGAAGGGACAAGGGGGCCTTGTGATAGAGCTTCGTTTCTTCTGGGTTTCAAGTCTTGCCTTTTCCTTCCAGCTTGGGAGCACTTTGGGCAGGGGATGTATTTGAGACTATTTACCAAACCCAGGAGTTGTATGCAGGGCAGGGTAGTGTGAAGGTCACAGTGGAGAGCCCGTGACCTCGGACAAACCCTTCTGTCTCTGAACCTGTTGCCCCATCCATGAAATGGGGTAACAACAGAGCCTACAAGACAGGATTGTTCTGAGGATTTGGTGAGGTAAAGAATTAAATCCAGGGGTGGATTTACAGAGAAGCGAATGAAGCTTAAACTTCAGGGGCCCTCACTTGCCCTGCCACTTCCCCTGGAAGGGGCCCTGGAAATGTGTCCACACAATGATCAAAGGGCGTGTGGCCAAAAACATAGGACGAAATATAAGAGAGCTGTGTCAAACGGTTAATTCATAAAGTGTTACTTTATTTCTCTGAATTTTGTGATGTTTATGGAATTGGTAGTTGTTTTTTATTTTTCGGACGTGCTTTGCTGTTTGCAGTATCTTACTTCCCCGACCAGGGATTGAACCCGGGCCAATCGGCAGCGAAAGCACCGAGTCCTAACCACT